>NC_083575.1:36527153-36879653 GCF_027579695.1 Neoarius graeffei | reverse complement strand
CAATGCCTTGCAAAAGTATTCATCCCCCTTGGTGTTTGGCCTGTTTTGTTGCATTACAAGCTGGGATTAAAATGGATTTTTGGGGAGTTAGTACCATTTGATTTACACAACATGCTTACCACTTTAAAGGTGCACATTGTTTTTTTATTGTGACACAAACAATAATTAAGATGAAAAAAAACAGAAATCTGGAGTGTGCATAAGTTACAATTACAGCTGCAAGTCTCTTGGGGTATGTCTCTATTAGCTTAGCACATCTAGCCACTGGGATTTTTGCCCATTCCTCAAGGCAAAACTGCTCCCAACTCCTTCAAGTTAGGTGGGTTGCGTTGGTGGACAGCAATCTTCAAGTTATGCCACAGATTCTCAGTTGAATTGAGGTCTGGGCTTTGACGAGGCCATTCCAAGACATTTAAATGTTTCCCTTTAAACCACTCCAGTGTAGCTTTAGCAGTATGTTTAGGGTTATTGTCCTGCCAGAACGTGAACCTTCGTCCCAGTCTCAAACCTCTGGCCGACTCCAACAGGTTTTCCTCCAGAATTGCCCTGTATTTAGTGCCATTCATCTTTCCTTCAATCCTGACCAGCTTTCCTGTCCCTGCAGATGAAAAACATCCCCACAGCATGATGCTGCCACCACCATGCTTCACTGTAGGAATGGTGTTCTCAGGGTGTTGGGTTTGCGCCACACATGGCATTTCCCATGATGGACAAAAAGTTCAATTTTTGTCTCATTTGACCAGAGAATCTTCTTCCATGTGTTTGGGGAGTCTGCCATATGCTGTTGGGCAAACTCCAAATGTGATTTTATAAAGCAATGACTTTGTTCTGGCCACTCTTCCATAAAGCCCCACTCTGTGGAGTGTACGACTTAAAGTGATCCTATGGACAGATCCTCCCATCTCTGCTGTGGATCTTTGCAGCTCCTTCAGAAGTTACTGGGATGGTTTATCTTTGGTGTCTTTGTTGCATCTCTGATTAATGCCCTCCTTGCCCAGTCTGTGAGTTTTGGTGGGCGGCCTTCTCTTTTCAGGTTTGTAGTGGTGCCATATTCTTTCCATTTTGCTATAATGGATTTAATGGTGCTCTGTGGGATATTCAAAGTTTGGGATATTTTTTATGACCCAACCCTGATCTATACTTCTCCACAACTTTGTCTCTGACCTGTTTGGAGCGCTCCTTGGTTCTCATGTTGCTTGCTTAGTAGTGTTGCAGAGTCAGGATCCTTCCAGAACAGGTTGATTTATACAGACATCATGTGACAGATCATGTGACACTTTGATTGCACACAGGTGGATCTTAATCAACCAATTATGTGACTTATGAAGTGAATTGGTTGGACCAGCTCTTATTTAGGGGTTTCATACGAAAGGGGGTGAATACTTATGCAAACTCCAGATTTCTATTTTTTCATCTTAATTATTGTTTGTGTCACAATAAAAAAAAAAAAATGTGCACCTTTAAAGCTGTAGGCATGTTGTGTAAATCAAATGGTGCTAACACCCCAAAAATCCATTTTAATTCCAGCTTGTAATGCAACAAAACAGGACAAACACCAAGGGGGATGAATACTTTTGCAAGGCACTGTATATAATTGCAGAATAATGCTACTCGTGACCAAGAGAAATGGTTCGTCAGAATTCCCAGATAATTAAAAACGGCGACAAAAGAGATGAAGAACTGTCCAGGGAACGCCGAGCGTATAACTGAGGAAGAAGCTAATTACACCCGCGTGTGTGATGACCACTTTATATCTGGTAAGAGTTCATTACTAATTGAAGCTGCTGATTAAATTGAACTTTTGAGCTTTAGCGCAAACACTCTGCTCCTCACCTTGCAGGAGAACCGGCAAACCTATGCAATAAAACAAATCCAGATTGGGTACCAAGACTCAAATTAGGACACGATAAGATCAAGACGAAAACTCATCTCGCAGTATCAAGAAGCAACAGGATAAATGAAAGATCTGCCAAGAAAGCCAGATTAGAAGCAGCGCAAACCTTAGCGAATTTGGATACACAAGGAGAACAATGTGGGTCAATTTTGCCAGGTGAGATATTAGCGATACCATCCCAGTAACTTCATTTTACTTATGCACTTTTTTGTAGAATGAGAGAGTTCACCCTGCCTCTCGCCCATAGTCAGCTGGGATAGGCTCCAGCTTGCCTGCGACCCTGTAGGACAGGATAAGCGGCTACAGATAATGGATGGATGGAGATAGTTCACAGTATCAGGGTATTCAATCGGTGGTAATAAATGAGGTTAAATCCTCTGTAGGGCGGCACGGTGGTGTAGTGGTTAGCGCTGTCGCCTCACAGCAAGAAGGTCCGGGTTCGAGCCCCGTGGCCGGCGAGGGCCTTTCTGTGCGGAGTTTGCATGTTCTCCCCGTGTCCGCGTGGGTTTCCTCCGGTTTCCCCCACAGTCCAAAGACATGCAGGTTAGGTTAACTGGTGACTTTAAATTGACCGTAGGTGTGAGTGTGAATGGTTGTCTGTGTCTATGTGTCAGCCCTGTGATGACCTGGCGACTTGTCCAGGGTGTACCCCGCCTTTCGCCCGTAGTCAGCTGGGATAGGCTCCAGCTTGCTTGCGACCCTGTAGAACAGGATAAAGCAGCTAGAGATAATGAGATGAGAAATCTTCTGTATAATCTGACGACTTTAACATATATGGGTCAAAACCACAAATTTCAACTTTTTCTCTGAAGCTTGACTTGGCAGAGGACTCCAGAGAATCGTAATATTTTGAGAAAGTCAGGGATGCTTCACAGTTATTGTTCACACGAGACGGCATTCTGGATTTGTATGTCATTGAACATGGCAGCGGATGCATACGTCAAACTATTTTGTCACGTGGTTGCACACGAAGAATAGGTGGTTTGGGGAAATGAAAAAGAGGAAGAATAGATCCCTGATGGCTGTGTGTCTGAGGATGACTTGTGAAGGTCCAGGACCTAACCAGGCCCAACTTCAACTTTGAAATTATTTTCAACATTCAAACCAGAGAAGGGAGCTCAGATAAACGAGACACTCCATTGCACTAAATTACGTCTCATTGTGTTCGATGTCCTCATGAATTTAGCATAAATAATTTTTAAAAATAGTGAATAGATGGATGGATGGATGGATGGATGGATGGATGGATGGAGAGCCATGAAGGTGACTCATCCCAAATGTCCACATAATGACTGCAGTGTGAGAACACAATGAGACCACAGCTCTTCCTCATCCCGTCTCCGTCTCAGCTGTCCAGCCGGACGTACGTTAGCTTTCCTTTATCTGGAGCCATGTTGGACAAACCTGCTTTGAAGAGCACAAGCTGGTGGCCTGGGTTAAAAAAAAAAAAGACAAGAGGACTATCAGTGAGGACGTCCACGACACGGGAAACATTCCATACAACTGAAGCACTAAATGAAAGGGAATGAGGACAATGTAGGAGTAAGGCACATACGAGCTAATCAAGAAAGGGACTGGAGAGAAACAAAGCTGGACAAAGACGGACTGCAGAAAAATAAAGGAAGAGAGAAAGCAAAGACACAGTCAAGCATGGTCAGGAAGACAAATGAGACAAATGACAGTGAGGAGAGAAAGAGAGAGAGGAGAGGTGAGGGGGAGGAGGAATTCATGAGTGGTCAGCTTGAGGTTGTTCAATAGAGATTAGCGATGGACGTGCTGATGTGCTCCTTTCAGGCCGCGCTTTAATGAAGTGGCAGTGTGCTGCTGAGGGGGAGCAGAGGAGGGGCGGCGCGCAAGGAGCGAACAAGTGATGAAAGAGGTGTGCAGGGAGGAGGCGGGAACGGCAGCCAGTGTACTGTTTGATCAGGAGAACATCTGTCAGCACAGAACCTTTACTCAGATACCCACATACTCTCTCTTACACACAAACACACAGTTAGATGAAGAGTTTGGTTCCAAAATGTGATAAGCCCACTGTGATAAACTTGAAAAAAAAAAAAAGTATTTTCTTTACAAAAAAAAAAACGGTAGCATGAAAACCACTATTTTCTGTTTGAAACTTTAATATCACACTATGAGGTTGGAATAACATTAAAAATGCAAATCTAGATTTTGAAATTTTTATTTAAAAAAACTGCTTATTTTTTTCCAAAATGCGATAAATCCATTACATCAATAAAACTTTTCCTTGTGTGTGTGTGTATAAAATATACACTCACTGGCCACTTTATTAGGAACACCCATCCACCTGCTATTTGATGCAGTTCTCTAATCAGCCAATCCCGTAACAGCAGCACGATGCATCAAATCACACTGATACAAATCAAGAGCTTCAGTTAATTTTCACTTCAAACATCTCATCTCATCTCATCTCATTATCTCTAGCCGCTTTATCCTTCTACAGGGTCGCAGGCAAGCTGGAGCCTATCCCAGCTGACTACGGGTGAAAGGCGGGGTACACCCTGGACAAGTCGCCAGGTCATCACAGGGCTGACACATAGACACAGACAACCATTCACACTCACATTCACACCTACGGTCAGTTTAGAGTCACCAGTTAACCTAACCTGCATGTCTTTGGACTGTGGGGGAAACCGGAGCACCCGGAGGAAACCCACGCGGACACGGGGAGAACATGCAAACTCCACACAGAAAGGCCCTCGCCGGCCCCGGGGCTCGAACCCAGGACCTTCTTGCTGTGAGGCGACAGCGCTAACCACTACACCACCGTGCCGCCACACTTCAAACATCAGAACAGGAAAAATTGTGATCTCAAAGTGTGACTTTCTTTCACTGTGGCATGGGTGTTGGTTTGAGCCAGATGGACTGGTTTGAGTATTTCAGAAACTGCTGATCTCCTGGGGTTTTCACACACAACAGTCTCTAGAGTTTATACAGAATGGTGTGAAAAACAAAAAACACTGAGTGAGTGACAGTTCTGTGGGTGGAAATGTCTTGTTGATAAGCGAGGTCAGAGGAAAATGGCCAGATTGGTTCGAGCTGCCAGGAAGGATATAGGAACTCTTTACAAGAAGAAACCTTTATTTGTCACATACACACCCAAGCACAGTGAAATTCCTCCTCTGCATTTAGCCCATCTGAAGCAGTGAACACACACACACACACACACACACACACACCCAGAGCAGTGGGCAGCCATACTACAGCACCCAGGGAGCAGTTGGGGTTTAGGTACTTTGCTCAAGGGCACTTCAGCCCAAGGCCGCCCCATGTTAACCTAACTGCATGTCTTTGGGGAAACCAGAGCACCCGGAGGAAACCCACGCAGACATAGTGAGAACATGCAAACTCCACACAGAAAGCCCCCCCCGTCAGCCACTGGGCTCGAACTCAGAACCTTCTTGCTGTGAGGCGACAGCGCTAACCACTATACCACCGTGCCAACCGTGGTGAGCAGAAAAGCATCTCAGCATGCAACAGCAGAAGATCACATTGGGTTCCACTCCTGTCAGCCAAGAACAGGAATCTTAGAATCAAGAACAAGTTCCTAATAAAGTGGCTGATGTGTTTAATATAACGAGAAACAAGAAATAAAGTTAATCTACACATATGACAGCTTCTGAACTCAGACCATCTCTTATACTGGACCACAGATTTTCCCAAATTACATTCATCTTTTCGTCTACAAGCCCGAATCTATTTCACACACGAAGCTCTGAGGAATGTTAATAGACCCAGTCAGATGTTTACATGGAATTTTTTTTTTAAAGGACAAACTTTTTATCCTGAACAATAAATTTAGAAAGGGCGGCACGGTGGTGTAGTGGTTAGCGCTGTCGCCTCACAGCAAGAAGGTCCGGGTTCGAGCCCCGTGGCCGGCAAGGGCCTTTCTGTGTGGAGTTTGCATGTTCTCCCCGTGTCCGCGTGGGTTTCCTCCGGGTGCTCCGGTTTCCCCCACAGTCCAAAGACATGCAGGTTAGGTTAACTGGTGACTCTAAATTGACCGTAGGTGTGAATGTGAGTGTGAATGGTTGTCTGTGTCTATGTGTCAGCCCTGTGATGACCTGGTGACTTGTCCAGGGTGTACCCCGCCTTTCGCCCGTAGTCAGCTGGGATAGGCTCCAGCTTGCCTGCGACCCTGTAGAACAGGATAAAGCGGCTAGAGATGATGAGATGAGATAAATTTAGAAGTTTGGACACCTTGTACAGCATGTACAGTTAAATTCATAAGTGGCATGGATGGATGGATGTTTGAGTCCATCAAAGTTATTCATTTATTTCATTCAAAATCTCACTAAAAGATGGGGATTTTCCATGATGTTGACAGTCAGTGGGAGCTGCGATTACTGTTTCCATATTTGAATGGTGTGCTGTGATTGATCGACTGGAGATATCAGGTTCTGTTGAAAATCAGTAGTGGCATTTGTCGTGATTTGGAAAGAAAGAGGATATACAGTGCAGAGAAATGTATTGGATATTGCATTTTGCATAAAATTGATTATGGAACTTTGAATGGCGATCAAATGCCAAACTTCTTTTGGCAGGAACTTTTTTTTTGTTTGTTTTTTTTTAATGGTACTTATCGCATTTTGGAACCAAACTCTTCATATGCACATGCACTGATGCTGCCTCGCCATGCACTACAGAGGCTCCTATTTTCCACTTGCAAAAAGTCATTGCATTGCATTTATACACTCTGCTTGATTTTGACAAAATACAGTATCTAGACACCCAGTATGAGCTACGGTGGTACCTTCATAACTTTTCATTTTATTGTAATTATGAACATAATGCAGCCAATCGTTACAAATGTAAGCCAGTGCCTATATTTTTAATCACTGCACCAAATAAGTTTGTATTTATTTATAGAAATAAAGCAATAATAAAGAACACTGAATCTGTCCTTTCCTCTACTGCTATGGCAGAGTGAAGGTTAGGAATCAGAAAAACTGCTTCTTTATGGACGTTCATGTGCAGCTGGTATTTCTGATCGTTTGAATAGCACATGAAGGCAGCATGAGTTAGAGAAATGTCGTACCTGTCCATGTGCTCTGATTGGTCATGATGAAGGCCCGGCACTGAGAGTGGCTTTCACACACACCAATGGCCTCATCGACGCTGTAGACAGACAGCATGCATCTGTCGTGCTGATAGGATGGCCAGCAGCGGTAGTTCTCTCCTGGTATAGACACATCCTCCACCTGTTTATATTCTGCATAAGAAAATAACAGATTATATGAGATAAATCTGCCCACTGTGAAATCACATAATGGTCTTGACCAACCGAGGCTGTATAGTGTCTAGCCTGGTCATGATGACTCAGTGCTAGTCGTTGGAGTTTTATTTTTCATGATTTAGTTGTCCTGTATCAGCTCATTTGTATGAGCTTGTTTTCCTTGGCTCTTTGCTGATTGTTGGTACTTCAACAGAATATTACATTAGGTGTTGTTTTGTCACTTGTTCAGTTGGCACTAGAACTTTCTTGTCAAGAAGTTTACCACTTCTCATACCTGATTTTTGCACTTGTTGTACGTCGCTCTGGATAAGAGCGTCCACTAAATGCCTGTAATATAATGTAATGTAATAAATGGAAAACTATAATAAAATCAATAATAAAATCAGACTGTGCTTCTGTGGTGGAAAACGATAAAGTGATTGTTCAGGTTATTGGGGAAACCATAAAAATGGCTAAATATAATGGACTGAAAGGTTTTTCAGGAAATCAAAGAAGGTTATTCGATGACATCATTCTAAGAAACCTTTTCTGGTACCTTTATTTTTAAGAGCATATAATGTAGGACACGCCGTTTCATTGTGCAAGAGCACATGGAGGTTGTACTGGTTTATAGGTCTGTGCTGGGCATGTATCCAATCACTCATACACTCACTCAATCATGCACTCTCTCTCTCTCAGTCATTTACGCCAGTTATCATGACCCCAGTCACAATACAGAACATCGTCACCAGGCAACTGCAGCAAGAGGCAGAGAACAGGAGGGAAGATAAAGCGAACGAGAGAGGCAGATAGAGACATGTGAAGACAGTGTGTCTAAAGAAAACTAAACCAACAATGACCCTCCCATGCTTCACCCGTCTCAGCCCTCTTTCTGCTCAACTGTCTCACTTACTTACTTACCCCAACACAACACCTCTATACACCCAGTACACAAAAGAGTAGTTGTTTAATAGTTCAGATAGTTCTTTGGGAGAGCTCAATACTCATTATACTGCAATTAAAACGATCATATCTGTTTAAGGATCCCATTCTTCCAGCAGCTGCTGATTACAGATCAATAATTTACTTGAACCTATTTCTTTCGTGCGATTTCGCATGCAAAGGAAGGAATTAGTTTACAGCCAGTGACAAATACACTGTGGTCGAGCAGTCTCATCTGTCAAATCAACAAAGTGGAGAAAGATTAGGCAGTGCTCTTAAGGATAATCATTTGCTGTTCCCATCTTGACCAAAGGAAAATATTCTGAAACATAAACCAAGTGAGAGAATCAAATGAGGATGAATAGCTGAGAAACAGGCCTCTGTAACTTGGCCAAAACTCACATCAAACTGGTCATGCAGGCCAACTCTTAATGGCTAGATGCTGTGTTAAATCATTGTTGTTGTTTTTTCTCAAACAACAGACAAGCTATCTGTTTCTTGTCATGGTGGGGCCATGGTCTCAGTTGTGGCATCTGTATTATATATATATGGTGACATACACAAAATGGACTGAACATTAAAACTTGTTCATTGACTCCCAAATACAGAGTAACACAACATTAAGTTTATAGTGTGCTTTAAATCATCGCTGCTAAAGTCCATATAATAAAACGTAGAAAACGTACATACAGTATTTTACATACAGCAACTCATTTCTCCATTTCAACCAAAGTGTTCCAACTGAGCTCGAGGTTTGTGATCCAACTCACAACACACTAAACATTTCGGCAATTTTCTCATTAAGAGTACAAACTACTGGTTAGCTCAGCACACCACAGAGGAATGTAAGCTCTTTTCAATGCTGTTGACTCTCATAGCAGATTGGACCTCAATGCTGATGGACCACACCACACAATCTGATGTATTATGTGATTTTTATGGTACAGTGTACAGAGTGAATGCTTTATCCAATAAGAGAAATGTTTAAATGTGTGTGTGTTAATGACCATAAAGCGAGGCTCTTGTTTCAGTACTCAGTAGATTCCATGTTCAGACTCTCTTCAGGCTGTTTGTTCAGTGTGGATTTGGACTGGGCCTGACCTCAGGCATGTAGAATGGATCAGTGTCTCCAGATTGGTCCAGAAGTTCAGCTTGCTGATGCTGTGACAGCAGGCCTGATGAGTAGACTACATCATCATCAGCACTGTTGCCAGGTCAAGGTCCACATGGACCCACATGTAATATTAATTATTACACCTTCCTGTCGCAACCCTCCCATTTCTGGGCTTAGGAAACAACCATTCAGACCAATTCAGAGTAGCCAGTTAAATTAACTGCATGTCTTTGGACTGTGGGGGAAACCGGAGCACACCCATGCAGACATGGGGAAAACATGCAAACTCCACACAGGAAGCGCCTCGTCGGTCACTGGGTTCAAACCTAGAATCTTTTTATTGTGAGGCGACAGCGCTAACCACTACACCACCGTGCCGCCCTTTGATGAGTAGACTACGGCCCCTTCAAAGCATCAAGCTCACGACTGCTCAACCATGAAGTTCGCTTCCTTTCTCCATCCCTCGCTCTGGGACATGGCTGAACAGATGGCAAGAGGCAGGCGGATTTACTAGCCTCATCCACTTGTTCTTAATGAGAGGGATTGGCTCTTTTTTTTTTTTTTTAAAGCAAGGCCACAGGAGCTTCTGTCTTAGGCTGTGGGTTGGTCTGAATTTAGTGTCTGGAGTGTGTGGCTGTGTGGTTTTAAGAAAGAGGGGAGTCACAGACCACCACCACCACTCGTTTTTCACGTGGCCTGAGGACCAGGGAAGAACCAGTCTGCAGTAAATAACAGCAAGTAAAGGATATTTATGGGCCTAATGAATGCTTTATGGAGGTCTCACTTTCACTAAATGGCTCAGTTACATGCTGGAGGTACTGTATGATGTTGAGGACAGAGGAAGGGGGAGATGGAGGCTCTCAGTAGCACACACAGAACCTCTGAGTGGAGCTGTGAACACGTCGAACGCTTTACGAGACTCTTTAACAAAGAACTGCGAATGGAAAGAAGCACTCATTAATCCTTGGTGTGCATCCCGGCTAACAGAGAACATCACTGGAGCGCTTGGTAAATATTCAACAGGTTGTGAGAAGGTTAATCTGCAACGTTCCAGAAATAATGTTTCTGCTATGTTCATAAAATATCAGCTGCAATAATGTTCTGCTTCACAATGTGATTCAAATGTTATTCACACACCATTACCAGTTAGATGAAAAATAGCGTTATTTTTCAATTCAATTTTGCAGCAATGCTGTGGGAACATTTCTGAACATTAATGTTTGCCGAACACTCAGAAAACCTGACAGCTTGAATGTCCTTGGAAACAAAAGTTCTGCTAATCTAAGGGCACTTTCACACCTATTTGTCCATTTGCTGAGTGAAATTGACACATTTGGTTGGGTATTTGGTTTGGCTTGCTTTCACACATAAATAACTGAACTGAAAAGCAAGAACCATTGGCTCAAGGGCATACAGAGCTGAAAATGGATTGCTAAAACTCTCTCATTTATTACTCAGAAATACGGTGAAGGAAAGAAAGGTAAACAAACCTTTGCCAAGTGCACAAATCAAGCACAAAAATAACCCAAGCATGCAGAACACACAGCCAACCGAAATAGTTATTATCACCAGATTACATTTTGTGTATTATATATAACATTTATTTACGTATTTTCTCTATTTGCTCAGATATCCAGAACAAATAGCATTTCTGCAGCATTACAGCACTGTCCTTTGTCTCAGTTTGTGGCTCCCTGGCCAAGTTTAGCAGCTCATGTCTCATAAATAAATACATCTGCCTACACCCATTAATACACCCCATTTTTAGTTCACTTCATGGTAAGCTTCCTGTCAACTTCCCGTTAACTCTTTTTCTCACTGCAATCGTGTGTACATGTGAAAGCAACATAAAATTGAGGAAAATTATGGAACTCATATTTGAAAGAAACGTGTTGTAAGTGCTGTATATTTACGATGTAACCTGCTGTACTGATAATACTCTTAATACATGGGGCAATTTTTTGGCCAATGTTGCGGGGCACTTGCGCTTCGACTCTTTCCCATTGAGAATGGGCAACATAATTTCTATCTGAATGATTTTGATCATTTTGGGCAACGTTTTAAGATCATCCAATCAGAGTGCTAGCAGTGAATCACATGACCACCTGAGAGCTTCTGAAATTTTCAACAAAGATGGTGGCGTCTCAACGGCAGTGGAATGAAGAAAAAGAGAGACAAATTGTATAATTTTTTATGCTGGTAAGTTGTTACGTGTAAACCCAAAGTGGTGACTTTACCTCATCGAGTGCTTAGAAAAACCAACAGACATCTATTTTCAGCTAAGTGTAAACTTCTGTTAGCTAACCACTGCGCCATAGAGATTGAATGGGATTTAGCTAATGAGCAATGGTTTTAGGTAACATACAGTGGTGCTTGAAAGTTTGTGAACGCTTTAGAATTTTCTATATTTCTGCATAAACATGACCTAAAACATCATCAGATTTTCACACAAGTCCTAAAAGTAGATAAAGAGAATATCTGTGAGTGGCAAAAGTATGTGAACCTTTGCTTTCAGTATCTGGTGTGACCCCCTTGTGCAGTAATTACTGCAACTAAACGTTTCTGGTAACTGTTGATCAGTCCTGCACACCGGCTTGGAGGAATTTTAGCCCATTCCTCCATACAGAACAGCTTCAACTCTGGGATGTTGGTGGGTTTCCTCACATGAACTGCTCGCTTCAGGTCCTTCCACAACATTTCGATTGGATTAAGGTCAGGACTTTGACTTGGCCATTCCAAAACATTAGCTTTATTCTTCTTTACCATTCTTTGGTAGGATGACTTGTGTGCTTTGGGTTGTTGTCTTGCTGCATGACCCACCTTCTCTTGAGATTCAGTTCATGGACAGATGTCCTGACATTTTCCTTTAGAATTCACTGGTATAATTCAGAATTCATTGTTCCATCAATGATGGCAAGCCGTCCTGGCCCAGATGCAGCAAAACAGGCCCAAACCATGATACTACCACCACCATGTTTCACAGATGGGATAAAGTTCTTATGCTAGAATGCAGTGTTTTCCTTTCTCCAAACATAACGCTTTTCATTTAAACCAAAAAGTTGTATTTTGGTCTCATCCGTCCACAAAACATTTTTCCAGTAGCCTTCTGCCTTGTCCACATGATCTTTAGCAAACTGCAGACGAGCAGCAATGTTCTTTTTGGAGAGCAGTGGCTTTCTCCTTGCAACCCTGCCATGCACACCATTGTTGTTCAGTGTTCTCCTGATGGTAGACTCATGAACATTAACATTAGCCAATGCGAGAGAGACCTTCAGTTGCTTAGAAGTTACCCTGGGGTCCTCTGTGACCTCGCCGACTATTACACGCCTTGCTCTTGAAGTGATCTTTGTTGGTCGACCACTCCTGGGGAGGGTAACAATGGTCTTGAATTTCCTCCATTTGTACACAATCTGTCTGACTGTGGATTGGTGGAGTCCAAACTCCTTAGAGATGGTTTTGTAACCTTTTCCAGCCTGATGAGCATCAACAACGCTTTTTCTGAGGTCCTCAGAAATCTCCTTTGTTCGTGCCATGATACACTTCCACAAACATGTGTTGTGAAGATCAGACTTTGATAGATCCCTGTTCTTTAAATAAAACAGGGTGCCCACTCACACCTGATTGTCATCCCATTGATTGAAAACACCTGACTCTAATTTCACCTTCAGATAACTGCTAATCCTAGAGGTTCACATACTTTTGCCACTCACAGATATGCAATATTGGATCATTTTCCTCAATAAATAAATGACCAAGTATAATATTTTTGTCTCATTTGTTTAACTGGGTTCTCTTTATCTACTTTTAGGACTTGTGTGAAAATCTGATGATGTTTTAGGTCATATTTATGCAGAAATATAAAAATTCTAAAGGGTTCACAAACTTTCAAGCACCACTGTAGCTAGCTGAAAGTGATGGCTAGCTATGTAGGAGTAACCTTAGCTCTCTTGTGTCAAGTTGAAAGTGATGGGCAGCTCATGATTTTTTTTTTTTTTTGTGAGTTGCTCTTATCTGATTGGTTGTTGCCAATCATCTGTTGCCCTAATCACCCTGTGTCTCACCTGGTTGCCCATTGCTGGCAACATTGCCCAAAAAGTTGCCCCGTGTATCATCACCTTTAGATTTGTGTAAAACACTGACAAAGCAATGCTTATTTCACCAATAAACTTATTAGCTGCAGGGAAAAGCTTTTGTCTTGAGTCATGACTGGAAAGAGTTAACCTGTCTGGATATAGATACTTTCTTAATGCACTCGTCACTCAACGAGCGTCTGTCTTTCTGCTTTACAGGGCAAATGGAGCGAGGAGAGGAGATGGGGAAAGGCAAATAGTGAGTATGTAAAAGGGTGAAGCACAGGATCCAGACTGCGAGTGTGAAAGTGGCAGAACAAGAGCAGGCAGAATAGCTTGAAGAGGAAAAGTCAAGTGAGTACAGTATGTGCAGAAAAGGAAAAGGAACCGAATGGAGGTTAAATTACACAAAAACAACTGAGGCTGAGGAAGTGTGATAGCTATGGTGACGTTTGTTTCTCTCGAAACAGCCAAAAAAAAAATTGACCTTCTTTTCCAACAAAGTTACATAAACTCTAATCTTTTTCATATCTCGTTCGTCCGTGGTCTGCTGCTTTACACACACACACACACACACACACACACACACACACTCACTGCCAGAATTTAGGATGCACATTCATATTGCAGGGTGAAATGCATCCCGCTGAACCAGAGCAGGAACTAGAGGAACACAGGACAGGAAGGAGAGACGAGTGGATTATGTAACCACCCCTGACTGCTTATCAGTCATAGGAGGAGAAGGCCTGCTGTGGGTAATCATGTTAAAATGTTATCAGATATTTCATGCAGGGAAGATATGGAGTCCAAGTAAGATTTTTAGTAGTGACAAGAAAGAACATATTATAAGGTGAGACTTTTGTGAGTTGCAAAAATATTTACATTTCAAACCAAACTGATGAATTGTAAAACCTTTTTCTTTTAGCAATAATCTTTTTTTTTTTGCAGTACATATTTCCCTTTGTGTTTCTCATTTTTATTAATTTCGTCTTTATGTGGGAAAGTGGTGTGAAGTGGGACCAGAGAAACAGGCATTTTGTGTGTGCGTCACAAATGGACAGTGTAGTTCATCAACTTTTAGGCATCTAAATATTACATTTGTTTACAGTTCCATTCATCCATTATTTATTTCTGGGTTTCAGTCACGTGACTTTTCTTAGCGGTTTTACTGGAAATGAAATAGCTGGTGGTCTAAACGGCTGCCATAGTGCAAACAACTAGCGATAACTTATCAGAGTACGCTCGTAATCTAGAAGCCACTGCTGGCTTTAGATATATTCAGAAGATTGCTATGCGCAATGGAATCGACCCCTACAGTCTCGGAAAGAAGGATTTGTCATACAATCTCGAAAACTACCCTTCAGTCGAGTTCCCCGACATCTCGAACTATCTGGGGTTGCAGACGTCCTTCTACACCGCAAAACAGATGAAAGCATGGAAGAGTATGGAGGCTTACAACTTTTTTGTATGTGGCTGGGTAAAGGACCTCGCTATCAAGTCTCTCCCGAATGAATCCTGTATTGTTTTTGCCCGTGTAAGTATTTTTTTTTTACTTTTCATTCGCATCTTTACAACAAAGCGCTGCAAGTTGAAGTGTAAACAAACAACAGTTGACTTGATTCTCACTTGTGTTGGCTCTTATCTCAAGTAAATCATTCACAAAGATCATCAGAAACCCCTTTAAAGACCTGGATCTTAGTTAAACAAGACGGAGAAGTGATCACGGCGCATTGTAACTGTACGGCTGGGTAAGAATTTTGTCGTGACCTTCATGCATATGGACTGTGAGGAGTAAACATAGAAACAGCTGGGGACTTTAGCGCTTCGTGACTAAAAAAAGCACAGTAAAATAACGACACATAGCAAGAAAAATACTCGGAAAACACTAAGGACATAGCTGAAAGGGAGATACAAACCTTTCACCAAGTGATCACTTCAAACTCGAGCATGCTTCGGCTCGGCTCCCTTCGATTTCAGCTAGAGGTTCAAAAGCCATCTTTCTCCACGTCTTTTTGTGAAATCCTGTGTTTGTTCACCCTTTTTTATTAGTTCACGGGGAACCCTGAAGAAACTTATCCGTTTCATGGTTTGATCGATTCAAACAACCTAAAACAACGCAAGCGTGAAGTATTTTTCATGCGAGCAATGCACTTTCTCCGTACAAACACTTTGTCAATTGAGCTTTGGTAGACCACCAGCTAAAGTTCTGAATAACTAATGAGGCGGATGTGACGTTATGTGAAACCCAGCAATACTGCTTATCTGTCAGGGTCACAGCTTGAAGCTGGAGCCAATCCCAGCTGACTTCAGGCGAAAGGCGGGGTTCACCCTGGGCAGGTCACCAATCTATCACAGAAACAACTGTCACACTCTCATTCACACCTATGGGCAATTTAGAGGATCCAGTTAACCTAATCCTCATGTCTTTGGACTGTGGGAGGAAATCGGAGCACCCAGTGGAAACCCACACAGGCATGACGAGAATATTTCCACACAGAAAGGTCCGAGTCGGCTGTGAGGCTCGAACTCAAAACTTTCTTGCTGTGAGGTGACAGTGTTAGTTAGTAAACTCTGTTAAACTGACCAGCAGCTAATGCTTGTAGCCAAAAGTGAACAGCTGCTGATGTTTCTATGCAGTGCGGCAAGTCTCTGCTCATGCCTTATTCTTCACAAAGAAAACAAAAGAACATAAAGAAATGGAAAAGGAAAACATATTACAGAAAAGTCAAATGCACAATAAAATTCTTAACAAAAATGAAAACTTGTTCCTCATTTTTGCAACACTGAGATATTTAAATATCTCAATAATATAGCTAAAATCTCTATAACTTACTGACGCGTATTGTCTTTTTTTATCCTCATTACCTCAGATATTGTGTCAAAGACCATGTAAGCGGAGATCTTTCTGAATTCTTTCTAATAATTACCGTGTGTCCATGGAGGGACCTCACATGGATAGTAAGATAAACAGACGTGTGTGTGTGCGTGTGTGTGTGTGTGTGTGTGTGTGTGTGTGTGTGTAGTGGTGGTGGGGGAGGGGGTTACTTACTTATTTTGTGTATCTGTGTGTCATTCAAAAGGTAATGTCCATTCCTATACATTTCCAACACCTTCTCAAGGTGAGCTAGAGTCTCATCTGTGTCCCAGAGAAGCTCCCCTAAAACACACACACACACACACACACACACACACACACACACACACACACACAGTTAACATTCTTCTGCATTCTCCAAAGCTTCACTGTTCGTGGAAGATGAATCACATGATAAACATGCACCAAAAAAACAAACAAAAAAACCCCACCAAAAGCAAAAAAAACCGAACGTAAATTAGTTCAGAATGAGCTCTTTATGATTCAGCACTTTATGAACACACGGATATCATCAGCACCAAGCAAGCCCACACACAGTACCCGCATCTTAACGGCCTGCTGCGCACCAGAAAGGCAGATTTCAAACCCTATGTGACATTCCATCAGCTGGATGAACAAGCTGATATCACACACACACAAAACATGGGTGGAGATACACAAGAGGAGCGAGAGAAAAATAAAGAAGAAAAAAAAGGGAAATAGGCAGGATTCTGATTGTAGCTCGCTCCAGCAAAGTGTGTGAGAGAAAACGTACTGACCTGTCGAGTTGACGATGTTGGCGAGGAGAGGCCTCAGGGCTGAGGGAGCACTGTGAGGAAGCAGGTAGGTGAAGAAGAACCTGGCAACAACATGAAGAACAATTAGAGCGACAATACAGCAAAGAATAAATACTCATACAGCTCTCGTGAAAATGTAGTGCCTATCTTGTATTGTTGTGTCAGTTGTAATAAAGAAAGCTGTGTCCAATTTTGTAGCCCAGGACCTTTTTAACTCTAAAATAAATTCCATGGACGGATTTCAGGACATTTTATTATATGAATATGATTTCAATGTGTACAATAAAATATTGTGACTGATACAATCATATAATACAATATGTATTGAAGTCTTCTGGAGAGCTTTCTACTCTTGAACTTTCCATCAAAAGAATATATTACATCCAAGTTAAAATGATTTACAGGCCAGTTTCTTTGAATTTTTGAGGTTTGGATGAAACCTATACAATTCAAGTGACCAGTCAAATATGCTAATAACTGTAAGAATTCAATAACAAATTTAATCATTTTGATAATGATAGGTTGTGACTTCCAGCACTGTAGCAAAGTAAAAAAATAAGAAAAAAAAAATGGACCTCCTGGCTAAGTTTCACAAACCCCGTTTTGAGAAGCACTGTAATTATAGAGCTAACTGAACACAGCAGCATCATAATTGCTTCAGTTCTCGGTCCATGGCCAGTGCTTACCTGTAAGCATTGTATAGATTCCTCTTCTCGTTAATACCCTGGCAGTAGCCGCTGGTGCACGGGAGGGTAAAGTTGCGAGCAGGGAACTCTAAGAGGCAGTCAGTAGGTGAAGAGCCTGAACAGGGCGTGTCCTCCACACTGGCGTCGTCTAGATCGGTCACCTTTAACTCTCCGTTCACTAGTACAAACTGCCTGGGCCTGAAATCCAGCAGGGTGAGGGAGCCGAGTGGCGAGTGGGCCAGGTAGTGTAGCAGACGTGCCAGGCTCAGGCAGATCTACATCACATTGTGTCAGAGAAAATATCGGTTTTGCTCGTCTAGATTAAATCACATATGACTTAAGTATATCACAAAGTGCTTCATCTTTTATTACACACAATCTTTTTGTTTAGTCACTTTCTAAATGGGCTACATTCAATTGCTGGGTTTCAGTCACGTGATTTTTCTTAGCAGTTTTACCGGAAGTGAAATAGCTGGTGGTCTAAACGGCTGCCGTAGTGCAAACAACTAGCGATAACTTATCAGAGTACTCTCGTAATCTACTGTAGAAGCCACTGCTGGCTTTAGATATATTCAGAAGATTGCTGTGTGCAATGGAATCGACCCCTACAGTCTGGGAAAGAAGGATTTATCATACGATCTCGAAAACTACCCTTCAGTCGAGTTCCCCGACATCTCGAACTATCTGGTGTTGCAGACGTCCTTCTACACCGCAAAACAGATGAAAGCGTGGAAGAGTATGGAGGCTTACAACTTTTTTGTATGTGGCTGGGTAAAGGACCTCGCTATCAAGTCGCTGCCGAATGAATCCTGTATTGTTTTTGCCCGTGTAAGTATGTTTTTTTTAAGCTTTTCATTCGTGTCTTTACAATGAAGAGCTGCAAGTTGAAGTGTAAACAAACAACAGTTGGCTTGATTCTCACTTGTGTTGGCTCTTACTGTATCTCTCAGCTAAATCATTCACAAAGATCATCAGAAACCCCTTTAAAGACCTGGATCTTAGTTAAACAAGACGGAGAAGTGATCACTGTACGGCTGGGGAAGAATTTTGTCGCGACCTTTATGCATATGGACTTTGTGAGGAGTAAACAAAGAAACAGCTGGGGACTTTAGCGCTTCGTGACAAAAAAAAGGACCATAAAATAACGGCACATAGCAAGAAAAGTACTCGGAAAACACTAAGAACATGGCTGAAAGGGAAATACAAACCTTTCACCAAGTGAAACTAGAGCATGCTTCGACTCGGCTCCCTTCGATTTCAGCGAGAGGTTCAAAAGCCACTTTTCTTGACGTCTTTTTGTGAAATCCTGTTCATTCACCCTTTTTTATTAGTTCACGGGGAACCCTGAAGAAACTTTTATCAGTTTCACGGTTTGATCGATTCGAGCAACCTAAAACAACGCAAGCGTGAGGCATTTTTCATGCGAGCAATGCACCTTCTCCGTACAAACGCTTTGTCAACTGAGCTTTAGTAGACCACCAGCTAAAGTTTCGAATAACCAATGAGGCGGATGTGACGTCACGTGAAACCCTGCAATACTTAGTGCATGTAAGTATCGAAGTAACACTTCAGTCTGTGTATGCAATCATATGTAAATTTCGGTGCCCCAACGATTAACACTCCTAATGTGCCCAAGGGTGTTAGGTGTAAGATGAGAGTAAGTGAGACTGGGGTTTTGAAGAAGAAACATGTCACACAAGCTGTACACAAATCCCCACTACCAACAGAGTAGGAGGAACAGCGCAAAGGAGAAGGGAGTGGGTGAACACATTGCCTGCTTTACACACCTAAAAAAACCTGGTTTTAATCTACTCAGGATTAGGATGCATTTAAATGGGTTAGGCTTTGCCCAGTGAACTGTGCATGGGTATTTTTTCTTGATGTAATCAAGAAAAAGTTTGGTAGAATGGGAAAAAAAGTAATTGGAAACAAAAACAAATGGTCGAATCTGTTGCAGCAGATATTGATAAACATTCGGAGATTATGGGAAAAAATCTACTATGAGGCTGTTTTAATGCCCTGTGCATATGTTCATCTAAATATATATATATATATATATATATATATATATATATATATGGGCGGCACGGTGGTGTAGTGGTTAGCGCTGTCGCCTCACAGCAAGAAGGTCCTGGGTTCGAGCCCCGTGGCCAGCAAGGGCCTTTCTGTGTGGAGTTTGCATGTTCTCCCCGTGTCCACGTGGGTTTCCTCCGGGTGCTCCGGTTTCCCCCACAGTCCAAAGACATGCAGGTTAGGTTAACTGGTGACTCTAAATTGACCGTAGGTGTGAATGTGAGTGTGAATGGTTGTCTGTGTCTATGTGTCAGCCCTGTGATGACCTGGCGACTTGTCCAGGGTGTACCCCGCCTTTCGCCCGTAGTCAACTGGGATAGGCTCCAGCTTGCCTGCGACCCTGTAGAACAGGATAAAGCGGCTTAAGATAATGAGATGAGAGATGATATATATATATATATATATATATATATATACTACCGTTCAAAAGTTTGGGGTCACCCAGACAATTTTGTGTTTTCCATGAAAAGTATAGAAAATATAGTCAAGACATTTTTCTGGCCATTTTGAGCATTTAATCGACCCCACAAATGTGATGCTCCAGAAACTCAATCTGCTCAAAGGAAGGTCAGTTTTATAGCTTCTCTAAAGAGCTCAACTGTTTTCAGCTGTGCTAACATGATTGTACAAGGGTTTTCTAATCCTCCATTAGCCTTCTGAGGCAATGAGCAAACACATTGTACCATTAGAACACTGGAGTGAGAGTTGCTGGAAATGGGCCTCTATACACCTATGGAGATATTGCACCAAAAACCAGACATATGCAGCTAGAATAGTCATTTACCACATTAGCAATGTATAGATAGTTTTCACATGACGTCACAGAGTCGGGAATTCCCTACTGGCGGCCATCTTGCGGGCCAAGCTTACCGTACGGGTGACTGAGCACACATTGTAGCACGCGAGTACAAAGTCTTCAAAAGAACCCAAGCAGGCTATTTAAAGCTAGCAATGGTGCACACCTGTTGTATTCACGGCTGTCGTAATAGGTCAGATGATGACGTCAAGCGGAGCTTTTATGGAATTCCCACTGTACGGGAGCACGAAGGCGAGCAAACAAAGAAACTCAGCTTACAAAGGAGAAATCTATGGCTTGCGAGAATCAACTGCAAGGATTATCAGCCTTCCAAACACAGCAAAGTCTGCTCCGATCATTTTATAAGTGGTAAGTTGTTTAAATAAACAATCAATTGTGTTTAAGTTTGTTTTTGGAAACCAAAACATCGTGTCAACAATCTCTTGAGAATGCCTAACTGGAACCGCTGACCGTACATTTACATTGTAATGTACACTCAATATCGCTCATTTGTCACGTTTCTATTTGACACTTGTCACTTCACTCACGCAAGGGTCTCATCTCATCTCATTATCTCTAGCCGCTTTATCCTTCTACAGGGTCGCAGGCAAGCTGGAGCCTATCCCAGCTGACTACGGGCGAAAGGCGGGGTACACCCTGGACAAGTCGCCAGGTCATCACAGGGCTGACACATAGACACAGACAACCATTCACACTCACATTCACACCTACGGTCAATTTAGAGTCACCAGTTAACCTAACCTGCACGTCTTTGGACTGTGGGGGAAACCGGAGCACCCGGAGGAAACCCACGCGGACACGGGGAGAACATGCAAACTCCGCACAGAAAGGCCCTCGCCGGCCCCGGGGCTCGAACCCAGGACCTTCTTGCTGTGAGGCAACAGCGCTAACCACTACACCACCATGCCGCCCACACAAGGGTCATTTTTGAAAAACATTTTAGGTCTATTCTGTATGCAGGGATGCAAACAGCGCGCCTTTTGGCGGATGCCGCCTTTTTCACGGCTGAATCACGCAGATCCAATTTTTTTTTAGGGGGGGCGTTGGAGTGTCTGATTATAATTTCAAAGTAAATTCTGTATTAAAATTACTAAATAAGCAAATCCGTTACAGTCCATGAAACATAGGAAGTATAAGGATGAGAAAAAAACAGTGAATCGGAAAGCTGCGCACATTTGCGCAGCTTCACGCAAATGTGCGCAGCTTTCCGATGAAAAGTAATATTGCACAGTATTCATAATAGTCTTAAATCAACTCGATATTATACACACACATATATTTATATGCAGTGTTGAGAGCTCTAAAATTCCAATGTTTGCATACCTTGGCTGTAATTAGGACACGACTGTCACTTGGTTTTATATGGTGGACTTCACGGACCCAGCCACAGACAAAATAATTGTATGACTCCAGCGACTTGTATGCTTTGAGGTCGTCAAGTGTGTACTGTAGGCACTTTTACTATTCACGAAATAGTTCACAATATCAGGGTACGATATGGATGGCAGCCCTGCATAGTCACTTGAAAATGCATCTTTGTCCACTTCATAGGGGTCAATTCCCCCAATCAAGGCCAGTTTGGCTGCATACTGTTGTCGTGAGATGTCGTCTAATGTATCTATATACTTCCGTTTGCTTGATTTTGCCGACATTGATCTTTATTTTAGAAAACTGACTATATAACTTTATAAATTCGTCCAAGATAACGTAGCCAGTAATGGCGATGGTCCTTTGTTTGCCCCACAATATGGCGGCTGGAGGGCGTTCCCCGGAATGCCGTGACGTCAGAGAAAACTATCTATAGAGTGTATTTCTGATGAGTTTACAGTGATCTTCATTGAAAAGAACAGTGCGGTAGTATATATATAATATGTATATGCAGTACTGTACATGTGTGTAATGTGTGCATGCTTTTTTTCAGAGCAGGTTTAATTGAAAAGCCACTCTGTAGGGGCCGTGGTCGAGTGCAGTGGCTTTGAAAGCCTTCGTCACTGCGCACAGGAAATGGCTCTGGATGTAAATGAGCCGTTTGGTAGGCAGCAGTTTCACCGTTGTCCCTAGAGCCTATTAGTTCCTCATATGCAATTCAAATGTTCCTAAAGTCTTGCTGTGGTGGTTCTCTTTTGTACAACGTGCACATGGCTGGACGGTGCTTCCAGGAAAAGATGTTAAATTGTGGAAGATATTTTCAACAAGGCTGCTTCATGTCGTATTACGGAATCAGTGAATCAGATATGGCTTCGGTGTGAATAGGTTTTTAAAACTAAAGCACTACAGTGAAAGACATAATAATAATAAAATAATAATAATTTGTACAGTCAATTACTGTCTGTCTATGAAATAAACATCGGATACTCAATACAAATAAATAATATGAAAAAAAGATCATGTTGACAACAAGTCATTACTTTTTACAAAGGTTTGGACACCCCTACTTATTCATAGGTTTTTCTGTATTTGGACTATTTTCTACACTGTAGAACAATACTGAAGACATCACAACTATGAAATAACATCTGGAACATATGTATGTGGTGCAGTGGTTATTCTGTGCAGGGTTGCGGGAAAGCTGGAGCCTATCCCAGCTGACTATGGGCGAGAGCCATCCGTTATCTGTAGCCGCTTATCCTGTTCTACAGGGTTGCAGGCAAGCTGGAGCCCATCCCAGTTGATGATGGGTGAGAGGCGGGGTACACCCTGGACTAGGGATCGACCGATATGTTTTTTTTCAGGGCCAATACCGATAATTATGGAATTGGGATGCCGATAACCAATATGTGCAACCGATAAATGTAAACATTATAATTCACATGAAATTAAACATAGCACACACTGACACAGACCTTCATATCCATGAAATGTATGTTTAATTGTAAAATTGAACATGAAATTTTGTGCAGGGAGATGCCAGCAGCATTTGTACAATAAAGTCAAACATTAGTTAGAATAAAATGAGAAATAATCTCATCTCATCTCATTATCTCTAGCCACTTTATCCTGTTCTACAGGGTCGCAGGCAAGCTGGAGCCTATCCCAGCTGACTACGGGCGAAAGGCGGGGTACACCCTGGACAAGTCGCCAGGTCATCACAGGGCTGACACATAGACACAGACAACCATTCACACTCACATTCACACCTACGGTCAATTTAGAGTCACCAGTTAACCTAACCTGCATGTCTTTGGACTGTGGGGGAAACCGGAGCACCCGGAGGAAACCCACGCGGACACGGGGAGAACATGCAAACTCCGCACAGAAAGGCCCTCGCCGGCCACGGGGCTCGAACCTGGACCTTCTTGCTGTGAGGTGACAGTGCTAACCACCACCACCGTGCCGCCCTGAGAAATAATAATAAAATAAATATTCACCAATAAAAAAATAAATCACTCCCTACTATATTACAGCTCACCATTTTCAGTGGAAAATAAATGAAAATACACTCTGGATTCTTTTACACTAAGAACTAAGTAAGACTTACCAACTTCAAGTAGTTTTTAAATAACAAATCCAGTGTAGGGAGCTGCCTGCAGCATTTTTTAAAAATTAAAATCAAACATAAAGTAGGCCATCACTCCCTATTATGTAACAACTTAACAAGTAACCATCTACGGCTCTGCTCCTTTAAGAGTATATCACTTTCCGAATCAGAAGCGCTAGTGAGGAGAATCACTTGCGCAAGAATTATAAATAGTGGAGTACATTACAGCGCAATGTGAAGTAGCATAAGAACATTTAAGTCAAGAGTTTAATTGATGTATTTTGTTCATTACCGTTTATCCAAGCAAGTGTGCATCCACGACACAATTAATTACTGAGCCCACAACAAGCGTCCTGACAAACTCCCTACAGTATTACACAGCCTACTAGCACCATATCACACCTGGCTTGTTTAAATGTTCAAATAGCGCTTTATAAAGTTACCTAACATATACAAGTGCAATGCGCTTTTTGAGCACGAGTCACGTCATGAAGTTTACTCATCACCATAACAAATAGCCAGTAGGCTTGCGCTAGCCTACAGAACACAAACACTACGTTTTATTTCGTCTTCCCTTGACCACCTCTCTGTATGGCTGTCATTCTACTGTTCGAGTAGAACTACTGACACATTCACAACGTTTCCAGACGGGGATTTAAAAATGACTGCAGCCTACGTTATGCTGGGGACTGCTTACTATGGACAACATTACATGTAGTTTCAGCGAGACTAGTTGGTTGTAGGCTAATTCAAGTGCTTCCTTCCATAACCTAAGTTTGCCTGGCTACACAGATGCAAATGGACAGTTTTAATGAGTAGTAGATGAAGAATGTAAACATATAATAATGTTGTGCTTTTGCAACTTGTGTGTTTGTGACTTATTGCGGCAAAAGCAGCATGTCCTTACCTTGAAGTGGGATCTGCTTCTGCCCGAGTGCCCATACGGCCGCCTTGAAACAGTTCAGAGTTTAGCTACGCATGTTGATTGGCTGTATCCCTTGTGCCGCTTCTGCCCAAGTGCCCATACGGCCGCCTTGAAACAGTTCACAGCGTTTAGCTACGCATGTTGATTGGCTGTATCCCTTGTGCCGCTTCTGCCCGAGTGCCCGTACGGCCGCCTTGAAACAGTTCACAACAAATCAGATGTTGTGGTGGGCGGGACCGTGTTCTTGAACTCAGAGAGGTGAGTGCAGGAAAGGACGTGCAGTGACAGTCCCGTTAGGAACGAAATGGCTGCAGAAAGGCATGTTATCGGCATATCGGTGGAAATTATGGCCGATATCGATAACCCTAAAAATGCAGAATATTGGCCCGATATATCGGCCAGGCCGATTATTGGTCGACCCCTACCCTGGACAAGTCGTCAGGTCATCGCAGGGCTGACACATGGAGACAAACAACCATTCACACCTACAGTCAATTTAAAGCCACCAATTAACCTAACCTGCATGCCTTTGGACTGTGGGGGAAACTGGAGCACCAGAAGGAAACCCACGCAGACACCATGCAAACTCCACATAGAAAGGCCCTCGTCAACTGCTGAGCTTGAACCCAGGACCTTCTTGCTGTGAGGCAACAGTGCTAATCACTATACCACCATGATTATGGGAGAGAGAAAAACTAAATATGTTTCATGTTTTAGATTCTTCAAATTAGCCAGCGTTTATCTTGATGACGTTTTGCACACTATTAGCATTATCTTAACCAGCGGTGTTCAATGGTGGTGTAGTGATTAGCACTGTTGCCTCACAGCAAGAAGGTTCTGGGTTCAAGCCCAGCGGCCGGCGAGGGCCTTTCTGTGCAGAGTTTGCATGTTCTCCCCGTGTCCCCGTGGGTTTCCTCCGGGTGCTCCGGTTTCCCCCACAGTCCAAAGACATGCAGGTTAGGTTAACTGGTGACTCTAAATTGACCGTGTGAATGTGAGTGTCAATGGTTGTCTGTTTCTATGTGTCAGACCTGCGATGACCTGGCGATTTGTCCAGGGTGTACCCTGCCTCTCACCCATAGTCAGCTGGGATAGGCTCCAGCTTGCCCGCGACCCTGCACAGGATAAGCAGTTACGGATAATGGATGGGGAAAAAAAAAACATATGTAATTTTGTGGAAAACAAAAATGTGTTAAAAAAAACTAAATATGTTTCATATTTTAGATTCTTCAAAGTAACCACCATTTAACTTGATGACGCTTTGCACACTATCGGCGTTATCTTAACCAGCTTCATGAGGTAGTCACCTGGAATGCTTTTCAATTAACAGGTGCCTCGTCAAAAGTTAATTCGTGCAATTTTTTGCCTTTTTAATGTGTTTGAGACCAAACATTAAATAATAAATAATAAAAATGCAGTAAATAGCCTTATTGGACAACTGTAGTAATCCATATTATGTCAAGAACCGCTCAACTAAATAAACAGAAATGACATCCATCTTTACTTTATGACATGAAGTGACTCTTAATTGATAAAGAAAAAACATTTGAATTAGAAAGTGTGTCCAAACTTTTGACTGGAAACGTATGTCTGAACAGACTGCCAACAAAACAGTGATGCTTTTAAAAAACTTAAAACTGTGGTGTAAATGATTGTTGTATTCATGATCAACAAAAAAATAGACTACATGATGTATTTAGTCTTCATTTAAAGGAAGGAAAAGCAGCTGTTGATGCAAAAATATAATCGATAACCCAGTCAACTATTTGTTACTGTGAATAATAAAAGAAATCAGTGATTTAAAAGAACGGACTATATAATGCCATATTATATTAAGAGTTGTAGTAGAATTGATCACAATATTGTTATTATTCACTACTCATTAACTGAGCGCAAGGTCTTTACGGGAAAATATCAGACCGAGGTCTTGACAAAAAGACCGAGGCCTGATATTTTCCTGTTAAGACCAAGCAAGCGAGGTTAAAGTGCTGATGACACGTTTTTGACATCTTTGGCGATGTTTTATAACATAAAAAGTAATTCCCGATGATCCATATATTAATTCACGAAGGCGCCTATTTTACAAGTTATGATAAAAAACGCGGCTATTTGGGCAAATTTGACGGGGCTGCAGCACCCAGGAGATGAAGGAGGAGGAGGAGCTATATGATGTCAGCGAAAGAACCTTCCTCCTAACTTACCAGTTTGTTGTTGATGCGACAGGTGTTCAGTTTATCATTATTAGTATTTTTATTAGACATTATTATATATATATAGTTATTATGCCTTCGCGTTGTGTTGCCGGCTTTTGCTCCAAAACCCACAAGGATGGGGTAAGTTTATTCAAGTTTCCCAGAGATCCCGAGCTGCATGTGAAGTGGGTGAAGCAAGTCAGGCGCACTCGTGACAAGTGGGAGCCCTCACCAACATCCGTCCTGTGCTCTGAACACTTCGATTTGGATTGTTTTGACACCCTTCCCAGCTTAAAAGAATCTCTTGGGTGTTCAGTTCAGCACAAACGTGTGTTACTACCATCAACAGTGCCTACACAGTGTTGCCAGATTGGGAGGTTTCCCGCCCAGTTGGGCGGTTTCAAGTGCATTTTGGTGGGTTTTGAACATATTTTGGGCTGGAAAATGTCAGCAGTATCTGTTGCCAGATACTGCTGAAGTTTTCCAGCCCAAAATATGTTCAAAACCCACCAAAATGCACTTGAAACCACCCAACTGGGCGGGAAACCTCCCAATCTGGCAACACTGCCAGTATTCCGGAGGGGGTCTACTAGTAGCTATGCCGGATCCAAAGACAGTCCTCCTGTCAGAACATGTGTTGTGAAACGACATAAGATAAAGGTACGTAGAGCTATAGATTCTACATGATAATCATAAATGTAATCATAAAGTCGGCGTGATATCAGTCATGTATTTGCTTGTGAAAGCTTGCGGCTTTCATGTAACTGCCGCCTAGCAACGAGAGGCAAAGGGTAAAGAGGGTAGGCTATCATAGATTCTATTCGGAAGAGATCAACACAATTCTAGACTCCCAGAAGAGGAAGAGCTAGCACTAGAGAGTTCACCGGCGTTTTCATGCGCCATTTCCATTGAGTAGAACCAGCGTAGAACAGCCAGTGAACCGCAGCGTGTTCTTCCGCTGATGTCACAGCATGGCCGCGAGCCACGGACCCAGTCTTCTTGCGCTGTGCAATTAAAAGTTGTATATTCGCGTAACAACAGCTTCTTTTCACGTAATTATAACAGAAATCTAACATGTTTGCCATGTTGTATAGTTTATTTAAGAAATTGCATAGAGTCATGTTCGTGTCATCAGCCCTTTAATAAAGAGTTTATTATATAGCTTTTTTTTTTATTTCTAAGATTAAAATAGACAGTCATTATAATGAGGTGTGACATGGCTTTCAGTCACATCATATTTGTAACATAGTTGAGTCATGCATACAGAATAAATGGCTAGCGGTTTCAAAACTGAATTTCAGTTCATGCTTAGCAGTTTCTGAATGCTCTTCGTTGCTCATTTCTTGAATAACTCAGCGACTCTTGTTTGTCTTTTGCCCATTTTTGATTTCGTTTTGATTTCCAATGAGTCTTTTTTTTTTTGTCATTTTGTTTTTGTTTGCTTTTTGCAACATTGAAAGCTGGTGTCTTGGAAAGAAAGTCTGTAATCGCTCGCGCACATTACGGAAAAATTCTGCCCACCAAGGAACCAGTCAGAACGCACGATTTTACCAGAATGCCATAGAATAAGTCATCATACTGACCAGCTCAAATGTTCATACATTTATATTCATAATAGATGAATAGATACCAGTGGCGGCTGGTAGTCTTTCAAACAGGGGAGGCTGGTTGGTTACGATATTTCCAGATTTTAAAAGAAAAAACACATCAATTTTGCCCATACTCTTGCCTCTGATCTGGCTGATTGTTGGCAGCGTCACAAACTGTGAAATAACAGGTTCTTTTGGCCCATTAGCCTACTGTCCAATATACATGATGGTGGTGGTGGGGGGGGTATATTTTAACATTTTATATTTTAAAATTGTGGCATGTTGTTTAAAAATTGACCTCGGCTGTGTTTTTGTTTAAAAATGTTTTCCAAATTGTAGCTGTGTTTAATTCATATCCAGAAAAATATATATTCCAATATAATATACTCAGCATAAACATTTTAAATAGATTCTATATTTTTGGTCCATCCATGACATATTACTAAAGTAGCCTATTTACTGTTGTTGATGTGGGTCACTTGCTGTTACCCAATTCACTTTCTCGTACCAGGAGAGCTGAAAGGAACGAGTATTATTCCCTACCTTTTTCACCAAGTCAATTTGAGGCGTTGGTCTACCCTGCTCTTTAATTTTAATTTTTTCCTCGAAAGGAAGACTGGCAAATGGCTTCGCCAAAATTAAATCAGCAATGCTTGGCATCCGTGCGCAGCTTTCTTGCTAGCTGACTAGCCCCCTCAAGTTCAAGTTCAGTCACTCAAATAAACGAAATTTCTGGAACTAAGATAGCAAACTTGACAACACTATATTTACACTTTATTTACAATGAAAATATATACAAACTAAAAAAGCTGGTAGAAACCGTATGTAATGAATGAAATCGAAATGTAAGCCGATCTGTTACAATACACCACAGTACTTGCGAATCCGCATGGGACTGAACTGATGTTGCCAGATACTGCTGACGTTATCCAGCCCAAAATATGTTCAAAAACCGCTCAATTGGGCGGGAAACTGCCCAATCTGGCAACACTGTACCGCTGCCTGTCTATAGTTGAAACGAGCTGTCAATCAAAGAAAATATCCGGCCGCTTTCACCAATCACCAGTCTCCTCGCGGAAACTGCCATGTCCCTCCCATGTGAGGCTGGGAGTCTGTGGGCGGGCATTTTCGCAGTATTTGTCCAATAACCATCTTGCATTTTGAGATTGAAAAGCGCAGAGCTCCCAAATGCCGTTGAAGTCCATTGAGGCTGGGACTCCGTGAGACTCCGTGGGCAGGCGTTTTCGCAGTATTTGTCCAATAATCGTCTTGCATTTTGAGATTGACAAGCACATAGCTCCCAATCCACTGAGGCTGGGCTGCATCGCGCTGTCATGAGGGGGAAAAACTCACGCACACATTAGGCGAACTGGGGAAAGTTATAACGGAATGATTTCGCACTGTAGTGGGTTGAGCACATATATTTCTATGATTCTGGATCTGAAATAGCAATGTTATAAGGTCGGCTATAACATAAGCCTAGCGCAATTCATCCTACACGATGTTCGTCATTTTTAGAGGAGGCTGAGCCTCCCTCGTTGTCTTAGAGCAATCGCCCGTGATAGATACGTATTTTGCGAGGAATAACTAACTACATCTTATTGTTAGAATGTAATACTGTACATACATAAGCTTGTTTTTTGCATAAGCTACATTATGAAGTTTCTAAAGTGACTGACATGTTTCATTTTTAAAACCACTCTTCACTTTAAATAAAATCTGTAATTAAAAAAATGCAGTGCCCACTTTTTTTCCATGCATCTATTATCTGTAACCGCTTATCCTGTACAGGGTCGCGGGCAAGCTGGAGTCTATCCCAGCTGACTATGGGCGAGAGGCGGGATACAGCCTGGACAAGTCGCCAGGTCATCACAGGGCTGACACTTATGGCCCTTTTCCACTACCCTTTTTCAGCTCACTTCAGCTCGCTTCAGCTCACTTCAGCCCGACACGGCTCGCGTTTCGACTACCAAAAAACAGCACGACTCAGCTCGTTTCAGCCCTGCTTAGCCCCTAAAACTCGCACCGTTTTGGAGTGGGGCTGAAGCGAGCCAAGCCGTGCCGAGTGAGGCTGGGGGCGTGAGCAGACACTCCCCTGTGCACTGATTGGTGAGGAGGAGTGTCCTCACATGCCCACACACGCCCCGCGAGCGCGCTGGGATCTGTAAACACCGCAAACCCGGAAGAAGAATAATTACGAATTACAAGAATTTCTGAAGCCTTATGCGCCTCGCCTCATCTATACGCTCTTGCCAGTATCTGTCCGCGTTGTCGGTGACAACAAGCCACAGCACCAAGACCAGCAACACTAACGACTCCATGTCCTCCATGTTTATTGTTTACTATTCGGGTCGTGAGACTACCGCTTAAAAGCTCACTGAATCAGTGACATACAGAGCATCGTGGACGAGTTCGCGGAGCGCAAGGCTCGTCGTATGCCCTTCAAATAATGCGCGCAGTAGGCTATTGATGTTTTATTATGAGCCATGTACAGTATGTCGCTTAATGTTTTTTTGTTTCTGAGTTACATGTTCGTTTGAAGGACTTAATGTACAAAATAACATAGTTGCACCCCGGAGTGTTGAAATTGGTAAACACAGTGCATTCAGTGAGGTTTGCACCGCCCTCCTTTTATTTCTGACTCTTCCTGTCACCACTCTGAGCGCTCATTCGTATGCCCTTCAAATAATGTGCGCAGTATAGGCTATTGATGTTTTATTATGAGCCATGTACAGTATCCTAATGTTTTTTGTTTCTGAGTTACATGTTCGTTTGAAGGACTTGATGTACTAAATAACATAGTTGCACCCGGTAGTGTTGAAATTGGTAAACACCGCAGTTGCGGACATTTTGTAGCCTAAAATGATGTTATGATAAGCTTTAATAAAGGGCCCGGTCATTTGCCCCGCCCCCGGCCCGGCTCTGACTTGTTCCGCCACTGTCACTGATGTCACTGTTTGCGCTGCTTAACGACATCACGTGACGTCCACCCACTTTCGCTAACTCCACCCAATGTGTCCACCCACTTCCAGCCAGCACGGTTCAGCGCGGTTGTAGTCGAAATGCAACTCCAACAGCCCCGCTCAGCTCGACTCAGCTCGACTCGGCACGGCACGGCTCAGCCGCGTTTGTAGTGGAAAAGCGGCATTATACCCCTTTTCCACCAAATCAGTTCCAGGGCTGGTTCGGGGCCAGTGCTTAGTTTGTAACCGGGTTTTCTGTTTCCACTGGCAAAGAACTGGCTCTGGGCCAGAAAAAACGGTTCCAGGGTAGCACCAGCTCTTTGCTGGGCCAGAGGAAAGAACTGCTTACATCAGCGGGGGGGGCGGAGTTGTTAAGACCAACAACAATAGCAAGACCGCGAGAGGGCGACATTTTTAAATAAGCGACGATATCATGGATGCAGTAAAGCAGCAGTCATCCATTATTGTTGTTGTTGTTGCTGCTTCTTCTTCTTCTTCTTCTCCGTGTTGTTGTTGCTTCGATGTTCGCGCCAAGGTTTATGCAAACACAGCGACGTAACGGACGTATACAGTGACGTAATGATGTGGCTCCCCTTAGCACCCCGAGCTATGGAAAAGCAAACTGGTTCTCAGATGGTTCGCAAGTTGAACAAGTTGTGAACCAGCACCAGCCCTGGCCCCGAACCAGCCCTGGAACTGATTTGGTGGAAAAGGGGTAATAGAGATACACAACCATTCACACTCACATTCACACCTACGGTCAATTTAGAGTCACCAGTTAGCCTAACCTGCATGTCTTTGGACTGTGGGGGAAACCGGAGCACCTGGAGTAAACCCACGCGGACACGGGGAGAACATGCAAACTCCACACAGAAAGGCCCTCGCCAGCCACGGGGCTCGAACCCAGAACCTTCTTGCTGTGAGGTGGCAGTGCTAACCACTTTTTTTGCTTTTCTGAAATTCCTGAGCATGGGTTCAAGACTTTGAAAACCTCTTAAAGATTACTTTACTCCACATCAGTAACAGATTTTATGAGCCGATGACAAATTACAAATTCAGAGCTGCATTTTTTTTCACACTCACTCCAATCAAAATTGAAATGTATCCCACATTTATTCTTTCCAAAAGCCTTTATGATTTAGACTACTGGAAATTCAGTCACTATTACTGAGATGTCAGGAAATGGAGCAGGAAAGTTAGCCTGGCAAATATACTTTACAGAACAGCGAATTATGTGTTGCAGAGGTCCAGTTTCAGGGCCTTTCATTTGAGAAGCATTAGGACTGGCAATGCGAAGCCATTCTCGAACCTGAAAAACAATCAGAGTGTTGAGGGGCTGACGAGTCCATGTTGAGTTCAGTGTGAATCGCTGTGCTGAGTCATATACTGCTGTGATGACACATAGATCAGTGTGGCGCACTCCACCGAAATGCCTGCCGCGTGCTTCCGCTGCAGGCTCTGTGTGTGTGTGTGTGGTGTATGTGTCTACAAAAATGCATTTCAGTCAAAAATCTACAGCTCTATATCCATAAGGGCTGCACAATATGGACAGAGATACAGTGGTGCTTGAAAGTGTGTGAACCCTTTAGAATCTTCTATATTTCTGCATAAATATGACCTAAAGCATCATCAGATTTTCACACAAGTCCTAAAAGTAGATAAAGAAAACCCAGTTAAACAAATGAGACAAAAATATTATACTTGGTCGTTTATTTATGGACGAAAATGATCCAATATTACATATCTGTGAGTGGCAAAAGTATGTGAACCTTTGCTTTCAGTATCTGGTGTGACCCCCTTGTGCAGCAATAACTGCAACTAAACGTTTGCGGTAACTGTTGATCAGTCCTGCACACCGGCTTGGAGGAATTTTAGTCCATTCCTCCATACAGAACAGCTTCAACTCTGGGATGTTGGTGGGTTTCCTCACATGAACTGCTCGCTTCAGGTCCTTCCACGACATTTCGATTGGATTAAGGTCAAGACTTTGACTTGGCCATTCCAAAACATTAACTTTATTCTTCTTTAACCATTCTTTGGTAGAACGACTTGTGTGCTTAGGGTCGTTGTCTTGCTGCATGACCCACCTTCTCTTGAGATTCAGTTCATGTTCAGTCCTGACATTTTCCTTTAGAATTCGCTGGTATAATTCAGAATTCATTGTTCCATCAATGATGGCAAGCCGTCCTGGCCCAGATGCAGCAAAACAGGCCCAAACCATGATACTACCACCACCATGTTTCACAGATGGGATAAGGTTCTTATGCTGGAATGCAGTGTTTTCCTTTCTCCAAACATAACACTTCTCATTTAAACCAAAAAGTTCTATTTTGGTCTCATCCGTCCACAACACATTTTGTGAAGCTCTGAGATTGGTCAAATCCCCACAGAACATAGTTTAAAAATTCTGCAATGTGAGCGCTGCAAAGGCTATAGAGATCTTGCAGTCACGTGACCGGAAAGTACACAGCCGCCATCTTGTCGGTAAAAAACACCGCTGAATACTGCTGCACTCGTGTACAGAATGGATCAATTTCAACCGACGGACTACATGGCTCATTTTTCTAATGAACAGATAACTAGATATATGTCTAAAATAAACGACCTACAGATTAGTGACCCTTATGGCTTACCGGACGTAGTTTTCACGACCGTGTCAGTGGATATTGAACTGCCAGCGGAATACCCAGACGTGTATAATTACCTCATTAACTTTCCCTCGCTGTTCAGTGGTGAAGCACTGCGTGCTTATAAATCTCTGGACAGTTATCTTTACAGAAATTCAGGATTTGTCAGCGACTCAGATGTGGCATCTTGTAAACAAGAAAATAACAATCCTCATTGGACGGGTAAGTCACTTAAGTATTGAGTATAGCACTGACCAGCCGATTATAGAATAGAATAAGGTAATTCCAGCTGTAATTCCAAATCGTCCGTCTTGTTTACCATGGATCTGGCGTTGGAGAGGTAGAGGCTTAGCAGTGGAGATTTGAGTGGCTGTTTTCTGAGCTTAGTCAACAGGCTGGCTCTGCAGCCTGGCTTTTGCTTCTGCTCCCGACGCCGCCTCCTTCGCTTTGCTTCCGATAACAATCCACGGAGACCCCGCTGGTCTCGCTATCTCGTCCGGAATGTTGTGCATGCGATGGAAATCGCTACAAACCGTCATTTTCTGCTGGAAACCAATGTCCAGTAAGTCCATACGGTTGTAGTGGATATTGAAGTCCGGTACAGACAAACAACACGCAAAAATACACACAAAAAACATAAAAAACATGCACAGGTAGGGAGAGCTTGTAGCCGCAGCCGTTGTAGTAGAATTGTATATAGTAGGGTTTTCCAGAAGAAAAGGTAGAAGTAAAAGCAGAAGTAGAACCAGAAGTAGAAGACAGAAATATGGCATTTGACCGACAAGATGGCGTCTGTCACAATCTGGATCGGCTGTGACGTCACATGCAAGTGCTCCATACATACCATAGTGTGTGGTCATACCACAGCACGGCTGAACGTCCTTCTGACTGATCGAAAAATTTCTCTATCAGCAAAGTCCCAGCTGCTAGGTAAGTTGCTCATTCCAATACATTATCGTTGCTATAGTAACCTGGACGGTATGTAGGATGTGTGACATATGTGTACTTGTTAATATAGTGGAGTTTTCTGTGAGATGATGTTTATTTAGCTTTTTTGAAAGGAGTCTCCAATGTCAGTTTAGTGTCACTTTAAGAGTTACAACTTTCACTTTAACTTTCAGGACAGAGAGCGTTTGAAGTTTCTCGGTAACATGACAAGTTGTGGGGCGGCATGGTGGTGTAGTGCTTAGCACTGTCGCCTCACAGCAAGAAGGTCCTGGGTTTGAGCCCCGTGGCCGGCGAGGGCCTTTCTTTGTGGAGTTTGCATGTTCTCCCCATGTCTGCATGGGTTTCCTCTGGGTGCTCTGGTTTCCCCCACAGTCCAAAGACATGCAGGTTAGGTTAATTGGTGGCTCTAAATTGACTGTAGGTGTGAATGTGAGTGTGAATGGTTGTTTGTCTCTGTATGTCAGCCTGGCGATAACCTGACGACTTGTCCAGGGTGTACCCCGCCTCTCGCCCATAGTCAGCTGGGATAGGCTCCAGCTTGCCTGCGACCCTGTAGAAACAGGATAAGCGGCTACAGATGATGGATGGATGGATGCATTCTTTTGCAAATTGCTGTGGTATAAGAGGAATAAAGCAGTTTGGTGCATGCCATTATTGGGAGGTAACAGTAACTCCGTTTCATGTCAGCCCACATCACATGGCCACGTTGCTGAATCCAAAATTATCATATGGATTTTACATTCACTGGCCACTTTAATAGGAACTTGTTCTTGATTCTAAGATTCCTGTTCTTGGCTGCAGGAGTGGAACCCCATGTGATCTTCTGCTGTTGCATGCTGAGATGCTTTTCTGCTCACCACGCTTGTAAAGAGTGATTATATGAGCTACTATATCCTTCCTGGCAACTCGAACCAATCTGGCCATTTTCCTCTGACCTCTCTTATCAACAGGATGTTTCCACCCACAGAACTCAATGTTTTTTGTTTTTCGCACCATTCTGTGTAAACTCTGGAGACTGTTGTGTGTGAAAACCCCAGGAGATCAGCAGTTTCTGAAACACTCAAACCAGTCCATCTGGCTCAAACCAACAGTGAAAGAAAGTCACATTTTGAGATCACAGTTTTCCCATTCTGATGTTTGAAGTGAACATTAACTGAAGCGCTTGATTTGTCTCTGTATGATTTTATGCATTGTGCTGCTGTCAAGGGACTGGCTGATTAGAGAACTGCATCAAATAGTAGGTGGATGGAAGTTCCTGATAAATTGGCCGGTGAGCGTTTGTATTGGATTTCACACAATATATATTTATAGCACTATAAATATATAATATAGAGATAAATTAAATTAAATTGGACATAGTGCTTTATAAATAGACGTAACTGCTGTACAGAGAGATGCACTGTACTGTGATCTTGTATGCTGGAGCCATTATGGAGCATCACTGGCCACAGGAAGTAATCGGAAATTATTTTTCCTTGCTGCAGTAGTGAGAGAAAGCTGTAGGGTCAGCGCTACGCCACATGTCAGGAAGGGAAAGGAAGTGGCAAAGATGCCACATGCTGGACGTCATCCGGTCTCCCACACCGCCTTCTTCTGACCTGAGCTCAGCAGAAAGCACAGCACAGAAACCGTATATCTCGGTCTCACACTGCACACATACTCTAACTGCACTCAGTTTGATCTGCATCGAAATCTAAGATTAATAACATTGATTTGTCTGCATGCACCTCATCTGCCTACGGCGTATAAGGAATGAAACCTTGCATTTTCAACGCGTCGGATTGCGTGTTCGGTTCCCATGGTTCAGTATGTACAGTATGAGCAGTTCCCTGAATCAATCCCCTCCCACCCTTCCTCCGACAGCAGACGCACACTTGATGGAATGTGTGATATGGTGCAGACGCAGACACACACTCACTCGAAACCGTTCTTCCCAGGGTGTCTGCAGCAACTGGATCATCTCTAGAGGGCTGCCCAGTTCTGTGATAGCTGTCACCGTGTCCTTGATATCATTGCTGTCCTGATAGCAGTAGCCATACAGCTGTGGGCAAGAGAGATAGAGAGAACACAGAGTGAGAGAGTGAGCAAGAGAGTGCAAGACTGTCAATCTGGCGAGATAACAGCACTGTGTAGAATTTCACTGTTTTGACTCAGACGGGGAAGATTTTTGTGTGTGTGTGTGTGTGTGTGTGTGTGTGTGTGAGAGAGAGAGAGAGAGAGAGAGAGAGACCCTGGTGAAGGCAGACCAGAGGAGTGAAGTATCAGATTAGAGATAAGAATAAATCAGTACCATGCTTTCGAGTCAGCAGCTGGCATGAGTGAAGTATAATAAGCCGGCACCATTAGGGATGGAAATTTAATTAGGAAGTTAGATCATATGAGTGTGTATAAATCGAGTGTATGGGGTGGGGGGAGAGTGTGCGGGGGGAAGCGCAGAGTCACTGAATGTCCTTTTCCCCTTATACTGCTGAGGCATGAGTGCATGCCACTGCGTTTGGCGCTTTGCTTACAGAAACATTTTCTTTCGCTAATTTGAGCCAAAGAAGCTAGTTAAACTTAAACAGCATGAAATTTCATCTGGAAGCAAAAACAACCTGTGGCAATGTGAACGACCCGTACCACCACCAGAGTCTCTGGGTACAAAGAGGAAAATGCCGAGCATGTTTATTAGCAGATCAGAGCTTGTCGTCTTCCTCACTCTTTTTTTTTTTTTTAAGTGGCTGGTTTCAATTCAACTGGTTTGTAATCAAATCCTGGAAAGACCATTAAAGCATAGAGGTCTCTTGCACCGTGTGAGTGTGGGCGTGTGAGACTAATTTTAGGAGGAAACGCATACGCAGTGCTATACTCTCACACTGGGCTGTGACATTCTGCCTGTGAACGTACTGACACCTGCAAACATCTATTCCTGGAGAAACACTCCTCTAAACACGAACGATGCCTGCCATCACTTACGTCTAATACAATTGTGAAGATGCTCATAAGGACAGGGGCAATGCTACTGTATGTATCTTAGTCTTGTTTAGCAATGGCCATCCTTCTTCACCCATACACACACTCACAAAAACACACGCTGGAAGGACATCCACTGCTACGGATTGGGTGTGCCGCCTGGCACACTCATTTTTTAGCCTGGGGGAAGTTATAGGTGGTGGTGGTGGTGTGTGTGTGTGTGTGTGTGTGCCATATGGCTTGAAAGGAAAGCACTCTGGGCACAGGCTAATGGAAAGCCCTTGTCACATCACCCAACTCTTGGTGTTGAAAGAGCATGCACTTGAGGAAGCACTCAACTTCTCGCTCATTTCTCTTCAGCTCATTTAAAAGTTTTAAGTCAGCTGTTATATGCAAATACTGTCATTGTTGCCTTGATGTGATCTTTGATCGATGTTTAATGGTCTACCAGACCTGATTTGGTTTAGTAGTGACATGCTAAAAATGATGGCAGGCGCTAATATAAATATAGAAAGCGCTTCAGGTCAGACCACTCCTGCTAACAGGCTATCAGATGTGGGACCGGACACCAGGGCTCTATTTGTGATTATTCTATCCACATTCACTGAGCAATCGCTCGCTCTGATTGGCTATTGTACTACTAGGCTATCAGCTCATATACCATGAGTAGAGAAAAATAAAACGGCAGAGCGTGTTGCTGAACCAACCGAGGATGAAATGAAAACTCTGCTCGAAAACAAACCCCCAAAAATACAAAAAAAAATATGGATTGAAAGCATTTGATGGTAAGAACGTATCTTTTTTTTCCAAGAATTATTATCATCGCATTTTTCACAAATTGCTACTGTCATTTCGCCAGTTTGTTTACATTCTAAGCGGAAATTATTTTGTTGGACGTTTTGTATACAGTATTTATTGATCGGGCGGCACGGTGGTGTAGTGGTTAGCACTGTCGCCTCATAGCAAGAAGGTCCGGGTTCGAGCCCCGTGGCCGGCGAGGGCCTTTCTGTGCGGAGTTTGCATGTTCTCCCCGTGTCCGCGTGGGTTTCCTCCGGGTGCTCCGGTTTCCCCCACAGTCCATGCAGGTTAGGTTAACTGGTGACTCTAAATTGACCGTAGGTGTGAATGTGAGTGTGAATGGTTGTCTGTGTCTATGTGTCAGCCCTGTGATGACCTGGCGACTTGTCCAGGGTGTACCCCGCCTTTCGCCCGTAGTCAGCTGGGATAGGCTCCAGCTTGCCTGCGACCCAGTACAGGATAAGCGGCTATAGATGATGGATGGATGGATTTATTGATCGAATTTGCAAAAAATAAAAATAAAAATGCTCCGTTTCTCAAAATCCTGTGAATGTGGATAGAATAAAACAATTATTCCACTCAATCTTGTTGTACATGGCTTATAGGGTTATCAGATCATCTATGACTTGATTTCGTGGAATAACTGTTAATTAGAAAGTTTCTAATGACTATTATCAACGTGTTTCAGCTGTGTGTGTGTGTGTGTGTGTGTGTGTGTGTGTGTGTGTGTGTGTGTGTGTCAGACTCCTCGGCTGCTGGGACGCCACAGTTTTGGAAGATAACCTGCAGGAGCGGTGGCTGTCTGCTGGACCACATGGTGCCATTTTGTCTGAACTCGGGTCAAAGGTCAACCTGCCTGTCCTGCCTGTTTACTATGAGTGTCATTACATTTCTCCAGCCCTGCTCTGTCTTTTTTTTTTTTTTTTTTTACAGTATCTTTGTTGCTCTGTGAAAAGACTGCAAGAAAATATTCCTCAAAATCTTTTTTTTTTCTTTTCCAATCTGGTACATGCAGCACTCCAGGGAAACTGTTCCAAAGACACAAAATGACTTTTGCTCACTAAAGCTATCCTGAGTTTAAACTAATTTACATTTCTGGTCCAGAAAGTCCTAAAATAAACACAAGGCCTAGTCAAAGGTCTAATCCAATTTACACTGTTTGGATAAAATCACCAGCATTACATGGAAAGAAAATGCAAAAGCAAATGACTTTTATTTCTGTTCAGAATGTTAAAATAATGCATTATTAATATTTTAGGTCTGTCCAGGACTTAATGTAAACAAGTGTCAAAGTGTTGTCTGTTTCCTCACCCAAAAGCAAGAATTCCCTGGTTTATCGAAGAAGTATTCGGGAAAAGGTGAGAATGAAAATCTCAACTCGGAAAAGTGCATTCAATATCAAGTATTTAAGAAAATTAATCATACTTAACTAATTCAGTATTATTGACTGAGCTGTGAATTCTGTTTCAATCAAATATGTGTTTTTGTAGATATACATTTTATTAGAAGTTTTCTCATCTCATCTCATTATCTCTAGCCGCTTTATCCTGTTCTACAGGGTCGCAGGCAAGCTGGAGCCTATCCCAGCTGACTACGGGCGAAAGGCGGGGTACACCCTGGACAAGTCGCCAGGTCATCACAGGGCTGACACATAGACACAGACAACCATTCACACTCACATTCACACCTACAGTCAATTTAGAGTCACCAGTTAACCTAACCTGCATGTCTTTGGACTGTGGGGGAAACCGGAGCACCCGGAGGAAACCCACGCGGACACGGGGAGAACATGCAAACTCCGCACAGAAAGGCCCTCGCCAGCCACGGGGCTCGAACCCGGACCTTCTTGCTGTGAGGCGACAGCGCTAACCACTACACCACCGTGCCGCCTAGAAGTTTTCTTTTTATCCATAATGTGTTAGGAAGTTAAGAGCAAAAGCAGCATCTCATAACTGTAAATGTGTAGGAAATCCATGGTCGGAAAATTTATAAATATGGAGGGTTGGTGCTCGGCACTTTTCTTCCAAATGCATTTGGGAGAAATCAAACACAATCACGCTCACACTTCTTAAACTTCCTATAAATTTTGTCTGACACTCGGCTGGAAAAACACCTACGATCATTATGTGTGTTATAACGTTTCTATATTTTATAAAAAGTTATGACACATTAAATCAACTTTGGAGATTTTTCCAGTTTTCTGTATCTCATTTTCCACAGCACGCAGCCAGATAGTGTCTTGTTGCCGTATGATCAATACAGTAGACGCATTCATCCTTAGTACAAGTGCTAATGCTGAAAACCATGGACAGTACAGAGTGCACAAGAAGCTCGCTTCATGTAAAGCAAATGACAGAAGCCAAACTGTATCTACAAGCATGTGTCTACCCAACTGCTGAGTGGACCAAACCAAACCAGACTGTATGCCAACGCTCCAGGGCCTGTACAAAAGCATTTCTGTATGAAGTGTTATTAATTTGTAAATACACACTTGGCCTGACAGGCTCAGCGCACGTGCAAACACAAACACGTCTGCTTCTGTCACACTCTTTTAACAAGGGCACTCTGGCAGCGCATCAAAACAGCCACAGTGATGGTGATGTTTGTGTAATGGGACAGGCCAGTAGTAGCCAGGTGTGTACGGCTCTGGGTCAGTGAACGAGCAACTGTCCGCTAGAACAAGAGCGGCTCAGAGACGCGAGCGTGATCCTAATCGTACAGCCCGTGTGGGTGGTGAATTATAGCTGGGATGCTATTCAAGCCTGGGTTAAGTTATGTGTGTCATGTGTAAGAGAGAGAGAGAGAGAGTGTATATGTGAGGGTGGGTGTGAGGCTATAATTTAGTGCCCTATTTTCATCAGGATTTGGATGGAACACCGCTGGAAAAACCTCTGAGTCAGTTCTCCCTCACTGGAAAACTAAACTTTACATATCACTGACTTACTGTGCTTTAATAGAGAAATAAAAAAAATCATTAAAACTTATTTGCTGAAGGATGCAAGTGCTTGCAAAAGTATTAAATATGAACATAAACACATCATGCTTTCCCTCTACGTCGCCCTTATATCCAGATTCAGCAAGATTTTCTAATTAGTACAAACCTCCCTAAAGACAAATTCTCAACAAGCGCCACTTACTAAAATCCAGCGAAGCTAAACCCGTCCTGATGACAGCATCCAATGAAATCTCTTCACCTATAAATATTTGCACAACACCCCCTCCCCACCCCTCACCTCTTTTTGGAAGCTGGAGCTGAGCTGTGAACTGAAGCACTGAAAATAATAAGGATCTTTAAGAGTTTGTATGCAAGAGAAATGTTCTCCTCAAGTAGCCAGAAAGTCTGCTCAAAAAAAAAAACAAAGAAAAAAAAAACAAAGAGTGGAACAGAGACATGGGACCATGAACATTTTCATTTGGGAAGTCCGGGAGGTTTTATAACGGGCAATGCTATAGTCTCTGTGCATCTTTGCTTATCAGGGAATGCTTATTGTAACATGGATGCAGTTAGAAAAGTCGAGAGTTTTGTCTACATTCAGACTGGCAACTTAAATATGATTTATGGTGTATCTAATTCCGGTGGGAAAAATTTTTCTAACGTCCGAATGAAAATAGATAGGCAGACAGACAGGCAGGTAGGTATGCAAGCAGACAGGCAGATAGATAGTCAGATAGATAGATAGATAATGTTACAACAACTACAAATTTCTTGACATACATATCAGTATCAAATTCAAAGGGGGGGGGTATTATTATTATTATTATTATTATTATTATTATTATTATTATTCAGCATACAGTACTTGATGTACATTCTTGACAGAAATTGTTGATGACAAAAACATGAATGAAAAGCAGCATGAAGGCAGGTTTGGGGTAAAAAGTGCCCAGGTCTAAAGCAGCGAAGAACTGAAAAACTTAAGTATTCTATGTAAAATATAATTCACTGTGAAATCCTCATATTGGTAGGGATGTTAGTAGATACATTCCCTTGCCCTGTAGTCAGCATATACACCAACAAGGATCTCCGAGGATCAAACTCATCACGTGTATACATAATAATGTGCAGTGTGGACTCTCAGTATTACCAGACGAGGACAAAGTACCCAACTTCATTACTTAAGTCAAAGTACAGATCCCACTGGTCAAATGTGACTCCGATACAAGTGAAAGTTGGACAGTCAAATATTTACTCAAGTAGTGAAGTATTTGCTTTTAAAAATACTTAAGTATTAAAAGTACATTTTCTGTCAACGCATCGTTGTGTTATTGCCACAACGCTTACAAAACCTAATGCCTCTGAAGCAACCGACTGGATTTACTGACTAACTTGTAGAACCTGTAGAATAAACACCTTTCAACACAGATAAACACAGATTTCTACATTCTGTTTATTGGCAAGATTATGCTGAAACATATTCCTGAAAGGACTTCAGATAAGTTAACGTTATTCATGTTAGCGTAACTCCGTTTTTACATGCTACCGTAACTAACAGTGTCCAAGTTAACTAGCTATGTGTTAATGTTAGCCGTGGACAAGGCGATGGCAACTTGATGAGCAAATCCATAGAAAGTCATTTGACTAATCAGACTGTATAGCTATTGCAACATTATTGCCAGCTCAAAAAGCACACACAACTTTATTGCAAGCTTTCTCTTGGAATAAAACGTTTATAGACGTCAATATGCTTCCACAGGTTGGATGGCGAGTTTTTGTAGGCCATGATGTGGTTTGTTTTCGGCAAACAAAGTAAACATTTAAAATGAAACAAATCTTTAATCCTTTCAGAAAACTGAAACATGGGTTCTAGGTATAGCCCTGGGTGTGTGCATTCCCCAGAAGAACCGCCTCCTTCCATTCTGCCATCAACCGATCGTGTTCAAACAATGCTGCTGAACTTGATTTTATACAGTCTATGGACGTGACGTGACCCTAGTGATTACTGACTGTTTTTTCGCAGGTGACACTGAGAAAGCCAATCACGTTTTAGAAAAGAAAAGAACATCCACTTTCAAAGCTGCTTCATAGTCACGAGTAACGAGGACCTTGACAGAAATGTAGTGGAGTGAAAAGTACGATATTTGTCTTTCAAATGTAGTGAAGTTAAAGTTATAAGTTTCCCAAAAGAATAATACTCAAGTAAAGTACAGATACTCAAAAAATGTCCTCAAGTACAGTACTCAAGTAAATGTACTTCGTTACTGTCCACCTCTGAGTTATTACACAATCAGATCTGTGAAATTAATGCTATTTGATCCGCTACGTGAAGGAAAAGGCTACAAAGGAGCAAAATATGTTCTGAAATAAAGTCCAAGCTTTAAAAAAAAAAAAAAATTTTTAGTTTGTTTTTAATTGTAGTGTCACAATGATATATTTCATCAAATGTATCATCAGTTCATTAGATGAATAAAGTATGGGAGTTAAATTGAGATTTAGCAACAGGGGAGCTTTACTCTTTTCATACTGTAGGTGCTAATGGTGTATAACATTAACATTCACTTTATGTACAGAGTTTTAATATTAATATCAATGAAATATTGACTACCTTTTTTTAATATATGATATGTGTTTCTACCATAGGGGCTCAGTTTATTTCTGTACAATCAGATTTTCATTTTGGCATCAGTATTATATGAAAATATAATATTATATTCTAATTATTTTCTGGCAAAGGCACATGATACAGCAAGAACTTTAAAATAGTCAAATAACAAAGTGTTACTTTATACATTTATTATTATTATTATTATTATTATTATTACATTTTAGTGTAACTGTGAAGTACATTATTATTTCTTATTAAATCTTTGTGCCAGAGCACTGCTCCATTTGTGGTTTACATAAGAAAATGGTGCGTGAGATCCACCGCTCATAGAAAATTAATGGAAATGAATGTGTTGTGTCTGTGAACAATTTTAATATTGCAAAATGCATAAAATTCCAGTACAAATCACACTAGGTCTAGCATTTTTGAGGATTTTCTCTTTTTTTTTACACTTCCTTCCTGTGGAAGTGGGAGGTTAAAGTGTTAACCCGTGTTTAATTACAGAGAGGGCCCAGGCTCTGGCTTTGGCCCCTCTCACGTCCTTCTGCCTACAGAAAACAACTCTGTACAAAAACCAGTACAAAAGCCCTGATTAGCCCACCAAGAAGGTAAGGAGAAACACCTCAAGCTCAACCCATTATCCCCCACACACATACACATTGACCCAATGATGTTCGTTTATCTTTTGCACTCCAACATGCTCTCACACACACACGGTTTCTCTGAGCACACTCTGGCTGCCTCTGGCATTATCTCCATCTCTGATCTCCAGCGATTCGTCTTGTTCACACTCACACAAACATGGCAGAGGGCACGAGAGTCACTCAGCTCTGCCTGAGGCGTCATCTCCCCCGAATACTCACCCCCCTCCCCTACTGTGCATGCACCCCACACCACACACACATGCATCTATTTATACATCAGGTGTACGCTTCCATCCGAAGCAGAAAACTCACAGACACTTCATTTCCGGATGTGCATTCGAGATGTTAACCACAGACATCACAACACTCAACTGTTCTGCCTATTTCAGAGAAAGAGAAGGTCCAGTTTAGTGCAGAACCATACTACGTGCACTCCGACTGAACCCCAGCCTGGTTTTAATCAAGCCATCATATCAGATCTCACCTCTGACCCCTCGGACTGCACAATTCTGTCTGACATGTTCCTGCCAAAGAAAACGAAAAGCAACACTCTGAGCCTTAGACTGATGAGGTGAGGCTTTAGCTCGGGCAGCATACATCCAGTACTGTATTTTAATGCTTAAATGTAGATCATAATAATTGAATCTTAATTTTTGTATTATGGAGGTGACACTCTTAAATCACTTGCTTATAATTGTAAGAGCATTATTCGAAAAACAGTCTATTGCTGACGTATTCAGCTGATGTGTCAGCAGCCACAAGCGCTGCTCTGCTTGGAAGCACACGTTTGCAGCCCAAAGACGTGGCACTGAATTCAGCGCCACTGAAGTGCTTAGTGAAGTTAAGTCACACTCTTTATTCCGCAGCCGCATCCCTGCATGCTGGTCGATCTTTCTGGCATTCTGTATGTGTCAGTGTGTGATTAAGAGAGATATTAGGACTAGCTCCAAACAAAACAAACAAATGTATAAGCATGTGTGCAGTCAGAAAAATGGTTTACAGTCTCAGTTATAATCGAATGAATAAAATACAATTTTAAAAACACTGATTTCAACCAGCCAGGAACAAGAGAGTTACAGTTGACAGAACCGTGCTATAGTCAACTGGTTATATCCATCTCTGGAAGAAAGGCAAGAAAGAAAGTATGACTAATGGTACAGAAGTTTCAGCTAAGCACGTCCTATCTGTATAATCATTACTGAATCAAACAAAACCCTTCGATTACGAAATAAGTGTAAAAGTATAAACAGTACACATCCACTGAAAGAAAATTAGAAATGAGAGGAAGCGCATATAGCCTGTGGCACGAACAGAGCTTAAGACTATAAATAATGCTCACCAAAACTTATTTACAATACATTTTTAAGTGATAAACTAAACTAACCTAAAAAAAAAAAAAACACAGTAACCTCCAAAGTGATGAATTCACAATTCCAGGATTTATTTCAGCCTTAAAGCAAATTCTCAACAGTGAGAGTTAATTTACTTAACAAAGGTGTCAATTCAGCAGTGCAGGTGTTGACTCAGTACGCAGAGGTGTTAATTCTACACTGTAGGTGTTAATTCTACACTGGGTGTTAATTCAAGACTGTAAAAGTAAATTCAGCATTTAACGTGTTCAGTGGAGTTTGGCTGCAAACAGAAAGCGTGCACGGAAAAGTTCGTCATTGTACATTAATGAACTTTACAGCCAAAATTAATTACCGAACTTCTTTTAGAAATATAGTATATATCTTATAGAATATAACAGTCACACTTTTTGATTAAGAAGTTGCTGGGTTTATTTATTTATTTATTTATAAGTGGAAATAAACAGGTTTTAGAATTCTGAAATATGCAAAAGGAAGAAAGTAAATGTTCGATATTTTCAGCATTCAATATTCAGCACGATTTCTAGGTCCTTATTTAAATAAAGCAAATGTCGTGACCATGTGAATTGCTTTGTGTAAAAGGTCAGATTGTCCTCATGTCTGATCTCTTCTCTTCTGTACACTGGTCGATTTGATCTAAAATGGATCATAAGGTTTAGCACAAACCTGTCGAGTTGATTCAGCTCGAGTACACACTGCTATTAAAGCAAAAAAGGGGACACATAGTGAATACTAAGAAGGTCTGAAATTCATGTAAATATTTAAAAGCATCTACTTATCACTCAAGTTGGCCCTTCAAGTTGTTGTGCCAGAATCTAAACTGATTTGATAAACAAGCACAAAGTCTGAAAATGTCTCATTTTCATTTTCAAAGTCTGCAGTGCAAAAAAAATAAATGCACTTGTAGAAATCCTCCAGCTTTCCCTGATCTGCTTCTATCTGAGTGAATGTGGGGTGAACCCAATCTGTGACTCTGTTCTCCTCAGCGCTGTGGTTTGGGGATTTTAATTTAGTTGGACTTTCTTTTGTCTGGGGATTTTCCTGCTCTGTGGGTCTCGTGCTGGAACGATAAAGCGCAAAGTATTGAGATCCCGGGTGCTGAATGATCTCCTGTAGTGTTGCATTCATTTATATGCTGTTTATCTGTGTCCAAATAATTCTTGTAGGTTTTAATTCAGCACAAGGTTTTCACTTCTGTGTTTGGTGCACACACACACACACACACACACACACACACACACACACGCTGCAACTTAATCACATTTTGTTGAAGTTTCACTAATTAAATGCCTCACTGACTCAAAGCCAAACCAGTCTCCAAAACACAAAACACTCAGGCAACCAGCTCAACTATCTGTAGCCAAACCCGTGGATCCAGTTATTCACTTAGAACCGTCTGATTATCGTTATCGCGATACTAACCTCCGATGATGCTTGTAATCGAAAAAAAGAACACCCCTAAAAATAATTCAATGCTTTATTGCAGAAGCTACTAGATCATTTCCAGGTGTGTGTGTGTCTGTACAACAGGCCTGTGTGATCCAAGAATTGAATAGATGTTGGCTTGAATTGGTCAAAATAACTGATGTCACGTGATTAATTCATCGCTAAAATACTAATCCCCTAAGTGTTCACGTGGTTTATCTATCTACAGTACATTCAGCAGGCCTAATAAGACTCAATCTTTTTTTATTATTATTATTTACAACAACGAAACAGGCTTGAATTAATATCTTGATGTTTAAAAGGCCGAACAGTTTCTCCAGTTCTGCGCCGAGAGAACATAAATATAAATATAAATAATATCCTGTAATATAGAAAGAATAGCACTTTAAAGATCCCACCTTCACCCACAGCTCTATTATTAATATTATTCAATGAACAAATGGCCGTGTGTGTGTGTGTGTGTGTGTGTGTGTGTGTGTGTGTGTGTGTGTTATCCACAGGAGCTGAATACACACGTTTAGCTGAAGTGTTAGGTTAGGATAAAGCTGTCCTGGTTTTCACGCGCCGCGCGTAAATATTCGCACCTCCAGTGTTTATTCAGCAAAAGCGCAGCAAACTGAGTGATTTATGACGCAGTTAATTAAAATAATCAATTGTTTGTTTTCATCCTTTTAATCAGAAATTTTAAATAAATATGAGGCAACTGGTGGATTTAGGAAAAAATATATTCCATTACACTTAACTGAGTGAAGGTTCCTGGAGTTACTGATTGTGAAAATGTGCATTTAGGTGCATTGTTTGGATGGAAAGAAAGAAAGAAAGAAAGAAAGAAAGAAAGAAAGAAAGAAAGAAAGCACAGATTTGGAGAGTACCTTGAGGATGTTGGGATGTTGAAGTCTCTCCATGAGCGTCATCTCTTTGATGATCTTGAATGAAGCGAGCCGGTAACAGTCCTCAGCTGAGCTGTACCTTTTCACGCAGCTCTCCATGTCGTGTCCGGTGAGGTCCACGGATTTGAGGGCCACGGAGAAGCTGGTGTTCAGTTCCGCTCGGTACACGGCTTTGGTGTATCCCGAGCCCACAAACTGCACACTGCTGGGTCTCTCCAGGGCCCCGCACCCGAGCGCACCGCCTGACCCGCCTGCAGCGCGCGCGTGATCGTCCCCGGTTCTCTCCGCGGCTCGGTACTGATCCCAGCTGCTCGCCCGTTCCAGATCCATCAGCCGTCTGCGTTCGAGTGATCGTGCGTCTTCGAGCCGACTCTGGTACCGGAGCACCTCTCCGAGTCTCCGGAGTATCTGTAAGCGCAGATCGCTGCGCGCTCCGGTGCCGCCGGACCCCGGGATCGGTGCGGTTCCTCCAGGCGCACTGACAGATGAGTGCGTTTCTGTCAAAGAGCGCTGCGGTGCCGCGTCGCGGCTCTGGTGTGGTTCGAAGCCCGGCACGAAGAGCACGTTCATGAGCGTGCCCAGACAAAAGGAGAAGCAGAACGCCGCCGCCAGCACCGTTTTCCGCCGCTTCATCTTGTTCGTGATTATAATGACGAGCAGAAAGTAAGTGGGCTCGCGTCCGCCGAACAGCCTCGCAGCTCGAGGCAGCCTGGCCGCTCGGGGCTCAATGGTGCAGATGTGAAAGGGCAGACAACACTAAGACGCTGCTCTCAGGATCCGCGGGTGGGTGATCCATACAGTGCGCAGGCGATGCGCGCTCTCACGGCTTCATCTCGCGGTTATGATTTAAGATCCACCCCGTTTCGGGCATGATCGCACTGACACTTGGCTCGTCGGCGCGCGCGCTCGAGTCCCATCGGCATCTCGGGTCTCCCCTCGCGCTACGACAAGCCCGTGCGGGCGCGCGCGCCGAGGTGCGACTCAAACACACATGACGTCAGCGTGACTGACAGCTGACTCCGGCTCGCGCTCAGTGCCGTGACCGTTCGCGTTGGTCCCAGCCCCGGACTACAATTCCCACAATGCATTTCTGCAGAGCGGTGGGCGGAGCTACACATTTCTTTTTCTTTTTTCTTTTTTTTTTTTTAAAGCACACAGCCTGTATCTTTCACTCTCGGTAGGTTTTTAAGATGATAAATCTAAGGCTACCACGCACTTCTAGGCAACATTTTTAACGCATAAACATTAAAAAAAAAGATGATGTCACGTGCTTAATCATTTCCATAACAATGGTGTCTGATAGTATTTAATCTGAATTGCTCTATTAAAGCAATCACTGTGATTGACCCGTGATATAACCAGCTCCCCAAAGGGCCCCCACCCCACCCACCCCTTTTTAATTTTGTTGTTTCTGACTGATCCTTGGACCGCATCAGAATTTCGGCTGCTATTCTAAATTAATAGTCCGTTCCGGTTTGGACTGGAGTTTTGTGAGCACTTTTGCTGTTTGGAAAGAAAGAGGAAAAATGTGTATAATTATGTCTCTGGGGTCGGAGAAGTGAAAGTCTAAATTAAAAACAGACACGAGGGGAGAGAGAGAGAGAGAGAGAGAGAGAGAGAGAGAGAGAGATAATGGCACTTGTATTTTATGCTTCAGCTTTCTTTAACTCGGACCTGCAACCTTTAAAATACAGCATCTAGATAGATAGATAGATAGATAGATAGATAGATAGATAGATAGATAGATAGATAGATAGATAGATGTAAGTATCTGTGTAATTAACTGTTACATGGTCTGATTGACAGTAAAGTTCACTTTGACTTTGAAGTAGGTAGGCAGATAGATAGATAGTAGGTAGGCAGATAGATAGATAGATAGATAGATAGATAGATAGATAGATAGATAGATAGATAGATAGATAGATAGATAGATAGATAGAGTGCACATTCGGTCCAGCTGTAGGAAGGCATTGTGCCTGTGTGTGCACTAATGAGGAGTTACAGAGCCGCTATAATAGAGCTGGAGCTGAAGGCCAGTGACGGCGGCCATCCATCAGCCCTGCATTACTGCTCTGTTAACGACTAATTACCCAAAGCAGTGAGGAGGAAAACCGAGCACAGTGGCCGCCGGTCAGCGGGGTGGCACATGGCCTTGCTATTATTTATAACACTCATTAACATCACTCACAGAACTGATGGCAGTTTAGACGAGACGCGGAAAATTCAGCAGTTGAGAAAATTCCTAATGTCTGTTCCTCTCAATTTGTCATGCAGTTATGGGTTTACACAAAGCTTCTAATAACACTCTTTTGAACATATTATATTATATTATATTATATTAGATTAGATTAGATTAGATTAGATCTACATTCACTGGATATGAGCAACCGCGCGCTCTGATTGGCTACTCTACTAATAGGCTATCAGCTCATATACCATGAGTAGAGAAAAACAAAATGGCGGAGCCTGTTGCTGAACCAACCGAGGATGAAATAAAAACTCTACTCGAAAACAAAACCCCCCAAAATACAAAAAAGCTACAAAATTTGTAATTAAAGTATTTGATAGTAAGAGCATGTCTTTTTTTAATCAAGAATTATTATTATTATTATAGCATTTTTCACAAATTGCTACTTTCTTTTTGCCAGTTTGTTTACATTCTAAGCAGACATGATTTTGTCGGACGTTTGGTATAAAGTTTTTATTGATCAAATTTGCAAAAAATAAAAATAATAATGCTCTGTTTCTCAAAATCCAGGGACTGTGGATAGAATAAAACACTTATTCCACTCAATCTCATCATGCATGGCGCTATGTGCCTCATTGGCTATCAGCTCATGTACAGCTTGATTTCATGGAATAACTGTTAATTATATTATATTATATTATATTATATTATATTATATTATATTATATTATGGGGCGGCACGGTGGTGTAGTGGTTAGCGCTGTCGCCTCACAGCAAGAAGGTCCTGGGTTCAAGCCCCGGGGCCGGCGAGGGCCTTTCTGTGTGGAGTTTGCATGTTCTCCCCGTGTCCGCGTGGGTTTCCTCTGGGTGCTCCGGTTTCCCCCACAGTCCAAAGACATGCAGGTTAGGTTAACTGGTGACTCTAAATTGACCGTAGGTGTGAGTGTGAATGGTTGTCTGTGTCTATGTGTCAGCCCTGTGATGACCTGGCGACTTGTCCAGGGTGTACCCCGCCTTTCGCCCGTAGTCAGCTGGGATAGGCTCCAGCTTGCCTGTGACCCTGTAGAAGGATAAAGCGGCTAGAGATAATGAGATGAGATATTATATTATATTATATTATATTATATTATATTATATTATATTATATTATATTATATTATATTATATTATATTATAACCCCGATTCCAAAAAAGTTGGGACAAAGTACAAATTGTAAATAATAACAGAATGCAATGATGTGGAAGTTTCAAAATTCCATATTTTATTCAGAATAGAACATAGATGACATATCAAATGTTTGAACTGAGAAAATGTTTCATTTAAAGAGAAAAATTAGGTGATTTTAAATTTCATGACAACAACACATCTCAAAAAAGTTGGGACAAGGCCATGTTTACCACTGTGAGACATCCCCTTTTCTCTTTACAACAGTCTGTAAACATCTGGGGACTGAGGAGACAAGTTGCTCAAGTTTAGGGATAGGAATGTTAACCCATTCTTGTCTAATGTAGGATTCTAGTTGCTCAACTGTCTTAGGTCTTTTTTGTCGTATCTTCCGTTTTATGATGCGGCAAATGTTTTCTATGGGTGAAAGATCTGGACTGCAGGCTGGCCAGTTCAGTACCCGGACCCTTCTTCTACGCAGCCATGATGCTGTAATTGATGCAGTATGTGGTTTGGCATTGTCATGTTGGAAAATGCAAGGTCTTTCCTGAAAGAGACATCATCTGGATGGGAGCATATGTTGCTCTAGAACCTGGATATACCTTTCAGCTTTGATGGTGTCTTTCCAGATGTGTAAACTGCCCATGCCACACGCACTAATGCAACCCCATACCATCAGAGATGCAGGCTTCTGAACTGAGCGCTGCTAACAACTTGGGTCGTCCTTCTCCTCTTTAGTCCGAATGACACGGCGTCCCCGATTTCCATAAAGAACTTCAAATTTTGATTCGTCTGACCACAGAACAGTTTTCCACTTTGCCACAGTCCATTTTAAATGAGCCTTGGCCCAGAGAAGACGTCTGTGCTTCTGGATCATGTTTAGATACGGCTTCTTCTTTGAACTATAGAGTTTTAGCTGGCAGTGGCGGATGGCACGGTGAATTGTGTTCACAGATAATGTTATCTGGAAATATTCCTGAGCCAATTTTGTGATTTCCAATACAGAAGCATGCCTGTATGTGATGCAGTGCCGTCTAAGGGCCCGAAGATCACGGGCACCCGGTATGGTTTTCCGGCCTTGACCCTTACGCACAGAGATTCTTCCAGGTTCTCTGAATCTTTTGATGATATTATGCACTGTAGATGATGATATGTTCAGACTCTTTGCAATTTTACACTGTCAAACTCCATTCTGATATTGCTCCACTATTTGTCGGCGCAGAATTAGGGGGATTGGTGATCCTCTTCCCAGCTTTACTTCTGAGAGCCGCTGCCACTCCAAGATGCTCTTTTTATACCCAGTCATGTTAATGACCTATTGCCAATTGACCTAATGAGTTGCAATTTGGTCCTCCAGCTGTTCCTTTTTTGTACCTTTAACTTTTCCAGCCTCTTATTGCCCCTGTCCCAACTTTTTTGAGATGTGTTGCTGTCATGAAATTTCAAATGAGCCAATATTTGGCATGAAATTTCAAAATGTCTCACTTTTGACATTTGATATGTTGTATATGTTCTATTGTGAATACAATATCAGTTTTTGAGATTTGTAAATTATTGCATTCCGTTTTTATTTACAATTTGTACTTTGTCCCAAATTTTTTGGAATTGGGGTTGTATATTATATTATATTATATTATATTATATTATATTATATTATATTATATTATATTATAGGCGGCACGGTGGTGTAGTGGTTAGCGCTGTTGCCTCACAGCAAGAAGGTCCGGGTTCGAGCCCCATGGCCGGCGAGGGCCTTTCTGTGCGGAGTTTGCATGTTCTCCCCGTGTCTGCGTGGGTTTCCTCCGGGTGCTCCGGTTTCCCCCACAGTCCAAAGACATGCAGGTTAGGTTAACTGGTGACTCTAAATTGACCGTAGGTGTGAATGTGAGTGTGAATGGTTGTCTGTCTCTATGTGTCAGCCCTGTGATGACTTGGCGACTTGTCCAGGGTGTACCCTGCCTTTCGCCCATAGTCAGCTGGGATAGGCTCCAGCTTGCCTGCGACCCTGTAGAACAGGATAAAGCGGCTAGAGATAATGAGATGAGATGAGAAATTCTAACACAAAACGAGAGCGCCCGAAAGGGAAAACCAAGCCGCGCCGCCATTTTGAATCCTCATTCACAGCTGTAATGCAAATTGCCTCCTCCTCAGTATACAAGTGCACTTCTACGGCAGGAAAAAAAACTACATTTTGCCACCTATGTAGTCCCCTCTTTATACAAAATTGAGTCATTCAGGATTCAGCCATGTTTTTGCTCGGCGTTAGCAACAGTTAGAGGTTTTTAGCTTTCTCCTGAAATGTTTTATTTTATTTCTTCTTCCTCAGGGTAGTAAAACTCACTTTCGCTGCGAAGACTGTCGTTATTGCTATCCATGATGTAAAATTAATGCTATTCTCCTGAGAAATGCTGGCAAAAATTTATAAGATTTTTGATAATCTTATAAATAAATCTTATAAAAAAAAGATAAATGTTGATAAAAATGCTACTATGTTTGCTGTTGTTGTGAACGAGCGAGTCACCAGAGGTCTGTAACCGTGGTCCGTAACTGGCTCGCCAGCCAATCAGGGCACAGGATTTGATGGAAACTGGACCGCGAAAAAAATATTATATTATATTATCTCATCTCATTATCTCTAGCCGCTTTATCCTGTTCTACAGGGTCGCAGGCAAGCTGGAGCCTATCCCAGCTGACTATGGGCGAAAGCCGGGGTACACCCTGGACAAGTTGCCAGGTCATCGCAGAGCTGACACATAGACACAGACAACCATTCACACTCACATTCACACCTACGGTCAATTTAGAGTCACCAGTTAACCTAACCTGTATGTCTTTGGACTGTGGGGGAAACCGGAGCACCCGGAGGAAACCCATGCAGACACGGGGAGAACATGCAAACTCCGCATAGAAAGGCCCTCGCCGGCCACTGGGCTCGAACCCAGAACCTTCTTACTGTGAAGCGACAGTGCTAACCACTGTCACTGTGGTGCCCAATAATAATAATAATAATAATAATAACAACAGCAACAACTTATTTACATGTTTAAATGTTCTTTTACATATGTGACCCCCTCCATGTGAGAGTGTTAGTTTTGCTAATGTGATGGTGTGCAGGATTAATGCTCATGTTATCATTAGAATGGAACTCCAAGGGAGCTGTAATCATGAGCTATCATACAAATAATGATTGACTAACAGGCCTATCATTAAAAAAATAATCTGTAGATTTCAGTATATTACAACCGAGGTGAGCAATAAATTGCATGTAAATGTGTCTGAGCTACTAAAGCCCTTATTCTTAATCTAAAATAGTCATTTCTTTCTCAGACTAACTTTAAAACTCCTCACTGTTCATTTGTTTTTCGTCATTACGGACTGAAGTTTGCAGCAAACAATTGTTTAATAGAATTAAAGCCACTTTACGCTCAAATTGAAAAACTGTCGCATTGTTTTACTTTTTTAAGTGATGTGGTCGCTTAGGCACAAAGTCACGCCCACATATAAATAGGCACCCTGTGTGGGCGTGGCTAGACATAATAATAAGCACAAAAGTCAATAAAAAGGTACAGTATTGGGTGATAATTATTGGTCTGTGTCTCGGTTAATATTTCCGTTGTCCTCCATGAGCATTGTTCAGTGAAACACCGCAGGAAACCTACGATGCATTAATCCCGTTTAAAGAAGGAGGGCTGTTTCACCGAAAACAATGAAATCTTCTTAAGTGTGTGCGGAGCCCCAGGTCGCCATTTACACACCGAAGCACGCGTTTAACATGTGAATTCATTAGTGGGAGAGACTGGAGGATTATGTGGCTGAGAGGATCTACAGACTAACTCAGGCCCTGCCTTTGTGTTTGGTTAAACCACACTGGCCTCTGTGTGTGTGTGTGTGTGTGTGTGTGTGCGGGGGGGTTAATCTTTCACATTCTTTCCTCAGTGGGCGTTAATTAGACGCCGCAGGTGATCACATTCATTAGGAGCACAGGGGGTCACTTCATTACTGTAAGAATGTTCCTCAGCCACAGGCAGTGACTGAACACATGTCAATCACCAAGGACTGACTTTACTGATTTGCTGGTGTGTCTCCAGACACCATGTCCTAGTTATCTATCATACCCTCTCCATTACCTCTAACTCAACTAACAGGTTTAATAAGGAGCTGAATCAAGTTTTAGGTTTATAATGGTGTTGGACACCAGTGAGTCTAAAATAGAGTTTAAACCACGTCATGTACAGTGGAAGCCATGGATTAATGGTTAGTGAAGCAGATTTGGGAGCAAAAGGTTGCTGGTTTGATTCCCTGAACCAGCAGGAATGGCTGAAGTGCCTTTGAGCAAAGCACCTAACCCCCAATTGCTCCCCAGGCTACTCTGGGTATGTTGTGCTGGATAAGAGTGACTACTAAATGCCTGTAATGTATAGTGCATCGCTATGGACAGCATTTAATCTATTAGCCAACATGCTTGCATCTTGCCTTATTTATTTAATTTATTCATTTATTTATTTACTGACTTTGATTTAGAAACGTCAGTTGGCACAATAAATCGAAACATTTTAAAGTGTTTAATCTATATTCTTTTAGTTTAGTTTTTATTTATATATAGTTTTTATTAATTTAATCTATATTCTTTAGTTTAGTTTTTATCAATATGTAGTTTTTATCAATTTAATTTAATATTTTTTTAGTTTAGTTCTTATCATATATAGTTTTTGTTATACTTGTTATATATTATTGCAGTTTTTTATGATATCAGACTGAACTGAGTGTAACTGAACAATAAATTAAAGTTTATACATGTTGAAAAAAATATTTATTCATTCTTTCTTTCTTTCTTTCTTTCATTCATTTCTCTCTCTCTCTCTCTCTCTCTCTCAGTTATTTTCTACTGATTCAATTTTAAACCAAAGACAGACAAACAACACCACTAATGCTTTAAGATTCGGGAAATAAAGGAAAAAAGTGGGGGAGGAGGGACACATCCAACTATAACAAGTGATCAGGTTTACACATGGCTTAGATTGACATACAGAAATTATGAGGTTATTATTTTTATCATCCATCCATCCATTATCCGTTGCCGCTTATCCTGTTCTACAATGTCGCAGGCAAGTTGCAGCCTATCCCAGCTGGCTACGGGCGAAAGGCGGGGTACACCCTGGACAAGTCGCCAGGTCATCACAGGGCTGACACATAGACACAGACAACCATTCACACTCACATTCACACCTACGGTCAATTTAGAGTCACCAGTTAACCTAACCTGCATGTCTTTGGACTGTGGGGGAAACCGGAGCACCCGGAGGAAACCCACGCGGACACGGGGAGAACATGCAAACTCCACACAGAAAGGCCCTCGCCGGCCACGGGGCTCGAACCCAGGACCTTCTTGCTATGAGGCAACTGTGCTAACCACTACACCACTGTGCTGTCTTCTTCTTCTTCTTCTTATTATTATTATTATTATTATTAACAACAAAAACTATAGCGGCTAACCAGTTATTGATTTTTTGAGATGCTGTCTTATGAAATCTGGCTGTACACTCCAGAATTAAAATATCAGACAGATGACAAGTGAATATTTGGTTCAAATCTTTCAAAATATTTTTGTTTGTTTGTTTTCTGTGCCACTATTCATACATTTTTGTCCTGTAGACTGAGCATTATAAACTTGACCTGTTTCTTGAGCAAATATGTGTATTCTTAACTTTTACTACATTCTTTACCTCTCTCTCTCTCTCTCTCTCTCTCTCTAAGAAATAACAAAGTAAAGAGTGTGATTAGAAAACATTAAATAAAGATCTAGGGGAAAGTTAATTAATATCACGGGTGGGGGGGGGGGGGGGAATCATGTAACAATGTATTTAAATTAAGAGCAGGATTTCCACTTAAGTAAAATATGTAAGTTCAAACAATTTATTTTGGTAACATAGACATTATATCAATATGTAAAATCTACATATTTTACTCAAGTGGAAATTGTGCCCTTAATTTATATATGTTTATCCTTTTTATTTTCACTGTACCGTGTCTCATAACCACAGCTTGGCACATGCACGATCTAAAGGAACAATAGATGCTTTTTACTTCATTAATTGTCCTCATTTACATTCTTTGTGTCCTTCGTTACTCCTTCGCTCCTCCCCTCTGAGGACAGAAGGAAAGGGTACCAGGACAAAGAAATGGACTTAGAAATACATTTGCAAATGAAATGTCACTTTAAAATGCTTTAAAGCAGCTTTAAAATATCACTTTAAATGAACCCCATTTATTCTGATTTGTTTCCCAGCATAACATGTCTCCAGCTACACAATACAGTGAGTTTACACACTGAAAATGATCTATAAAGTGACATGTTTAAAAGTTAACGTTTTAGTCTCTCCAAGATTCTAGTCTGTCATCACCTAATAGTGGAAAAAAGGCATGCTTGTACGAGAAACATGATAGGCGAGACAGATGGGCAACCAGTCATCAATAAGTCCCCTTGTTTTAATGTGACACTTCACTGACTTGAGGATGTCTCATTTTGCAAATAGATTTGACGTCAGTTCCTCCGTTCTTCAATCACGTCCTTGTAACCTTTATGCATGAGGACAGGACTAAGATGCGAGAAAGGGAAACAAGAAAACTAAATTGGTCGTATTCTCGCCTATGCTGTCAAAACAAATCTTTGTGCTGGTCTATCAGACTCCCACATGCTCGTCTACCCTAGTCTACTGAGAGATCACCAAAAATCAGGTCTTGTAAATGTATAGTTTTAGAGGTCATGTAGTGGTGAGAGGTTTACTAGTAGGCTATAAATGTGAAACCGGAGAAAACAGTAGGGATTTTAAAGTAGGGATTTTTAGGAATTCTTTTTTAATGTTTCTACCAAGGCAGTTCAATTGCTACTGATTTATTTGTCTTTGCATGTAACGTCTGGCAGAGCTGCTGCACATGTGGCTGTGGTTTTTGAACTGCTTAAGATTTTTACAAGTTTTTTTAATTTGTTTTTTGTTTCCCTTTCATAATTTCCAATAGGTTTATTTTGTTTTCCAAAATGTGGCATACAAGAACCCAGAAGTATGTGCTGGCATTCACTGTGGAGTGAAACTCCTTCAAACACATTTAATATCAACCAAAATTCAGCACCTCCCACGGAAAATTAATCATTCCATAAACTGAGCTGTAATATTTATTTATTGTGAAGTCAAAGCTTTTTAATTCACAATGTATATGATCCATTCGTTTATTTATTTCACACTGGCTGGGGTGTCCTTCATTCAGAGGGTCCTGGAACTTAATGTCCGTGTTTTCTCAGTATGAATAAGTAAATACTCTAGAACGCAAATTGCCTGTATTGGACCATCAGATTTTTAAAATGCATTACCACTGTAATGTAATGTGTACCATCAGATGAGATTTATTAACTCAAATAAACTAATAAACTTTGTCATTTATTAAAGTGGCACCAGTTATAATGCTTCAGTGAGCTGTTAATTTTTAACATCTTTATAGTGCTCCATTGCCTCACATTAATACACATGCAGCGCGTGTGACTGAGAGAGAGAGAGAGAGAGAGAGAGAGAGAGAGAGAGAGAGAGAACAGTCTGTGTTACAGAACAGCCAAAGACTCTCTGACATTAAGTTCTGCTGAGGGCCCAAACATACACAAAAGACTTTGTTAAGTCATAACCAGCACCCCAGGAATTAATGGACGTTCTCATTTGAGCTGTGAAAGTAACCAAAATACGCTCCTCTATATACAGAAGCTTCTACTGACAAAGAAATAACTGACATGAACTGTAGGTGACCCCATCACCAATGATTAGATCAGATCGGCCAGTGGCCCATGACGCAGATGGTGTTTGAACATGGTTGTGTGACAAAAAGTAAAAAACCAAAGAATGTTTGAAAGCACCCAACAACCTTAAATAGATGGAAACAAGGAATAGTTGAAGCTAATTACAGAAGTATTTACCTTGGAAGTGGGAAAACGGTGATCAGAATGATGTAATTTTCCACCTCTGTGCATTTTAGCGCCAAAGTGTGGGGAAAAACATGGACTCCTCCGTATTTGTCTTTTGTTAGCAACAAGCTGGCCAGCAAACTGTGATTACTGATGAATATTTTCCTCCTCAAATCAGTGAACTACACAGTCAGTGTTATAGATTTAACAAGTGAATATGTCTGTATGTTGCTTGATCGAAAGCAAATTTCATTCCATTTCATTTATTTATTCTACAGGAAAAGATTAAAAGGAACGTTTCAGTTACAGTTAAACGGGCCTGACTCAGTTAAAACTGGTTTACAGCAGGTTCCTGTTCTTGTATAATACTTGTATAAATGGCATAACTCATGTAAAGATAAGATGTGCTACTTTGTTTACTTTTGATGATGTGGCAGCCATGTTGAGTTGATGTTTTCGAAAAGTTGATCATTTACTGCACTCCGGACTATGGGTATAAACAGCCTCAGTTCTGAATTTTGACTGTTAATAACATAAACATGTTTGTTAAAGGACATGGGACATGAAACATACCGTAAATGCACGCTATATCAGTTTCTTTCCATTAAAAATATGAATTAATTACATCAACAAATACAAAATCATCTATTAAATTCAGCAAAATCGTTATATTCGTGATGATTATATGGCATTTCTGCTCGAGCTCCGATATGCATTTTCTACAACCGGAAGAGCCGCTGTCACGTGATCATACGTCACAAAAACTTTCGGGCACAGCACAAGCGGGTAGATGAATGGAGAAGTGAATGACAAGAAAATTGTTTTTATAGTCTTTAACGTACATTGAACATCATGGTGTATTGTGCTGCTTATGGTTGCAATAATTCCAATGGGAAATGCCCTGGAGTAAGTTTTTTTGCATTCCCCAAGGACCCGAAGCTGAGGAAAGTGTGGGCTCACTACTGCCGTAGAAAAAACTTTGCACCTACTGTTTCCCACAAACTGTGTTCGGACCATTTCACTGAGGATTCTTTCAACATTAATACTCAGGTACTGAGCGATATTAATTGCCAAGCCAAATTTAAGAGGCCATATAGCCGGGTTCATGAAGGCAGTGATACTGTAGCACCATAATATACAGGGCCTAACATTCCTACAACTGTAGAGACAGTCAAGAAATCCTGTAACATTAATGGACATTTAAATAAATGTTATGTTGGTAAGTTTGTTTAACTTTTCTTAATTTTCATCTCTTTCGCCAAATGGCGTAGTGTTGTTGGCTGTGTGATGGCGTTTCGCCATTTTGAATGTTTTCATCTCGGACTCTGGAAGCATTGTATCTCAATCAATCTCAAAAAATATCAGCAAAAAAAAACTAGCTTGCAACGGACTTTAGCTAGATCTATGATGAACTTTCAATGTATGATACAAAAATAATACTTCTTTCAACAGATCATTAGCCTTTGAGCAGAATTGTTTTTAACTTACCAGGAAGTGTTATCCAGCCGACCGCTTTCAGTTTCATGGGGATTGAATGAACTCTCACTCTCAGAATCATCTGACCCGTCAGAGTAAAGACAAGATCCATGTTCATGTGAATTTCCAGCTATCGGTTCGAATTGATAGGGTCTAACTTCACATCTCTGTGAAACATCGGGAATGTCACTGTCAATGGTGTCCATTTCGGTAACCTGCTTACATTAGATTCCCAAGCGCTGGCTCCTTGGAAAGTTTTTGTGATGTCACGGGTCACGTGACCACCTAGCTAATTAACGAATCCTTGTTTTACGCTGATGTATAAAAAAGTTGAATAATGTGATGATTTTCACATTTTTGACGCCCTGCAGTGATTTAGATGGCATTTCTTATGTCCTTTATACATAATTATACCCAGAAAAAATCCATGTCCCATGTCCTTTAAGGTGTTGAGTGAGGTTGGTCATTGAGGGTTTCTCTCATCTCATTATCTCTAGCTGCTTTATCCTGTTCTACAGGGTCGCAGGCAAGCTGGAGCCTATCCCAGGTGACTACGGGCGAAAGGCGGGATACACCCTGGACAAGTCGCCAGGTCATCACAGGGCTGACACATAGACACAGACAACCATTCACACTTATGGTCAATTTAGAGTCACCAGTTAACCTAACCTGCATGTCTTTGGACTGTGGGGGAAACCGGAGCACCCGGAGGAAACCCACGCGGACACAGGGAGAACATGCAAATTCCACACAGAAAGGCCCTCGCTGGCCACGGGGCTCGAACCCGGACCTTCTTGCTGTGAGGCGACAGCGCTAACCACTACACCACCGTGCCACCCTCATTGAGGGTTTAGTTTTATTTTTATTTCCAAGAAGAAGCCTTTATTTGTCACATGTACACTCAAGCACACAGTGAAATTCCTCTCTGCATTTAACCCATCTGAAGCAGTGAACACACACAAGTGAGCACACACACATACCCAGAGCAGTGGGCAGCTATGCAACAGCAACCAATTGTGGGTTAGGTACCTTGTTCAAGGGCACTTCAGCACAACCTTCAGGCCATGGCTGCCCCATGTTAACCTAACCACATGCCTTTGGACTGTGAGAGAACCTAGAAGAAACCCATGCAGACATGGGGAGAACATGCAAACTGTCGGCCACTGGGCTCGAACCCAGAACCTTCTTGCTGTGAGACAACAGTGCTAACCACTACACCATCATGCCACCCTTTGCTCATTAATGGCATGAAGATTAATTAATACAGGTATTGATTATTTGGTTTATTATTGGAAAAAATACATAATGATAAGAAAATGTTAATACAAACAAAGTTAGTTACTTTGTTAATTTATGGTGTATTAATGCAGGAGTTCTTGGTTCGTTCATGTTAACTAATGTGTCAAATCATTTCATTTGAAGGAAATTTAATGAAACACATTACCTATATTTCATATTATATCATATATCACATCACTGAATGTGTGTCAGAGAGAAGGGGGGTGTCTAGGGGATGGGTGGAGATCTCAGTTAAATGTTATTTCTGCATCGTGAATGCTTGAGGTTTAATTGGGCCCCACAGTGTACAAACATGTTATATGTAAATGAGGAGACCCTGTAGGTAGTAATTCAAAACTTGGAATACTATCTATAGCTCCTTTTGGCTTAAAACAAACAGTTCAGATAAGCAGTAACTGAGGTAATTAGGTAAATGTACAGTCAACAAAAGGCAAGTACAATAGATTAGTTGTGTGTGTGTGTGTGTGTGTGTGTGTGTGTGTGTGTGTGTGTGTGTGTGTGTGTGTGTGTGAGAGAGAGAGAGAGAGAGAGAGAGAGAGAGAGAGAGAGAGAGAGAGACTCTCAAGGAGCTTGATAAAATTGTTGAAAGAACAACCTACAAGAAAATAATCAATGTTTTAATATAACATAATGTTTAGCAATTTGACTTTATGTGTTTGACTGTTAAAATATTATGGATGTCATAACTACGCCACATCACCTGAAATCAATCTCACACACACACACACACACACACACACACACACACACACACACACACACACACACACAACTAATCTATTGTACTTCTAAGATTTCATACTGTTGACCCAGAAATTACTTTAATTCCTATTTTCCCAATTGCTGAAAAAGCTGATGTTTGACTGAGCACAACATCATGAGCAGTTAGTTACACGAGGAGAAAAGTAATTCCATTCGCAGCATGTTTGCAATGAGGAACATCTATGTCAGAGGTCTGCTCAGGTCACTGTACCTCCACATAACAACACTTTATGCTGCCCAGGAGCTGGAAAATTGAAAAGATCCTCCTTCACTTGGTATCTTCCCTCTGGTTCAAACCTCCAAAACCATGACATGCCAATAGACCTTAAAACATGTTGTGGTCTTCTCTATGCAAAATGTTATATCCATGGATGAATGATCTTGTTTTGTATGTTAAAATGCTGCTCTTTCCATTTTGTGGCTATAATACAATTTACTGAACTTTAGCTCAGCTATGAACTACAACCCCAATCCCAAAAAAGTTGGGACGCTGTGTAAACTGTAAATAAAAACCGAATGCGATAATTTGCAAATCATAGAAACCCTATATTTCATTGAAAATAGTACTAAGACAACATATCAGATGTTGAAACTGAGAAACTTTATTGTTTTTGGAAAAATATATGCTCATTTTGAATTTGATGTCAGCAGCCTGTTTCAAAAAAGTTGGGACCAGGGCATGTGTTACATCATCTCTGCTTTTAACAACACTCTGTAAACTTTTGGGGACTGAGGAGAGCAACTGATGCAGTTTTGAAAGTGAAATGTTGCCATGCTATACAATTTCAGTTGCTCAACAGTTCGGGGTCTTTTTTGTCGTATTTTGCACTTCATAATGCATCAGATGTTTTAAATGGGAGACAGGTCTGGATTGTAGGCAGGTCAGTTTAGCACCTGGACTCTTCTACTACAGAGCCATGTAGTTTTAGTATGTGCAGAAAGCCATTTGGCATTGTCTTGCTGAAAGAAGGAAGGCCTTCCCTGAAAAAGATTTTGTCTGGATGGCAGCATATTGTTCTAAAACATGTATTCAGCATTAATGATGCCTTCCCAGATGTACAAGCTACCCATGTCATGTGCACTAATGCACCCTCATACCATCACAGATGTTGGCTTTTGAACTGTGCACTGATAACAAGCTGGATGGTCCCTCTCCTCTTTAGCCTGGAGGACGTGGTGTCCATGACTCCTAGAAAGAAATTCTAATTTTGATTGGTCAGACCTCGGGACAATTTTCCACATCACCTCAGTCCATCATCACACTCTTTACTTTGTTATTTCTTAGAGAGAGAGAGAGAGAGAGAGAGAGAGAGAGAGAGAGAGAGAGAGTGAGAGCGAGCTCAGGCCCAGAGAAGGTGGCAGTGTTTCTGGATATTGTTTATATATGGCTTTAACTTGCATTTGTGGATGCAGCAATTAACTTTTTTCACAGACGATGATTTTCTGAAGTGTTCCTGAACCCATACAGTGATTTCCACTACAGACACATGTCTGCTTTTAATACAGTGTCACCTGAGGGCCTGAAGATCACAGGCATCCAATGTCAGTTTTCAGCCTTGTGTCTTGCATACAGAGATTTCTCCAGATTCTCTAAATCTTTTAACGATATTATGTACCATAGATGATCTCATCTCATCTCATTATCTCTAGCCGCTTTATCCTTCTACAGGGTCGCAGGCAAGCTGGAGCCTATCCCAGCTGACTACGGGCGAAAGGCGGGGTACACCCTGGACAAGTTGCCAGGTCATCACAGGGCTGACACATAGACACAGACAACCTTTCACACTCACATTCACACCTACGGTCAATTTAGAGTCACCAGTTAACCTAACCTGCATGTCTTTGGACTGTGGGGGAAACCGGAGCACCCGGAGGAAAACCACGCGGACACGGGGAGAACATGCAAACTCCGCACAGAAAGGCCCTCGCCGGCCACGGGGCTCGAACCTAGACCTTCTTGCTGTGAGGCGACAGCGCTAACCACTACACCACCGTGCCGCCCACCATAGATGATGTGATCCCCAAATTCTTCGCAATTTTATATTGAGGAACGTTATTCTTAAATTGTTGCACTGTTTGCCCACGCAGTCTTTCACAGAGCGGTGAACCCCTCCCCATCTTTACTTCTGAGAGACTCCCCCCTCTCTGGGATGCCCTTTTTATACCCAGTCATGTTACTGATCTGTTGCCAATTAACCAAATTAGGGTTTGCATTACACAACTTTTTCAGTCTTTTGTTGGCCCTGTCCCAACTTTTCTGAAATGTGTTGCTGATATCAAATTCAAAATGAGCATCTATTTTTCAAAAAACAATAAAATCTCAGTTTTAACATTTGATATGTTGTCTTTGTACTGTTTTGAATGAAATATAGGGTTTCCATGATTTGCAAATGATCGCATTCTGTTTTTATTTACAGTTTACACAGCGTCCCAACTTTTTTGGGATTGGGGTTGTAACCCTAAAATAACCTTGTTAAGTGGTTAAATCATATTTACATTGATGCATTTGATAGATGCTTTTTACACTGACTAACTTCAGTTGAAGTGCAGAGCTGAGTACTGAATAATTGGGATTTTGGTCTTGCAACCTCTTCCTTACTACCCCACAACCTTAATCACTCTTTCTTCATTTCCAGATGTCCTTCCTAAAGTCAGGACAGTAGTAATCAAAATTGTACTTAGATCACTCTTAGAATAGCCTTTTCAGAAATATTTAGAAAGAAATGACTATCTCAGAGTTCCAGTACGTTACATAATGGCACAGGAGAGCTGTCCAGCTCCTCAGCAGAAGAGCATGATGTTGAGGGTGAGCACACTCCCTATTCTCTCAACCACATCTGATTATTAGTTTTATCTCCATGCCAGAAGCTTGTGGTCAGGGGTGTGTCATCCACATAGCCCACATTTTCTCTGTACCAGCAATTCTGTTCAGCCATCGAATCGTGTTTACAAATTCTTGCTTTTTATAATGGCTAAAATTGCAAATCATTTCCTGGAACCCTGGCTGCTGTCTGTCCAGCACTTTTTAAAAAGAATGCAGCATGATTGGTCACACTTTATTTGAATAGTCTGTTTTTGACACTCTTCAAGCAGGCAAGAAAGCATTTACAGACTGTCATGAACAAGTCTATTAACAGATTGTCAACATATCTTCAGAAAATGTAAACATAATTGGGATAAGTTGGTAGTCTATAGACTAGCGGCTGAAAATATGGAGCCATAAACGGGAATATTCAAATAAAGTGAAAACAAAAGGCTTAAGTCTACACAGGAATGCATAAATCATACATGTATTAGCTAGACCATCAGACAAGTAAAACCTCCAGTGTGCTGCCCAGTCCCACGCTTTGGTTTCCTTCAAACTTTTTTGACTAAGCTGAAATGTGGTAATGTGGTAATGTAATAATGTATAATAACCTGATTATAATATAATGTAATAACATGGACTTGAAGCAAACCAAACTGAGACCACCTCCAGAGAGAGTTTGTCTCGTTTCAGAGAGGTCTGGGTTCGTTTGGAGGATTCACATATGCACAAAAAAATGCTGACTAATCACTGAGTTTGTTTTGAGGGCTGAAAGAGACCAAGTGTGAAAACACCCTGTGTTTTATAAGGTTTTATCTGCCAGCCAACCATCACGCAGAATGAACGTAGGTTGAACGCAACATAGGTGGTCTTAACCAATCAATATTGATGTCATAGTTGCACTCTGACAAGATAAAAGAACAGATAAGGCAAAAAAAATTAACTTTGAGTTGTTGAAATGTACACAACATGTATAGCACAGGACTTCTGTACTCCCTGGTGTATACTGTATATACAGTATCTTCTGGCACACTAGAAAGTTTTCTTTGCAGCAGAAATTTCATAATGTGGCTACCATCAAAAGATACTGATACTTAGACATAAGCTAAGCATATGCATTAATAAACCAAACTTCTCAGCATACGTGTACAATGTCTGTGTGTGGTTGCTCAGAAACATGTATCATATACTCTGATTAATTTTATGCTTGGTCAGTGTTTTACAATGAAATTGCAAGGAAAAATATCTTGTTTAAAAGCAATGTCCATTTTTAAAAATGTTAAATATCTTGTATTTTAAATGTTGAGGAAAATGAAAACCCACTGAAAAGTATTTATGATCATAATGTAGTCTTAATAGATTCAACATCTTCCTAGAATAATTTATACCATTTATTATTTTTAATGAGATCAAGAGAAACAGCCAGAATATTATAAAACCAAACAGAATTTGAGCTTATAGAATAATAAAGTTCTATCAGCGTTGGTCCAAGATTTAAAAATCTATTTTCTAAATATCTCTGAATTTCCACATGGTAAATCTGAAGTAGCCTTAAAGTGCATATCACGGGTAAATTCAGGAGCAAGATCAATGTAATTCTCCTATTTTATATTAAACTTTGGTCAAATATCTGTAACATTCTGCATTCTCTGCAATTTTTTTACCTTGCGCAATACCAGAAAAATTCAGTTGAAATCAAGCCATTTGAGGTGAATTGGTCCGCCTCTGAAAAAACTTGGCATTTGGATTTCCCGGGAAAGGTTGATTGATTTTTGTGACGTCACGTGCGGGATGCCTCCCTCTGAATCCTACGTCAGCCATATGTAATATGTAATTATTAAAATGGTTAACAGATGTATCGTAGGAGGGTGTAGCAACACCAGTCTTGATGGGATTAGTACTCACTGAGTGCGTTTACATGCACATCCAAATCGAGCTACTGTCGGTAATCTAGCTAAGGGTCCCAGCAGGGGTGCCAGAGAAATCCAATCCTACATGCACACAAGGAAATCGAGCTATTGTGCGAGGTACATTGTGCACCCGAGCCACAGGTGGCGCTACATGCCCCATCGTGTTGGTACACTTCCGGTTGTCATCATGAAGAAGAGCTATTCAAGAGTATAAACAAAGTTATCAGTTCCGTGTTCACAAGAAGAACGACGACGAGGACAGCAACATCGATATATATATATATATATATATATATATATATATATATATATATATATATATATATATATTCAACTCCTTAAGCTGAATGAGCATGAACTCTATCTCCTCATTGCTCCAGAAGTGCACGTTTCTACTACTGTTGTCATGCCGACCAAGGCTGTTGTGTTTCCCGCTTGTGGTCTCGTCACTCATCACTTCCGGAAGGGGCAGTGCTGAAGTAAGTAGCTCGACTACGTAGCTCGATAGGGTTTACATGCATTAAGTAGCTCGGCTATAATCGCATAATCTAGGTCGCGTAGCTCGATTACGAGAAATCCAGTTCGGTTCGATTTCAGCCGAGCTAAGGTGTTTCCATGGCATTTAGAACTTCGATTTCAGTCGCGCTATGGCAGAAATTCGATTTTCTCTATGTGCATGTAAACGCACTGGTTGTTTCCCAAAAGACCGGACAGTGAGAGAGAAATGGGAGCGCTTGGTCTACACAGGCTGTGCACTGAAACCGTGCAAAGCTCTCTCAGCCTGCTGGCACTTTCACAGATAATGTCACGATTCTGGCTCCAGACTGCCTTGGGATTTTTCCAGACGTGTTTTGTTATTTTATTTTTTTCTGCTGTAGACAGATGGCCTTGTGCAAAATTGCCCTTCTGGATGAGTGTGTAAAGGGACATACTTTCATATAAAAAAAAACAAAAAACAAAATTGGTCCAGAATATGCACTTTAAAGTACATATATTGTTGAGCTGTAAATATACAGGACCAGTCAAAAGTTTGGACACGCCTACTCATTCATAGGTTTTTCTGTATTTGGACTGTTTTCTTCATTGTAGAACAACACTGAAGACATCACAACTATGAAATAACACATGGAATATATAGATTTCATATTTTAGATTCTTCAAAGTAGCCACCATTTGCCTTGATGACGCTTTGCACACTACTGGCATTATTGTAACCAGCTTCATGAGGTAGTCACCTGGAATGCTTTTCAATTAACAGGTGTGACACTTTTCTGTTTTAGCCAGCATGAACTTTTTCAGCAGTTTGTGCTACAGTAGCTCTTCTGTGGGATTGGATCATATGGGTTTGCCTTTGTGCCCCATGCGAATCAATGAGCCTTTGACACCTATGACCCTGTCGCCGGTTCACCAGTTGTCCTTCCTTGGACCACTTTTGGTAGGTACTAACCGCTGCATACTGGAAACACCCCACAAGATGTGCCATTTTGGAGATGCTCAGACCCAGTCATCTAGCAATCATAATTTGGCCCTTGTCAAAGTCGCTCAGATCCTTACGCTTGCCCATTTTTCCTGCTTCCAACACATCAACTTCAAGAACTGACTGTTCTCTTACTGCCTAATATATCCCACCCCTTGGCAGATGCCATTGTAATGAGATAATTACTGTTATTCACTTCACCTGTTAGTGGTCATGATGTTATGGCTGATCGGTGTATATCAGGAACTACTAAAGTAATATTGGCTGGATTTGAGTGGTTTATCAGATATATTCCATTCAGCTAGCATGAGATTGAATGAGTCGAAGACAAATTCAATATCATGCTAGCTGAAGGGAATATATCTGATATACCATGAAAAAAGCCGGTCAATATAATAATAATAATAATAATAATAATTATTATTATTATTATTATTATTATTATTATACATACACACTCTCTTCATATCAGCATATCAGCATTTTCAAAGACCAACGTTAGCTTACCCACGAGTTTGCGCTGTTTGCGCTGCAGTGAAGTAACCTTCCAGCCACTGTAGTGTTCATCAGTAGTGTTAGTGCATGCTAATAAATCAGGGCTATTGAGAGCAAGTAGCACAGTCTAATGACCAAGAAACTAACATTTCTGTCTCCAGACTCTTCTTCCACACACGCTCAACACAGTATTTTTTTACTCATACTTAAGTATTCATTTCCCGATGTAATTTACTTAATTACTTTTAAAATCAACATTGACAACTACACACAATGGAGTGAGCTGGCAGCCAAACTTCTCTCTAAATCTTCTGTTTTTAACTAAGCAAACCTAGTGGCCATTTTTGTTTACAAATTGTCACAGTCGCTCGCTAGTGCGGAAGTATTACGGTATGTTTCCGACTTGTCTCTTTTCCAGTTTTTCGATGTCCGTTGGTATGTTTTTCTCTTGTAAATATGCGTGAAGAATATCTAATGAAGTTTTGGTAGCCTTTTGGGTGTTCAACGCGTCTTTCTCTTTCCCGACAAACAAAGAAATTCTCAGAGGTGGACAGTAATGAAGTATATTTACTTGAGTACTGTACTTAAGTACACTTTTTGAGTATCTGTACTTTACTTGAGTATTATTTTTTTGGGAAACTTGTGACTTTAACTTCATTGCATTTGAAAGACAAATATTGTACTTTTTACTCCACTACAATTTTATCAAGGTCCTCATTACTCGTTACTATGAAGCAGCTTTGAAAGTGGATGTTTTTTCTTTTCTTTTCTAAAACGCGATTGATTTTTTCGCAGGTGACACTGAGACAGCCTATCCGTAATCACTAGGGTCACGTCACGTCCATAGACTGTATAAAATCAAGTTCAGTGATTTCTCAGCAGCATTATTTGAACATGGTTCAAATAATAATTATTTGATGGCAGAATGGAAGGAGGCGGTTCTTCTGGGGAATGCACACACCCATGGCTATAGCTAGAACCCATGTTTCAGTTTTCTGAAAGGATTAAAGATTGGTTCGTTTTAAATGTTTGTTTTGTTTACCTAAAATGAACCACATCAAGGTTTACAAAAACTCTCCATCCAACCTGTGGAAGGGTATGTAAATGTTTTATTCCAAGAGAAAGCTTGCAATGAAGTTGTCTGTGCTTTTAGTTAGCAATAACGTTGCAATAGCTATGCAGTCTGGTTAGTCAAATGACTTTCTATGGATTTGCCTGCCAAGTTGCCATCGCCTTGTCCACAGCTAACATTAACACATCGCTAGTTAACGTGGATACTGTTAGTTAGCATGTAAAAATGGAGTTAATCTAACATTAATAACGTTAACTTATCTGAAATCCTTTCAGAAAAATATTTTAGCATAATCTTGCCAAATAAACACTGTAGAAATCTTTCTTTTCTAGTAGCGTTAGCTACCCAATATGATTTTGAGTTTGAAATGAGTTTGCTAGCATGTCAGGTGGAGTTTCACTGACTAGCTAACTTAACATTAAACCACCATGATGCACAGCATGGATTCATCTCATCTCATTATCTCTAGCCGCTTTATCCTTCTACAGGGTCGCAGGCAAGCTGGAGCCTATCCCAGCTGACTACGGGCGAAAGGCGGGGTACACCCTGGACAAGTCACCAGGTCATCACAGGGCCGACACATAGACACAGACAACCATTCACACTCACATTCACACCTACGGTCAATTTAGAGTCACCAGTTAACCTAACCTGCATGTCTTTGGACTGTGGGGGAAACCGGAGCACCCGGAGGAAACCCACGCGGACACGGGGAGAACATGCAAACTCCACACAGAAAGGCCCTCGCCGGCCACGGGGCTCGAACCCGGACCTTCTTACTGTGAGGCGACAGTGCTAACCACTACACCACCGTGCCGCCCCCAGCATGGATTCATTTTGTGAATTCACAAAATAAACCAGTCGTTTGCTTCAGAGTCATTAGGTTTTGTAAGCGTTGTGGCAATAATACAACAATGTGTTGACAGAAAATGTACTTTTAATACTTAAGTATTTTTAAAAGCAAGTACTTAAGTACTTTAACTTAAGTAAAAATTTGACTGGACAACTTTCACTTGTATCGAAGTAACATTTGACCAGTGGGATCTGTACTTTGACTTAAGTAATGAAGTTGGGTACTTTTTCCACCTCTGGTAATGCTTCTGTACATGCGCAGCAGAAAACTTTCTCACTAAATATTTGCATCAGCTCCGATGTGTGACGTCATGTTGTCTTGACAACCAGTATCGTAAACCATATTCAATGCTCATTCTCCATTGGGTAGAGTAACGTAATACACGTAGGATAAGTGATATGCTAACAATATTGCATGCTATCAAACCAAATGAATGAAACCCGCTAGAAGGGAACAGAACACGTTTCTATTCTATCAAAAAAGTGTCCTGTATGTATAATAATAAAAAATATAGACCTATAATATACGAAGATATAAGATTTCCATAAAAATAATTCAAAATGCAAATTTACTTTTAATAATTAGTCAAAAACTATTCATGACCCTAAATGTTCAGCAGCTGAAACATCTGCACTCATTGTAACTTTATAATTCCCCTGTGGCCTACAGCATGGTATGGACATTAAATTTGCCATCTGTCCTGGTTGTTGAGAGACCGCCAGGCTGGTGCTTTTTCCTGTCATATGGTAGGGTCACTGATCTGTGTCCGCTACGCCACAGTGCTCAGACGTTTCAGGAGTGAGGGACTGGAAAGCAGAGTCCAGCCGGGCAGGGAACTTGATCCTCAGAGTGTGGAGTGTCAGAGTGGACACCCAGAGAGCAAGAGTTTACAATGGAGCCTCTCAGCACAAACACACACACAAGAAAGAGAAAGACAGAGAGAACTGTTGGAGAACAAGGCACGAAGAAGCCTTTCATTAAATATATCGTATAAACATTAGCAAAGGTCTGGCTCAGTGGCTGTTAATATATGGTACAGAGAAAAGAAAAACATTCTTGAGACATTTTTGTCATCACACAGGTGTCCAGAGGTGAAGGCGTTGGATAAGAACAAGTTAGGAAAGGTGCACAGCTGGAGACCGATACGGAAGCTTAAAGAGGGAAAGAAAGGTGCACTCGTTACTCTCAAGAGATCTGCTTATGTGTGACAGAAGAGCATGTTTTGTTAGTCCTCGTCTGACTATTCAGAGCCGATATAATGAAGTTCATTCTATGGGTGTAAGGTCAACCCCGTCACTGCCCACTGCACCACCATTACACACACAGGTGCAAAAGTATCCCCCATACTACTCTATCCCTGGCTCCTAGATTCTTCTTGTAGATATGAAACTAAAGAGAGGCATTTCCTTTCTCTTCTCCTATGAAGTCATCTCCCTAATCATGACCATGACAAAGCTTTTCATTCAAATGGGCTTAAACACACATGCATTCCAGAACAGGAAGCAGTCACTGGTCCTTCTCCAAAACAGCTTTATGATCGTTTTATGAAATTATACCCTTGATTACAATGTACTTATTGCATGTTCATGGGGTTTCACTTGTCATCCTGAGGTTGGCCAAGTCCCACTGTGTGATTGACTGCAGCATCAGGGTTAAGTTCAGCCAGATTTGACCCCTGTCGTTTGCTGGAGTCTGACTCCAGTGTTCATCTGTTGCACATCTGGCCACAATGTGCTGCCCTGATCAGGCTAAGCCACCACAGTGTGAGCTGTCAAGGAACCTAGCATGACAAAATTCCTGCTTCAATCCCCAATTCCACTATTCAGCCATGTTCAGCCATGTCCTTCCCTCTTCCTTTCTCTCTCTCTGAGAACATATGATGATGGTAACCTGCTGTGAAACCTCAGCGGCAATAGGCAGAGGCGCCACAGACTGTAGGAGCCTGGATGCGCAGACGGCCATTATCACACATAATTAGTGCCATATCACTGCCTGTCACATTACAATGGAAATATGTACGACTATGAAGTGGATTTGGCATATGCAATATAATCAGCCTGTTAGCTTGACCGAGCCACTATAGTGCACATACTATAACAGTTACACTTTCTGAACACTGTTCTCCTCACATCCTGGTGGCTGTCCATAAAATATGTCCTCAAAACTCTCTGGTCTCTGTGGCTGCCCTATGCTTTATAAATGAGGGTAGAAGAAAAAGGACTTTGCCTGTTAGTTGGGTTGCTTATCAATTCAAAAAGCTCCTTCTTTTAAATTAGAATGTAATCAGACTTGGCCTAGGTGTGTGTTTTGCACGTAACACTGATGCAAGAGGCTGCATTTGTTTGAATTTGGCATTTCAAAACAGCTCACCTTAGCTAACGTCTACACCTTTAAAGATCTCTGTATGATCTGCTGCGCAGACGTATACACTCACCAGCCACTTTATTAGGTACACCCATACACCTGTTGTATTATGCAGTTATTTAGTCAGCCAGTCCCTTGTGAGCAGCACAATGCATAAAATCATGCAGACACAAATCAAGAGCTTCAGTTAATGCTCACTTCAAACATCAGAACAGGAAAAAATTGTGATCTCAAAGTGTGACTTTTACTGTGCCATGGGTGTTGGTTTGAGCCAGATGGACTGGTTTGAGTATTTCAGAAACTGCTGATCTCCTGGGCTTTTCACACACAACAGTCTGTAGAGTTGACACCAAATGGTGCGAAAAACAAAAAAACATTGATTGAGCGACAGTTCTGTGGGTGGAAACACCTTGTTGACAAGAGAGGTCAGAGGAAAATAGCCAGGGGTGGGTTTCCCAAAAGCCTCTTCATGCAAAGAGCGTCTTAACTAGGAGAGAGAGTGCTCATTGTGCTGCTCACTCTACCATTTAACGATGATCTTTGTGCTGCGATGCTTTTGGGAAACTCAGGCTAGATTGGTTCGAGCTGCCAGGAAGGATATAGTAACTCATATAATCATACTTTACAACCGTGGTGAGCAGAAAAGCATCTCAGCATGCAACAGCAGAAGACCACATTGGATTCCACTCCTGCCAGCCAAGAACAGGAATCTTAGAATCAAGAACAAGTTCCTATTAAAGTGACCAGTGAGTGTATAACACGTATCAACTCAATGATTAATCCTGACATAGGAAACAGTAAGATTTTTTCAGGGAAATGTAGAATGACGCAATAACTAGCTCCCTTTCCATCTCCGTGATGAAGTTTTACATCTTGTGTCCTTTCAATTCTTCATGAGTCCTACATTCCACTCCTGACTCTTCAGAAAGAGTGTCTGGACCTCTAACACAAAGCAGAAGTCACTCAGAACTACAATCCAAGTTCTTCAAATTCTTTCCCTTTTCTGTAATTTCACATACATTAAACCACAATCAATTCAATTATGCTATGGTTTGCACTTGCAAAACTGCATTTAATAATATCTGTGTAGCAGAGACAAAAATAAATAAATAAATAAACAGTCATGGTCCAAATCTAAGCAATAATCTGACAGAAACCAACCTCTGTTGAATGCATAGGGACAGAGATGGATGTGGCACAGCTGGCATAAAGGGGAAGATTAGGATACGGGAAGTGAAAGGAGGAAAGCAGGATGAGAGTAAGATGATCAGCAGGGTTGGCGATTACATACTTAGTATTAGCTCCATTTAATGCCCAAGGGTTGAAATTACATGCCTCAGATGAATACAGTGTCTCCTGCTGGGCTCAGGAATGAAGCGAGTTGCCCAACAATAATGCCCGAAGGTGTTCACAGAGTGCAAATGTACAAAACTATGTATTTTCATTTAATACATTATACACACATGCACAAGCATGAACAGCCCTACAAAATGGCCAAATGCTGAGGCACATACTGTATATACCATATTCTAGTCATAACTTTTTTCTGTATCTTTTTTTTTCAAAAACGTGTGTGTTTTGGAAGTGACTTCAATAGTCAGCTTGTGACTTAAATATCATACAACAGCCTGCTGTCTTTTCAGAAGTCTTCCTTCCATCCATCCATCCATTATCTGTAGCCGCTTATCTTGTGCAGGGTCACGGGCAAGCTGGAGCCTATCCCAGCTGATTATGGGCAGAGCGGAGTACACCCTGGACAAGTTGCCAGGTCATATTAGGGCTGACACATAGAGATAAACAACCATTCACACTCACATTCACACCTACAGTCAATTTGGAGCCACCAATTAGCCTAACCTGCATGTCTTTGGACTGTGGGGGAAACCGGAGCACCTGGAGGAAACCCACATAAACACGGGGAGAACATGCAACAGTGCTAACCATTACACCACCGTGCCACCCTTTTCAGAAGTCTTTTATATACTTAAATCAGAAGGTTATGTAAATAACCATGATTCGATAACTGAATAGATGCCATATAGCAAAGTGATTGCAATCTCATCTCATCTCATTATCTCTAGCCGCTTTGTCCTGTTCTACAGGGTCGCAGGCAAGCTGGAGCCTATCCCAGCTGACTACGGGCGAAAGGCGGGGTACATCCTGGACAAGTCGCCAGGTCATCACAGGACCGAGTGATCGCAATAATTACTAAAATGTCCTAATGGAGCATCTCACCAGACAATGACAGACAGCACTCATAAATAGTGTAGATACTACGCTTTACTGAAACTGAGAATAACTCAACTCACGATTGAGGATAAGAATGACTCCATGCTGATACTGACAGAATGGTACTGTACTTCTGTTGTCACACTCTGATCTCACACAAATCTTTTTTTATTGTTCTGGGCTCGCATGGTGGCAGCAACAAGATTCGTGCTGTGTCTGTCATAACTCCATCCAACTGCTGTTGCTGTTTCTGAACCTACCTTGGCAGGAATAGTGTGCTGGCCAAGTTTCATTTATGAATGACTCACTAAAGTAAACGAATTGGTATTGGCCACCACCATGTACTGAGTTTAACGAGTCCCGTTCAGGTTCGTTTCATCAGAGCTGGAGATTTCCAGCATTTAGTTTATTTAGTCTATAGTAGTGTTGGGCTACACGATCAAGCTGCACTCTTGGTAAACCCATGCAAATGATTTGAGTGTGTTCTACAACCACTTTGCCTGCAGTTATGGGAATTACCAAATGAAGGGCTTGGCGTAGCTGTGCCATACGTCAGGGATACATAGCATCATATGCTTTGTGAACCAGCACATCAGCTCTTTTATATTCAGCTGCATGCTACATGGATTTACACATTTGACTGGAGCATTAGTAACACGACTGATGTCTGACTTTTACTGAAGTGTTAAAAGGTCATTCCAGCTAAAATCTAAACTTTAGCCATTAATACAGTTCAATTCAATACAATTTTATTTGTATATATAAATTTTTCATTTAAATTGACCCTTGATGAGCAAGCCATTGTAAGCATGCCTACTTGTGTCTTACAGTGCTCATGCAGTGGGCTCTGTAGTGAGATTTCCTGGATTGAATACCACTGTAACACTTCCCTGATGTGGGTGGAGTACAGAAGCACGGCAGGCAGGAGATGATACTCACACACACGTTTATTGAGGCTTTTCAGCTTCACTTGCTCACTTTTAGGACACACACGCACAGAGTCGTGTTCTGGTCCGGGGAGCTCCCTTCTCTCTGCTCTCTCCTTCCTTTTCTATGTTCCACCATCACTGTAACAAACCCACACACACACAACATTAATTGACAACAGGTGTAATGACTTGGCCACTCATCTTCCCTGACCCCACCCTCCATTCACAAACTGACACTTGGCCACACCCCCACTGCCACAACCACTATCTTGGATTGTGGATGCAAACAGTTGTGGACATTTGGGTGGGAGAAATACAGTTAGGTCCATATATATTTGGACACTGACACAAATTTTGTTTTTTTACCTGTTTACTGAAACATATTCAAGTTATAGTTATATAATGGACATGGGCATAAAGTCCAGACTTTCAGCTTTCATTTGAGGGTATCCACATTAATATTGGATGAAGGGTTTAGGAGTTTCAGCTCCTTAACATGTGCCACCCTGTTTTTAAAGGGACCAAAAGTAATTGGACAATTGACTCAAAGGCTATTTCATGGGCAGATGTGGGCAATTCCTTCGTTATGTCATTCACAATTAAACAGATAAAAGGCCTGGAGTTGATTTGAGGTGTGGTGCTTGCATTTGGAAGATTTTGCTGTGAAGAAAACATGCGGTCAAAGCTCTCCATGCAGGTGAAACAAGCCATCCTTAAGCTGCGAAAACAGAAAAAAAAACATCCGAGAAATTGCTACAATATTAGGAGTGGCAAAATCTACAGTTTGCTACATCCTGAGAAAGCACTGGTGAACTCATCAATCCAAAAAGACCTGGACACACAGAAGACAACAGTAGTGGATGATCGCAGAATAATTTCCATGGTGAAGAGAAACCCCTTCACAACAGCCAACCAAGTGAACAACACTCTCCAGGAGGTAGGCGTATCAATATCCAAATCTACCATAAAGAGAAGACTGCATGAAAGTAAATACAGAGGGTTCATTGCACGGTGCAAGCCACTCATAAGCCTCAAGAATAAAAAGGCTAGATTGGACTTTGCTAAAAAACATCTAAAAAAGCCAGCACAGTTCTGGAAGAACATTCTTTGGACAGATGAAACCAAGATCAACCTCTACCAGAATGATGGAAAGAAAAAAGTATGGCAAAGGCGTGATACAGCTCATGATCCAAAGCATAATTACCACATCATCTGTAAAACACAGCGGAGGCAGTGTGATGGCTTGGGCATGCATGGCTGCCAGTGGCACTGGGTCACTAGTGTTTATTGATGATGTGACACAGGACAGAAGCAGCCGCATGAACTCTGAGGTATTCAGAGACATACTGTGTGCTCAAATGCAGCCAAACTGATTGGTCAGCGTTTCATAATACAGATGGACAATGACCCAAAACATAAAGCCAAAGCAACCCAGGAGTTTATTAAAGCAAAGAAGTGGAATATTCTTGAATGGCCAAGTCAGTCACCTGATCTCAACCCAATTGAGCATGCATTTCACTTGTTAAAGACTAAACTTCAGACAGAAAGGCCCACAAACAAACAGCAACTGAAAACTGCTGCAGTAAAGGCCTGGCAGAGCATTAAAAAGGAGGAAACACAGCGTCTGGTGATGTCCATGAGTTCAAGACTTCAGGCAGTCATTGCCAACAAAGGGTTTTCAACCAAGTATTAGAAATGAACATTTTATTTACAATTATTTAATTTGTCCAATTACTTTTGAGCCCCTGAAATGAAGGGATTGTGTTTAAAAATGCTTTAGTTCCTCACATTTGTATGCAATCATTTTGTTCAACCCACTGAATTAAAGCTGAAAGTCTGAACTTCAACTGCATCTGAATTGTTTTGTTCAAAATTCATTATGGTAATGTACAGAACCAAAATTAGAAAAATGTCCAAATATTTATGGACCTAACTGCACTGAAAAAAATTAAACATTGGCTCAAATTAAAAAAATTGAGGTAATCGATCACACCTAATATTGTAGTGTTATACAATATAAATAATTCATTTGATTTGACCTGAAATATTTAACTTCATGTAAACCAATTTCTGATGGTTGAACCAAAGCAATTATTTCAGATTTTCCTAAATTAAAATAAATACATTGTTTTTTGGGGGGCTTTTTTCACCTTTATTGGATAAAACAGTGCAGAGACAGGAAATGAGCTGGAGAGAGAGACAGGGAGGGATCGGGAAATGATCACAGGTCGGAATCGAACCCGGGTCCCCAGATTTATGGTATGGCGCCTTAGTCAACTGAGCCACAGCACCTCCAAATACATTGGTTTTATTACTTAATGTAAATAATCTTTGTTAAACCTGAATATTTAAATTCATTTAAACAACTTTTGAATATGGGAGCAAACTATTTTTTTTTTTTATTCACTGGAATGAAAACAAATACATTAAATGAACAACAGCTTTGTTTCACTTTTTTCAGTGTGTATTTGGTCAGGGGGAGGGGGGGTGCTTCCTAGGTCATGTTATATTCAGTTAAATGAGATAGTTGGCTGGCTGCTGTTAATAATCAATCACTTTCTTCTGTATGTAAATTAGTACAATGGAGTGAATGGATTACTCAAAGAAATTCTTCTTTGCATTCAAATATCACAAAAGTCCCACTCCGACTGTGGTGTTTTCTTCCATCAAGGGCATCACAGAAGACGTCAGAGTCACGTGTCTCACTCAGAAGTCTGGACTGGTTGATAACACGAGTCACTCCCAGTGCTTGAATTACGTATAGCTTTATTGCATGCTGGATATTACCGCATTGAGGTCAAAATTAATTTATGTCAAACAAACAAAAAAAAAAATCATGGATTCTGCTCAAACACGAGCAGTAAGCAAAATGCAGCATAATAGTACATACCACAACAAATGATGTATTTAATTATACTGAATTCTCCTATAAGATCAACTTATCATGTGTTTCTGCATCTGCCCTTGAAGGTCACGGCTTCAGTGCACTTCTGAGTGGGCAAAAGGGATCTTTAATGAAGTTGGTGGTATAACACAGTCCCTGGAATACAAAATAATTTGCAACAAGCAATAAATTTCATCTCATCTCATGCCGCTTTATCCTTCTACAGGGTCGCAGGCAAGCTGGAGCCTATCCCAGCTGACTACGGGCGAAAGGCAGGGTACACCCTGGACAAGTCACCAGGTCATCACAGGGCTGACACATAGACACCCATTCACACCTACGGTCAATTTAGAGTCACCAGTTAACCTAACCTGCATGTCTTTGGACTGTGGGGGAAACCAGAGCATCCGGAGGAAACCCACATGGACAACATGCAAACTCCACACAGAAAGGCCCTCGCCGGCCCCGGGGCTCGAACCCAGGACCTTCTTGCTGTGAGGCGACAGCACTAACCACTACACCACCGTGCCACCCAGCAATAAATTTATTTATTATATTTTGTCCACATTTTCTCCATAATTTATATATGGGGCGGCATGGTGGTGTAGTGGTTAGCACTGTCGCCTCACAGCAAGAAGGTTCTGGGTTCGAGCCCAGTGGCCGGCGAGGGCCTTTCTGTGTGGAGTTTGCATGTTCTCCCCATGTTCGCGTGGGTTTGCTCCGGTTTCCCCCACAGTCCAAAGGCATGCAGGTTAGGTTAACTGGTGACTCTAAATTGACCGTAGGTGTGAATGTGAGTGTGAATGGTTGTCTGTGTGTCAGCCCTGTGATGACCTGGTGACTTGTCCAGGGTGTACCCCGCCTTTCACCCATAGTCAGCTGGGATAGGCTCCAGCTTGCCTGTGACCCTGTAGGACGGGATAAGCGGCTACAGATAATGGATGGATATTTTGTCCACATTTTCTCCATAATTTATACGTATATGAGGCAGCACGGTGGTGTAGTGGTTAGCACTGTCGTCTCACAGCAAGAAGGTCCTGGGTTCAAGCCCAGCAGCCAGTGAGGGCATTTCTGTGTGGAGTTTGCATGTTCTCCCTGTGTCTGTGTGGATTTCTTCCAGGTGCTCTGGTTTCCTCCACAGTCCAAAGACATGCAGGTTAGGTTAACTGGTGACTCTAAATTGACCGTAGGTGTGAGTGTGAATGGTTGTCTGTGTCTATGTGTCAGCCCTGTGATGACCTGGCAACTTGTCCAGGGTATACCCCGTCTCTTGCCCATAGTCAGCTGGGATAGGCTCCAGCTTGCCTGCGACCCTGTAGGACAGGATAAGCGGCTACAGATAATGGATGGATTTATATATGGCCAAATTCCCATCCACCAAATAGGTCTCCCCTATCACATGACAGCTACCAACCAGGCATGGCAAAGGTCATCCTGTGCTTCTTCTGAGTCCCTTGATGCCAGCCAACTGCATCTTTTTGAACTGCTGCTTATGCAACATTAGGGGCAGCATAACCCACTTGGAGGGAAGTGCTATCCGCCCACTTCCATATGAATGATCTCACAGACTAGCGTTGCTGTCTCTTGAGCTCCTGGACACAGATGGCTGTGGCATCATTGGGATTTGAACTAGTGATCTCTGGATCATAAAGCTTTTTTGGGGGGGCCCCTTGGGATCCAAGCACTGAGTTTATGAATTTCTAAAAGCCATGAAATTAGTAGCCATGCATTTGCAGGAATAGTAATATAAGTCAAATGCTGGAATTATTATTAGAATTACCAAGCTGTTTGCATGCATACTCATTTGACAGTGCATAAATTAGCAGAATCAACTGATAGAGTGCTATAAGTAGCATCTTGAATCCTTGACAAGAATGGGAAAGAAGACAAGTATAAGCTAGGAAGGTTAAGAAACAAGAAAACAAGTTTACTCCAGTATTTCCAAACGAATCTGGTTTGAACAAAAGGAAGCAGACTTTGTCCTACTTCCACCTTGCATTTCTTTCTTTTTGTAAATTCTTTTAATATTCAACGGACTTGTACTAGGTACTCTTTGATCGTCTGTCTATACTCATTCAATGCACACTTTTACCAAAAACCTGAATTGTACACACAGGGGGAAAAAATGTCAGTACTGAAAATATAAATGTTTCTGTTCATCTCGAGAAGATACATGGTAATACAACTAACAGCTGGTGAATTTGAGAGATGCATCCTATGAAAAAAATTATTTGTTTGTTTGTTTGTTTGTTCGTCTTGAGCACACTGTATGAATAGTAAAATGATGCTTTTTAAAATCACATCCAGATTTTCTGACTTTCTTTTAGATTTTCTAAGGACATCTACTCACCATGTGATCCTCATCTCATCTCATTATCTCTAGCCGCTTTATCCTGTTCTACAGGGTCGCAGGCAAGCTGGAGCCTATCCCAGCTGACTACGGGCGAAAGGCAGGGTACACCCTGGACAAGTCACCAGGTCATCACAGGGCTGACACATAGACACAGACAACCATTCACACTCACATTCACACCTACGGTCAATTTAGAGTCACCAGTTAACCTAACCTGCATGTCTTTGGACTGTGGGGGAAACCGGAGCACCCGGAGGAAACCCACGCGGACACGGGGAGAACATGCAAACTCCACACAGAAAGGCCCTCGCCGGCCACGGGGCTTGAACTCAGACCTTCTTGCTGTGAGGCGACAGCGCTAACCACTACACCACCATGCCATCCTGATTTTGAAAAATGTTTTACATTTTTTTCCCCCGGTCATATTTAGAGGTGTGGCAAAATATTGCTTTAAAGCTGTACTGTTTCTCAGATTTTTCAAGTTTAGGTCATAAAAAGAATTTTCCCCAACACCCAATTATTTTTGTTTAGTGGACCAAAAGCTACTGAATTCGAATCACAGACTTCCAATTTTATTATTATTATTATTTATTTATTTATTTTATTTTTTTATTTTTTTTAATAGAACAATTAATGAATTTAGGGCCACATGGCCCTAAATTCTCTGCTTTTTTAATTTTTTTTTTGCTTCACCATGACACAATACAAGATACTACATCATGCATCACGTGGTGGGCTTTCCCTGTTCACGCAAGGCATTGTGGGATACAAATTTGAAACATGAGAGGAAAATGAAGGACGCGAATGAAACGTGAAAGACCGACTACAGTAACGGAAAGCGAGAAGAAAAGATGTTATGTTGCGAAGGAAAGGAAACGCAGGACCAAACTAATAAATATCGGCGGTCAGCGAGCACCTCGGTGTGATCAGCTGTTTGTTTAGCGACAGAATGATGTAACTGTCAGTGCACGGTCAAGGTAAACCTGTAGATGGCAGTAATGCAAGACTGTGGATGTCAGCTGTCATAAAACCCAAAAGAACAATAAGAAGGAGAAGGTAAACTTGCGTATGCACACATACCCTGTGTTCGAAATTGCTCCCTACTCACTATTAATGGCACTATATAGTGGGGACGCCATTTTGTAGTGCTGTCTGAAACCTTAGTGAGGATTATTTGCACCCTATATAGTGCACTCATAGTATCTCACAATGCATCATGAAAAGTAGTGTACAACCGATGGTCACTAACCAAAGCAATATAGCCCATCATGCATTGCGGTCACACTGAAAGAAATCAAATTAAAAGTCTCAGATTTTACTTACCGTAATAAAAGGCAGCGGCAAAGAACATATTCAGCCTTGATTTTTTTTTAAACTGAAAGATGCAGGTACTTTGTATTGATTAATGTGGGAAATACACTCTGTATAATATGGATTTATCACAAAAATACATGCATGTATTTATTATTTTGAAAACCCACCAGCCGACTGATCTGGCACGTTTTAATTGTGCAACATAATGACGTAAATACCAGCGCGACGGACTAGTGTCTGCAAGCGTTTTTTCATTTTACCAATGAGCTCACTATATAGTCCTCTATATAGTAATTCCCTATATAGGGAGTAGGGAGGTGGCGCAGTGGTGTAGTGGTTAGCGCTGTCGCCTCACAGCAAGAAGGTCTGGGTTTGAGCCCCATGGCCGGCGAGGGCCTTTCTGTGCGGAGTTTGTATGTTCTGTCTGTGTGGGTTTCCTCCGGGTGCTCCAGTTTCCCCACAGTCCAAAGACATGCAGGTTAGGTTAACTGGTGACTCTAAATTGACCGTAGGTGTGAATGTGAGTGTGAATGGTTGTCTGTGTCTATGTGTCAGCCCTGTGATGATCTGGCGACTTGTCCAGGGTGTACCCCGACTTTCGCCCGTAGTCAGCTGGGATAGGCTCCAGCTTGCCTGCGACCCTGTAGAACAGGATAAAGCGGCTAGAGATAATGAGATGAGGGAGTAGGGAGTAGTGAACGAGGGAGTGATTTCGGACACACGGATGGACTTCTTCTGTCTGCTTGACTGTGCGAAGCGAGCAATTTCATGCACATTATTTGCTAAGGAATCCCATTAAATTGAATAACTTCCCAGCCGCAGAATGGCCTGTTTATTGTTTGTTTTTTTTTTTAGATATTACAGAAATAAATACATTTATGAAATCGAAAGGCCGTCTACTTTTAATTCAGAGTGACTTTGTGTGTTTCAGTATTGTTATACAATTAGAGATTGAATATTTAAAAAAAAATTAATGCTTTTAAGAAGATGGGCTTATAACATTTCAACATAATTTCAGACATAATTTAAAATAAATACTCGGAAAAAGTATCAACAACATTTTAAATATGTAATCAGGTGTTTCTTTTTTTCAATGTGATTTTAGGAGTTTAATTTGGGCATATATATATATATATATATATATATATATATATATATGCACACACCCCTTTTTCATGATTTATCATATAAATTAACAAAGATACATAGATTTATCAAATGTATTAATCCATTGTTCCAATACTTGTGTCTAACTACATGTGTTTACTGTATGTGCATGTGGATTACTGATTTTATAGACTCATAAAATATAGATCATAGATTTCAGCTTTAAGGTCTGGATAATATCTAGATGCAAGAATGAACATAATCTTTGTCACTGTCAAAAAGCAGCCACAGATTCTTCTTGTAACCATCTGACTCTGTGTGTGAGTGTGTGGTTTTGATAGTCAATAGATGTGGAAGCATTTTATTTGGAAAGTAGACAGGTCTGTGAAAAGCCCAGCGATGTCAGTTACCATATGTGAAATGTCAGCCGTGATTCTTCTCACGGGGAACATTTGGAACAGTTGGAAGGTTGTGCTAAACAACAGTAAAGAGTTTTCAAAACTCACTAACAAAATGGAGACAATGTCTTCATCAAATGATAATTTGTTCGAAGTTTAGAGCCACGCAACTGAAAAACACCAGAATACTTAAAGCTTGGTCTACTTGAATGTTGAAGAAGGTAGGAGGAGAAAAAACAGCTTAGTGACAGTAGATCTACAACAAACAAGAAGCAAACAGAACTAAAGCTGGCTCTGTCCACTTACATCAGCAAGATTTTTAACGAAGACAAGGAAAAGTGGCACTTACATAAAGAGCAGTAATGAACAGAAAATAAATAACGGGTGGTGCTCTTACGCAGTGAAATGTAATTGACAGTGCGAACGTGTTTTCATTTTGGTTCTCATTCAGTTTCATAATGGTCTTGAAAACATGTCAGTGATTAAGCTTTGTTAAGCTTTATTAATCATAAAGCCTAGTAAGATACAATGTTATATTTTAAACAACATAACTAACGCTTTATATTTGAAATTATAATTTTCACTTATTATTATTATTATTATTATTATCCATCCATTATCTGTAGCCGCTTATCCTGTTCTCAAGCTGGATCCTATCCCAATGCTACACTGGCTGGAAGGTCCTATCCTATCCCAGCTGACTATGGGCGAAAGGCGGGGTACACCCTGGACAAGTCGCCAGGTCATCACAGGGCTGACACATAGACACAGACAACCATTCACACTCACACTCACACCTACGGTCAATTTAGAGTCACCAGTTAACCTAACCTGCATGTCTTTGGACTGTGGGGGAAACCGGAGCACCCGGAGGAAACCCACGCGGACACGGGGAGAACATGCAAACTCCGCACAGAAAGGCCCTCGTCAGCTGCTGGGCTGAAACCCAGAACCTTCTTGCTGTGAGGCGACAGCGCTAACCACTACACCACCGTGCCGCCCCCACTTGTTATTTTCAAAATAAAAAGTAAAACTCAGGGAGTAGATGAGTCTCTTTATAACAACTGTTATAGTTCAGCCTGCGGTTCCTGGGTGCATTTGACTTGTCAGTATTTTTAATGGCTGGAGAAGGACTTGAGCAGTAACATGCAAATAGACAGAACAGCGCAAAGTAAACAGTCATTAATCCACAAGCTGACACACAGACCTCCTTCTCCATTTCTAAAAACATGTGCATGATAGTCCCATACAGCTTCTGTACACAGACTGTCTGTTGTCTGAACAGCAGATCCTCCACTCCTATGTTATCAATCTTTACTCTGCTCCTGTACCATACTGTGGGAAGCATTAGCACTGATGAGGAGGTAATGATGAGATCCAAATAGACTCTACTCTGAGAATGAACCCAAGATGGGTAAGGCTTATAATATTAGTCTCACTGACACACAGGCATATACACACAGTCACATGACAGAATAATGGAATGAGTTCCAGAAGACACACACAGACACACACACAGACACACACGCACACACACATTGTTGCCTGATTCGTTGGCCGTCACACTCACATCTCCTAAGTGTAATAAAAACTCCATGACCAAAGAGTTTGACAAGGGCCTGGAAGAAGATCTGAGTGTAAACCAGTTTGTGGACGAGACTGAGTTTGTGTGTGACTGTGATCTACAGAATTCTTCGAAATGACTGTGACCGTTTTGATTCCAGCTAGACATGCCATGCCAACACAAAGAGAAATGCTTATTAGGATCTCAGTATTTGATGTCCAGTTATGGAGATGGCAGATCATCTAAAGCATGCTGTAACGGCACTTTTATACCATGTGCTCAACATTTCTGGGTTAATTTGAGGCCAGTTATTAGAGTGCATATCCAAGAGCTTTAGCACAAAGTAAATGAAGCAGGATTACAGAGGTGATTTGATTTCAATGATTGCACACATTCTGAAAGGAATTTTCTTGACCAGGTTGCTGTCAGTGAGGGTCAGGAGGGGGTCAGTGCAGAGCCAGGAAACAGAGTGCAGTGAGGCCCAGTGGGATATCTGATGTCTCTTTGTGCCATAATGCAAACACAAAGGAAGATCACTCAGCAATGAACGGCATGTATAAGTGTAGGTGCACTTTTTGGTGCATGTGATTCTCTTGTCAGTCCCCTACTACACTTCACTGCCTGCTGCTTAATCTAGGATGTACACACTGAGGCCAAGTTTACATTAGACCGTATCTGTCTCGTTTTCTTCGCGGATGCACTGTCCATTTATATTAAAACGACTGGAAACGCCGGGAAACGGGAATCCGCCAGCGTCCACGTATTCAATCTAGATCGTGTCTGGTCCGGTGCTGTGTAAACATTGAGGATACGCGGATACGCTGTGCTGAGCTCTAACTGGCGTTGTCATTGGACAACGTCACTGTGACATCCACCTTCCTGATTCGCTGGCGTTGGTCATGTGACGCGACTGCTGAAAAACGGCGTGGACTTCCGCCTTGTATCACCTTTCATTAAAGAGTATAAAAGTATGAAAATACTGCAAATACTGATGCAAATACTGCCCATTGTGTAGTTATGATTGTCTTTAGGCTTGCCATCCTTCCACTTGCAAGTGGTAAGTGACGCGCATGCCCGACATGCACTGAGATCACACACACAGCGGCTCAGTCCCAAATCACTGCTTGTGCGCTTCACTCGCGCGCTCTGTGAGCTGTGCAGGGCCGGAGTGCGCACCCTCCAGAGGGCACTCGCTGTTCAGGGTGGAGTGATTTGGAGCGCAGGATGCCTGCGGAGCCGAGCGTATCCGTGTATTGGCGTTGCTGTGTGCAGGCGAATCGTGTGTTGGCGTTGCTGTGTGCACACTAATCGTTTTAAAAACGTTAATCTGATGATCCGCTGATACGGTCTAATGTAAACCCCACCTGAGTCAGAAGGTATAGAGTCAGCCAGTGGTGAACCGTTATTATTAGAGCTGGGACTTGAGCTCAGTCAAAACTTAGCCAGACACACCAAAAAGCAACAGGGCAAAGGATTTTGCAAGGGATTGTCGGCAAGCTGCCAGGTAGCTCCATTGTGTGAAGTTGTCAATGTTGATTTTAAAAGTAACTAAGTAAATTACACAGGGAAATGAATACTTAAGTCTAAGTGAAAAATATCGTGTTGAGCGTGCATGGAAGAAAAGTCTGGAGACAGAAATGTTAGTTTCTCAGTCTTTAGTCTGTGCTACATGTTCTCAATAGCACGGGCTCAACCACTTTATTAGCATTCACTAACATTACTGATGAATGCTACACCGGCTGGAAGGTTACTTCACTGCTGCGCTGACGACGCCGACTTGCAGTTAAGCTAGCATTGGCCTTTGAGAAGGCCAAGGGCGATAAATTTTTGGTCCCTCCCAATATAAATCAAAATCTGATTGGTTAATTCATCTGTTTTTGCAATGAAGTCCTAACCAATGAGTCAGCCAGCTCTAAACTCTTCTCTGCCTAGAGACGGCAAACAAAAAAAATCTCATTGCATAACTCGATTTTAATGTTTTCAAGACAGTAACCCTTTCATTTCTGAAGCAAATTTGATAGAAAATGAGGCCAAATTAGAATTAGAAGAGAAGAATTTTAATGAAAGAATGAAAGACATTAAATATAACATTTGAAACGTTGATATGTTTGGGCCTTCTCTGAAGGCCTAGAAGGCCCTGATGGTGCCCCTCTGAAGTCAGCCCCAGCTTTGGGAGCTTACATACATTTCTATTTCTCTATGGAACATGAACTACTTGTGTTTTGGTGACTGCTGTTATTGCATTTACTTGTCAGTGTCAGGCTGTCTTGACAGACTTGTTTGTTATGAGTCTCTAAATTCACAGATGGCAAAGGGTGCCAATACCTCTGACCTGGTTAACAAAGTTTGTGTCCTGCAGTGAGCACAGTAAGAGCTGAAACACTGGCCTGAATGTTTTTAAAGTGCTCGGAGGAGGAAAGCTGCTTGTAGACCTTTAGTCTCGATACAAAATGCTCTGTAATGTGAGGGTCTCACAGGGGGCTTTTACTAGCTGCCTGAAGGCTCAGTGGCTTCTGCTAAAACTATCAGAGCGAACGCTGACACAGGCCCGCCTGCTAAATGGATAGCCATAAATATGAAAGCAACATTGGCAACTGAACTTCTCGTACACACACACACACACACACTGCACAGGAAGATATCTAACCTCCAAATGCTGTAGCTTCAACTAGAGCAATTAAACTTACAGTCACTCTAACTCACTTTCAGTAAGCACTTTATCTTTGTCAGGGTTGTGGTAACTTACAGTCAACTTCATGAAATATACATAAAATAAATATCTACCACATGCAGTATGTGGGATTTAAACATCCATTATCTGTAGCTGCTTATCCTGTACAGGGTCGCGGGCAAGCTGGAGCCTATCCCAGCTGACTACGGGCGAAAGGCGGGGTACACCCTGGACAAGTCACCAGGTCATCGCAGGGCTGACACATAGAGACAAACAACCATTCACACACATTCACACCTACGGTCAATTTAGAGCCACCAATTAGCCTAACCTGCATGTTTTTGGAATGTGGGGGAAACCGGAGCACCCGGAGGAAACCCATGCGGACATGGGGAGAACATGCAAACTCCACACAGAAAGGCCCTCGTCAGCCACTGGGCTCGAACCCAGAACCTTCTTGCTGTGAGGCAACAATGCTCACCACCACACCACCATGCTGCCCCAGAGACTGAGATGGTCATCGCAAAACATTGCAAAGTTGGCACGTTGTTGGATCGTTTCTACAGTTTTTGAGAGGAAAATATATCCATATAAGAATTATTTTAGTTGATGTAAAGGTAAATGAGTGAAGTTTTAGTTTATAAAAGTATACCTTATAGCATATTGGAAATATACTATTAGTTACTGGTTATATACATCTAGTCCATGTTTTAGTTTTGAAGTATACTGCAATTAACCTTCTATACTATTAGTTTTCTAGCCCTAACCCTTACCTCATGCACACTACCAGTAGACAACTTAAGTGTTTTGTACCTTAAGTTACAATGAAGTTATAAAGGTAAGAATTCACAAAATAACAACAGATACTCAGGATTAAGAACATATTCATTTTCTTTAAAAATCAAAATTTAAAGCTACATTGTATTAAATGCCAAAGTATAAAAACATGCCAGTGACAACTGAAATTGACATCCAAACTTGAAAGAAAAATACATTTTTAAAAAAATTAATTATCCCACTCAGGAGAAATTAAAAAAAAAAAACTTATATGGAACCACAGACAGACCTAAGAGTCAACAATGCTGAAGCACAACTACAAGACAAGTACAATTAAACATAAGGCACAAATATTTTAATACTTTATTACACTTTTGTTAAGTGTATCTTGATAAAAAGTTTAAGTATAAGCTTAATATACGTAGACTTTTCTATATACAGTATTTTTCAGTATAAGCCAAGTATACTTATGTATAACTTTATTAAGTATATCTCTGATAAGTAAAAAAAACTAAACTGAAAGCATACTCTCTTATTTTTAGTTTAAAAGAAGTATACTAGAAGCGCACTTGAATAAACTTCTTTTTTTTTTTAAGGGGAGGCATCCAACATGAAATGATGATGATGATGACTAATGTATTTAGTACTGGTGGTTTTTGTTCATGGAAATGTGTTCAAGTTTTGCCAGTTATGCTTTGGCTAACTACACACTAAAGCTTTTAGTCTTAACATTACACTATGTTTTGAGATAGCATGAGAGAGAATATCCAGCTCTGGAAAAAATTAAGGGACCACTGCAAAATTATCACTTTCTCTGGTTTTGCTATTTATATGTACGTGTTTGAGAAACATGAATATTTTGTTTTATTCCATAAACAAAATTTCCCCCAAACTCCACAGAAAAATATAGGTCACTTAGAGCATTTAATTGCAGAAAATGACAACTGGTCAAAATAACAAAAAAAGATGAAGTGTTTTCAGACCTTGAATAATACACAGAAATCACTATCATTTTCAATTTTAAACACCACAATACTAATGTTTGAACTTAGGATGAGTTCAGAAATCAATATTTGGTGGAATAACCCTGACATTTAAATCACAGCTTTCATGCGTCTTAGCATGCTCTCCACCAGTCTTTCACATTGCTCTTGGTTGACTTTATGCCACTCCTGGCACAAACATTCATCAGCTCAGCTTTGTTTGATGGCTTGTGACCATCATCTTCCTCTTGATCACATTCCAGAGATTTTCAGTGGGGTTCAGGTTTGGAGATTGGGCTGGCCGTGACAGGGTCTTGATCTTGTGGTTCTCCATCCACACCTTGACTGACCTGGCTGTGTGGCATGGAGCATCGTCCTGCTGGAAAACCCAATCCTCAGAGTTAGGGAACATTGTCAGAGTGGAAGGAAGCAAGTTTTCTTCCAGGATAACCTTGTACATGGCTTAATTCATGTGTCTTTCACAAACAAAAATCTGCCCCATTCCAGCCTTGTTGAAGCACCTCCAGATCATCACTGATCCTTCACCAAATTTCACAATGGGTGTGAGACACTGTGGCTTGCAGGCTTCTCCAGGTCTCCATCTAACCATGAGATGACCAGGTGAAGGGAGAAGCTGAAAATTGGACTCATCAAAGAAGATGACCTTACTCCAGTCCTCTACAGTCCAATCCTTATGGTCTTAGCAAACCTCAGCCTGGCTCTTCTTTGCTTCTCATTGATGAAGGGCTTTTTTCTAGCTTTGCATGACTTCAACCCCGTCCAGAGAAGCCTGCTTTGAACCATCCTTGCCGTGCATTTAACCCCAGCTGCCATTTGCCATTCTTTTTGAAAGTCACTTGATGTCATCCTATGGTTGTTGAGTGACATTTGAAGGAGTTGATGATCATCCTGGTCAGTGGAGAGTCATTTTTACCCTCTGCCAGTCTGAAACTTCGTTGTCCTCAATGTCTGCTGCATGACCTTGTTCTTATGAACAATCTGGTGCTCACTGTCTCCCTTTGCCAGTAAAGCCAGATTCGAACCCTTCTTTTTCTCACTCAAAACTTTTCTTTTTATCCCTTTTGGCATGATGAATAGATATTTTTGTATTCCAATTAAATTTAAGATACTAATCACACTGTTTTTGCCATCCAAACTGGTCCTATTGTAAGAGGATAGTGATGACCACAGCAGTGTTTTTTATACTTTTCCTCTTCAAATAAGATTTGGTTTAGGTGATCACCTAATCAGTACCTCATTAAGTAAAATGAGGTGTGCTTGTGTTGGAATTTCTGCACAGACACTGGAATGAAATGGCTGCCATACATAGAGATGCTGATTTAAGAAAAAATTGAGGTGTACCCCACCTCTTGTACCGAAGTCAGCTGGGATTGGCTCCAACTTCCACCATAACCCTGACGGATAAGCAGTATAGTTAATGGATGGATGGGTGGATAGTTTTCCAGCACAAAATGAAATGTTATGGGAAAATGTTTGTATGGTAGTAAAGAAAGCTGTGTTGTACATAAGAGGCCAGTTTTCAGACAAAAACATAATGAAGGCTGCTGAGTTTTGCAGAAAAATAAGAAGCAAGTGCGACAGTCAAAGTCTCCCGAAGAGCTGTGATTGGTTCTTCAAGATGCTGAATAAAATTTACCAGTTAATTTAATTATAAAACTGCACAAATCGCACCTGAGAAATTTTTTTAAGGCAAAGGGACATCACACCAGATATTGACTTTTGTTTCGTTTATTACTGTTTACTGCTTTTTGTAGTATTAAGGTAGTGAAGTTGCAGTTCCTACTAAACTGAACTTCAACATTTGTTTCAAGTAGATGTAATTATGGCGTTCGACTCCTACAGCTTTTTGTGCATGATTTGTCAAGTGTCATATTTGAACAGTTTGACAAATTGAAGTGTTACATGAGTCAGGTTTAAGCATTTATAAACTATAAATCTTCTCCCAATTAAAAAAAAACAGTTAATTGCTAACAACTGCATAGATTATGCATTATTAACTGTCATCAACCAGAGTTGAACTGCTATTAAATATAACCTAACACCTTGGTGATTGCAGTAATTAAAAATGTTTTATTTTTTTCGTGGTCTGGTTTCCATCAAATCATGCGCTCTGATTGGCTCGCGAGCAGTCTGGAATCCTACGATATGGACCCCAGTTACAGACCTTTGGCGACTTGAAAAAGAAGAAGAAACCTTTTATTTGTCACATGCACACTTCAAGCACAGTGAAATTTATCCTCTGCATTTAATCCATCTGAAGCAGTGAACACACACACACACACACACACACAGAGCAGTGGGCAGCCACACCAGAGCGCCCAGGGAGCAGTCAGGGGTCAGGTACCTTGCTTAAGGGTACCTCAGCCCAAGGCCGCCCCACGTCAACCTAACTGCATGTCTTTGGACTGTGGGGGAAACCGGAGCACCCGGAGGAAACCCACGCAGACATGGAGAGAACATGCAAACTCCACACAGAAAGGCTCTCACAGGCCACTGGGTTCGAACCCGGAACCTTCTTGCTGTGAGGCGACCGTGCTAACCACTACACCACCGTGCCACCCTTGATCGTTCACAGCAACAACAAACATAGTAGCAATTTTTTTTCAACATTTATTTTCGCATTTTTCAGTATAATAACATTCATTTTACAGCTTGGATAGTGATAACGACAGTGTTCACAGCGAAAGCAAGTTTTACTACCCTGATGAAGACGAAATAAAAGAAAACATTTCAGGAGAAAGCTGTAAACAAGCTTACATATGGTTTCCCTTTCGGGCGCTCTCATTTTCTGTTAGAATTTGGTAAAAAAAAAAAGTATATTATTTACCAGCTTAAGGTTGGTCTGCATCATGAAATACCGTGACCTCGGTCACAGTATTTCATATACAGACCTCCCAGCTGGTAAATTTTATATATATATATATATATATATATATATATATATATATATATATATATATATATATAAAACTGATTCATTATTTTTCCATCTCAAACCTACAGCAGTTGCTTAATTATGGTATAGTCAATGAGCACTCTTCTCAGATAAATATCTCTGGAGAAAAGTTACCATCACATTTTTAACACTTAGCCCAAAGCACTCTGTTTGTAATAAAATGGATGTTTGAATAGTGCCATTTGAGCAGCTGCTAAATCAAATGACCACTGAGCACCAAAGACTAAAACTGGATTTCATTATAACTTAATATTCTGTTTTCACGCCATTCACGTTCGCTTTGGGCCTTATTGGATCCAGCTGAGGTTAATCATCCAACCATGAAGCTTTCATGGCCAGATCACAGATGAGCCATGCCACCATGCCAGAAACTGTGGCATCACTCATGTCTGCCTGCATTACAGTCACCTTACGTGTGTTTTTCTTTACACATCACTGAAGATTAAGGCACTTGTTTGATGCAAAGCTTTAATATGGTAAGAGTTGTTGCCTTGATGCATTTGTTTCCATTTAGATAAGCACATACTTCCTCCACTGCCTGTGTGCTTCAACGTTCTCCATAGTGTTTATGTTCAATCATGCAAGAGATAGTCATCAAAGGAGTCAGGTCTGAATCTCAGAACCTACTTATATGGCTAAGTAACTAGGCTCTCTTTATTCTCACAATCTGTCCTGTCTCTCTCTATCTAAAGATGGGTCTTCCTGTGAGAAATCCCTCTGTTATTAAAAAAATGATTAGATTACTAAGTTTCCTAACACCCTAAATACTAGCTACACATTATAATCTGAAAAACCGCCATGTAAATTAGACCGAGGTGCAAAAGGCTGAAAAAATATATTTCTTTTGCTTATTAAAGATTCTGCTGATATTGTAAGGTTGATTTCTGTCTCCTGAAAGACTGAGGTTTCATTTCTCATGGTGGTCTGTGAGGAGGACCAAAACCATGCTACATTCCAGTCTTCATTGAGGTTGAGATACGATCTGAAGATGTAGACGTGTGCAGATCTGAGATTTCTCTTTGGAAAATATACCCAGTTGGCAATTTGTCTCATAGAGTTAGTACCAGACATCCAATTATGATTTTGTTTGACATACATTTGTACACTTTAATAATATTTGACTATTTTTGATTTTATTTTTCAGCATAAATAACCAGACGCCATCTAGACCAGGTGCAAGACTTTATACGGTTAATCGCTTTCGATTACCTTTCATCAAAAATGTAGCTGTAAAATATGTGAACACTGATGAATGTTTTTATAGGTAATTTATTTCCAAGTCAAAGAAAATAAAAGATAATCATGATTCCCTAAAATTCTTGACTGTATACCATAACTGTGATGCATGAAATTTTGTCCTGTGTGGTAAGACTGATACAAACCCAAACTCAAACAGACCAATTTAAACAAATGACATCAGAAAAATATTCCTTAGGCCTGACTGCTGCACACACTTTTGCTGATTTAAAAGGTGTCTTGTGTAAATAAAATCCCATTATATAAGTAGGAAAGTGGTGAAAAGTGTAGCAATGTTTAATCTAGAGACAAGGCACAGTGTCAGCTTGGCTGAAATACATTTCTTCTCCTTTCACTCTTTTAAATGTCAGCATGACCAGAGAAAAAGTTTTTCTCTCATTTTCTATACCCTTAAATGGTGCACTGGGAGGCTCCTACAAATTTTCCACTAGCGATGGAAGCTGAAGAAAAAAGCAATAAAGTGCCTTATGACATTCAGCCCTGTTACTGCCCATGGAAACAAAGAGATGTTTTCTTTCGCTGTGAAATACTGTGCTGGAAATGTGTCACTTGCCCCAGTGTCTGTCTCTGCTTCTAATTTCACCAAGCCTCACTACTCATATGGTCTCTCTCTCTCTCTCCCTCTCTTTGTCTCTCTCTCATATACTAAAGTAAAGTTAAAGTATATTTCCTTAAGTATACTTTTATGTACCAAGTATACTGATATCAATGTACTTACAGTGTACTTGTAAGTAAACTAATCAAATGCTTCTTGGGACTAAATTGGCCCACTTTTAGTTTATAAAAAGTATACTTTAAGTCTAAGAGAAGTAAACTTTGAGTATACAACTAGTATTATTTATTGTGTACTGCAAGTATACCACAAGTAAACTTGTATACTCATAGTTTACTAGTTCTATACTTGTAGTCCACTCTTTAGTTTACAAAAGCATACTTCATAGTATACTGGAAATATACTATGAGTTTACTTGTTTTATACTTCTCGTCCACTTTTTGGTTTACTAAAGTATACTTTGTAGTATACTGGAAATATACTATTGGTTTACTCGTTACACACTTCTAGTCCACTTTTTTAGTTTATAAAAGTATACTTTATAGCATATTGGAAATATACTATTAGTTACTGGTTATATACATCTAGTCCACTTTTTAGTTTTGAAGTATACTGCAATGACCCTTCTAGGTATACTATTAGTTTTCTAGCCCTAACCCTTACCTCATGCACACTACCAGTAGACAACTTAAGTGTTTTGTACCTTAAGTTACAATGAAGTTATAAAGGTAAGAATTCACAAAATAACAACAGATACTCAGGATTAAGAACATATTCATTTTCTTTAAAAATCAAAATTTAAAGCTACATTGTATTAAATGCCAAAGTATAAAAACATGGCAATGACAACTGAAATTGACATCCAAGCTCTAAAGAAAAATAAATAAATAAATAAATAAATAAATAAATAAAAATTCATTATCCCACTCAGGAGAAATTTACAAAAAAAAAAAACCTTTGATGAAATTTGACTTGTTTTTTGATGAAATTGTAAAAATTCAGATGTATTTTGGTGATGGCGTATAATGACAGCCAGTATGATTCAAGTCTGTCACAATGTTCTCACCTTTGTTTTCAAATTGTTGGAAAATAAAATAAGAGAAATGTTTATCTGTCTCTTTGTGAGTTAATAACACTTTGTGCATAAAAGATAAGTTTAACTCTTAAGCTGTTCCACCCCAGAGCTGACCACAAACTTATGGTACATGTAGGTTTAAAAGATGGGATTTAAAACATGCTGCCGTATATCACAAACAAGCCAATATGTGTGAAAAAGAAGCATTTTATAGGCTACTATCAAAAGGATAAGCACAACTACAGGGCAAGTACACTTAAACATAAGGCACAAATATTTTAATACTTTATTACACTTTTGTTAAGTGCATCTTGATCAAAAGTTTAAGTATAAGCTTAATATACTTAGACTTTTTGATATACTTTTCAGTATAAGCCAAGTATACTTATGTATAACTTTATTAAGTATGTCTCTGATAAGTAAATAAAAAGTAAACTGAAAGCATACTCTCTTATTTTTAGTTTAAAAGAACTATACTAGAAGCACACTTGAATAAACTTCTTTTTTGTAAGGGCATACATAATACAATTACACATGTTGGCTAATATTAATCCGGCACTCAGAAGGATCAAAGTACAATCCTGTTGCCATGGCAGTGCCACGTTTGAATAAACACAGTAGGCTTCTTTCCGGCACGAGGTCTCACAACCTCTGATCTCTTGACCGTAGGTCACTGTCATGACCTCACCTTAACTGCTGAGGGCCTGCTCTGTCCAGAATCAAAAGAAAAAAGCCAGGGATACAAATGCCACACTGGGTATGGGTTCTGTTCCTGTTCTTTATAATGGCTGTCTTTAAAGTTTAAAAAAAACAAAAACAAGTTTTCATTCACTTGCTGAAGCTTTCTTTTAGCAGCAAGATCTTTTATTTTCAGTATATTTACCTACAACTGTTATATCTATAGATGTGATATCCTGTAACTGTGTTCAGGAAAAGGCAGATCTGATTTGAGAATTTAAAATTGAAGACAACTGTCTTATATCCAGGACTTGTAGGATATTATTAAAGAGTAACAGTATACAACATAACATCTTATAATTGAACTAACCTTAAGTGTTTATTTATTGCCAAATAGGGAGGTTGTAACTTAAAGAAATTTCAGGGATTTTTAACCTGGCCTGTATTTTCCCATCTATTTGAATCCAAATATTTACAAGGTACAAAAATGATTGAAACTGATCCAATATTAAGTTAGAACACTATAACTGGCCACCGCAAAATAGTTATACAACGTAGTCCTACAGGGCAATCACCTGCATTAATGTAAACCACTTGTTTTTGCCACTGACAGGCTCAAAATGTTATTACAAGTGTCTGACAACATGGAAAAGATTCATACAGAGATACGCCTGTATCAATTTTGTGCCAAAATGTTCATACAATACTTTTGAAATATCAAACAAAATCGATAAATCAAAATTCAAAAAAAAAATTTAAAAAAGTCAATTTTTTTTAGACTGGCAAACAAATTATTCGTGTAATCGTGCAAAATATCAGTCTATTACTCTTCAGAAACCTTTTACTTTTGTTCCACGTCTTTCTCAGTTTTGTTTGACGTAATTTATTTTGGTTGCGATTCCAGCTTTCTCGTTTGCGCTCCCTGACTTTTTGCTTGCAGTTTTGGCACAAACTTCACGTGTGGGTGGGCTGTCCAGGAATGCATTCCCATTGGCTAACTTGTGTTTGACTGACAGCTACGCTCAGCGATTCCCCCGGAGGCTGTTGCGGCCATTTCCTACTCGGATTTTGGCGGACTGTTTGACGAGTGACCGATCCATTGACGGTAAACAAGGATCGAGTGGACTTCAGTGGCGACTATGATATTGAATTAATTCAACAAAGTGTAAGTACGGGACAAATGTGTTGTATGTGTTGCAGTAGTGCACATTATGCAGGTCTTTCGTGGCAAGTCAAATGTTAGCCTTAGCGCCACTACCCAATATAATAGCTGTCTTGCTAACGTTAAACACGCCTGCATAATGTGCACTACTGCAACACATACAACACATTTGTCCTGCACTTACACTTTGTTGAATTAATTCAATATCATAGTCGCCACTGAAGTCCACTCAATCCTTGTTTACTGTCAATGGATCGGTCACTCGTCAAACAGTCTGCCAGAATCCGAGTAGGAAATGGCCGCAACAGCCTCCGGGGGAATCGCTGAGCGTAGCTGTCAGTCAAACACAAGTTAGCCAATGGGAATGTGTTCCTGGACAGCCCACCCACACGTGAAGTTTGTGCCAAAACTGCAAGCAAAAAGTCAGGGAGCGCAAACAAGAAAGCTGGAATCGCAACCAAAATAAATTACGTCAAACAAAACTGAGAAAAACGCGGAACAAAAGTAAAAGGTTTCTGAAGAGTAATAGACTGGTATTTTGCACGATTAAACGAATATTGTTTGCCAGTCTAAAAAAAAATTGACTTTTTTTTTTTTAATTTTGATTTATCGTTTTTGTTTGATATTTCAAAAGTATTGTATGAACATTTTTGGCACAAAATTGATTCCATAGTACGCCTGTTTACCTCAATAACTGGACAGAAACTGAAGAAAAAGACTGTTTTTACACTCATTGTTTTACCTTTCTCTTATTCCAGTCTCAGACACAGTGCCCCATTCAGTACCTGCAGATGATTATTGCATAGGGGCTGTTTTTTGTTGTTGACAAAAGGAGAAGTCATGCAGAATTTGTGAAGAAGTCTATTTCCAAAGTGTTGCTCAAATATTTAGCTGATTATGACAATACGAATGAGTGTCTGACACCATAGAAAGGATCCCTTTTGTAAACATCAATAAACAGCCTCTGTGTACTCTCAAACGCTTAAAGGGAAGAGAAATAAAAATGATGAAAAGTGGAAGTGCTTTAATAAACACACCCCATTTGAGTTTGTTTGCCAGCCTCTTCATTCCCCCACAAACCTACACATCCCACACCTTACATTTACATACAGTGGTGCCTGAAAGTTTGTGAACCTTTTAGAATTTTCTATATTTCTGCATAAGTATGACCTAAAACATCATCAGATTTTCACACAAGTCCTAAACGTAGATAAAGAGAACCCAGTTAAACAAATGAGACAAAAATATTATACTTGGTCATTTATTTATTGAGGAAAATGATCCAATATTACATATACGTGAGTGGCAAAAGTATGTGAACCTCCAGGATTAGCAGTTAATTTGAAGGTGAAATTAGAGTCAGGTGTTTTCAATCAATGGGACAACAATCAGGTGTGAATCGGCACCCTGTTTTATTTAAAGAATAGGGATCTATCAAAGTCTGATCTTCACAACACGTTTAAATGTTTTCATGGACACACGAACAAAGGAGATTTCTGAGGATCTCAGAAAAAGCGTTGTTGATGCTCATCAGGCTGGAAAAGGTTACAAAACCATCTCTAAAGAGTTTGGACTCCACCAATCCACAGTCAGACAGATTGTGTACAAATGGAGGAAATTCAAGACCATTGTTATCTTCCCCAGGAGTGGTCAGCCAACAAAGATCACTCCAAGAGCAAGGCGTGTAATAGTCGGCGAGGTCACAAAGGACCCCAGGGTAACTTCTAAGCAACTGAAGGCCTCTCTCACATTGGCTAATGTTAATGTTTGAGTCTACCATCAGGAGAACACTGAACAACAATGGTGTGCATGGCAGGGTTGCAAGGAGAAAGACACTGCTCTCCAAAAAGAACATTGCTGCTTGTCTGCAGTTTGCTAAAGATCACGGGAACAAGCCAGAAGGCTATTGGAAAAATGTTTTGTGGATGGATGAGACCAAAATAGAACTTTTTGGTTTAAATGAGAAGTGTTATGTTTGGAGAAAGGAAAACCCTGCATTCCAGCATAAGAACCTTATCCCATCTGTGAAACATGGTGGTGGTAGTATCATGGTTTGGGCCTGTTTTGCTGCATCTGGGCCAAGACGGCTTGCCATCATTGATGGAACAATGAATTCTGAATTATACCAGCGAATTCCAAAGGAAAATGTCAGGACATCTGTCCATGAACTGAATCTCAAGAGAAGGTGGGTCATGCAGCAAGATAACGACCCTAATCACACAAGGCGTTCTACCAAAGAATGGTTAAAGAAGAATAAAGTTAATGTTTTGGAGTGGCCAAGTCAAAGTCCTGACCTTAATCCAATCGAAATGTTGTGGAAGGACCTGAAGCGAGCAGTTCATGTGAGGAAACCCACCAACATCCCAGAGTTGAAGCTGTTCTGTACAGAGGAACGGGCTAAAATTCCTCCAAGCCAGTGTGCAGGACTGATCAACAGTTACCAGAAACATTTAGTTGCAGTTATTGCTGCACAAGGGGGTCACACCAGATACTGAAAGCAAAGGTTCACATACTTTTGCCACTCACAGATATGTAATATTGGATCATTTTCCTCAATAAATAAATGATCAAGTATAATTTTTTTTGTCTCATTTGTTTAACTGGGTTCTCTTTATCTACTTTTAGGACTTGTGTGAAAATCTGATGATGTTTTAGGTCATATTTATGCAGAAATATAGAAAATTCTGAAGGGTTCACAAACTTTCAAGCACCACTGTAACAGGTTCTTGCATAAACTCATACATTTACCTCATCGATTTATTAGTCTATATATGTGCATTACATACTGGCATGACCAGTAAGTGAATATGTTAGTCTGGTAGCATAGTGTAGCATTCCATGAGCGCTAAACCTAATTATTATGTTTACTGGCAAGCCTCGAGGAAAAAAAAAACCTCACTACTGCTGATAGTGACTTGAAATGCTAGTTTTTCCGGCAAAGTCAAATATATTCTTCGATCACGTTATAAGGATAATGCTGTTTCCAGATTGAAGTGGCGATAAACACTGATATGCTGATGGCATTTACACTGAACAGTATCTTGCAAATAAACAAACTGAGCTAAAAGTCAGTCTTTATGTCTGTCCTTTATAAAAATACAAAAAAAGCTGCATGTTGAATTTTTTCTTCACAATATAACCACTAACGTGATGAAAATAGATGGGACTATTTTTATCGGGGAGGCCACCATAATGCCATTGTGCATGATGTCATTTTTCATGAGTACAGCAAAGGTGTACAAGTACATGCTATACTAGTGTCAGCGAGGTGAAGTATTCTGTCAGGGATGGTTGGAGACGGATGTAAGTGTAGAAGATCTTCATTATAAAGTAAAGTGCAAACAGGTGAACTGTCCAAATCGGCAGACATATATCGTGAATGGTAAAACAGGCAACAGTTCAAGTGAGGCACAAACAAAATATCATACAGAGAAGCAGGGTCAAAAATGAGGGACAGGAAACCGAAACCAGGAAATCAATCAGGAAACAAAATTTGTTAATGTGTCACAACAATGCAATACTTTGTTAAGTAAGTCTGCATTCGGAGTCCTTATTAAAGTGCGCTGATTGCGCCTTAATCCCATGCAGGTGTGTCATTCGCGGTGCGCACACGAGTCAACTCGGAGCGCATGCTGTCCAGAGAGTGCCTGAGAGTCCTTCTATCGTAACAGCTAGACTATAGTGTAGTATTATGGTCTAGCTTGACTCCTCAGTCAATTTGTTTATATTTCTCCACAAAAATGATCACAACACGGGCGATTGCTCTAAGACAACGAGGGAGGCTTAGCCTCCTCTAAAAATGACGAACATCGTGTAGGATGAATTGCACTAGGCTTATGTTATAGCCGACCTTATAACATTGCTATTTCAGATCCAGAATCATAGAAATATATGTGCTCAACCCACTACAGTGCGATATCATTCCCTTATAACTTTCCCCAGTTCGCCTAATGTGTGCGTGAGTTTTTCCCCCTCGTGACAGCGCGATGCAGCCCAGCCTCAGTGCACTTCAATGGCATTTGGGAGCTATGCGCTTTCAATCTCAAAATGCAAGACGATTATTGGACAAATACTGCGAAAACGCCCGCCCACGGAGTCTCACGGACTCCCAGCCTCAGTGGACTTCAATGGCATTTGGGAGCTATGCGCTTTTCAATCTCAAAATGCAAGACGATTATTGGACAAATACTGTGAAAATGCCCGCCCACGGACTCCCAGCCTCACAGTGGGAGGGACATGGCAGTTTCCGCGAGGAGACTGGTGATTGGTGAAAACGGCCGGATATTTTCTTTGATTGACAGCTCGTTTCAACTATAGACAGGCAGCGGTGAATTTCAGTTCAGTCCCATGCGGATTCGCAAGTGCTGTGGTGTATTGTAAGAGATCAGCTTACATTTCGATTTCATTCATTACATACAGTTTCTACCAGCTTTTTTAGTTTGTATATATTTTCATTGTAAATAAAGTGTAAATATAGTGTTGTAAAGTTTGCTATCTTAGTTCCAGAAATGTCGTTTATTTGAGTGACTGAACTTGAACTTGAGGGGGCTAGTCAGCTAGCAAGAAAGCTGCGCACGGATGCCAAGCATTGCTGATTTAAATTTGGCGAAGCCATTTGCCAGTCTTCCTTTTGAGGAAAAAATTAAAATTAAAGAGCAGGGTAGACCAACGCCTCAAACTGACTTGGTGAAAAAGGTAGGGAATAATACTTGTTCCTTTCAGCGCTCCTGGTACGAGAAAGTGAATTGGCTAACAGCAAGTGACCCACATCAACAACAGTAAATAGGCTACTTTAGTAATATGTCATGGATGGACCAAAAATATAGAATCTATTTAAAATGTTTATGCTGAGTATATTATATTGGAATATATATTTTTCTGGATATGAATTAAACACAGCTACAATTTGGAAAACATTTTTAAACAAAAACACAGCCGAGAACATTTCACACTACAGACCTGGATTAAAAGTGAAGGGTTATCAAAATTGTCAATAAAACATTTCTCAGTCAAAATAAGTAAAATATAGGGAAAGTGTCACTGAATGAAATGTGTGGCACCCAGCTCTACTGCTGAGGTTCCTGACAAAGAGCTGCTTTCAATAATGATCAATTTTTAAACAACATGCCACAATTTTACAATATAAAATATTAAAATATACCCCCCAACACCACCATCATGTATATTGGACAGTAGGCTAATGGGCCAAAAGAACCTGTTATTTCACAGTTTGTGACGCTGCCAACAATCAGCCAGATCAGAGGCAAGAGTATGGGCAAAACTGATGTGTTTTTTCTTTTTTCTTTTAAAATCTGGAAATATCGTAACTGACCAGCCTCCCCTGTTTGAAAGACTACCAGCCGCCACTGGATCACAATGCGGTATTATAAAAGGAATCAAAATAAAGTAGTGGCTAGTTTATTGCCTGCATATTGAAAAAATTTTTATCTGCTTATCTTCCATCTGTTTATGCGTGACACGGACTGCTGTCGTGCGGAATCCTACATCACACAGCGCCACCGTCGTTTTCATCTCCTAATACATCCGTGTATCTGGCTAATCCAGTATGGCTGCACCCAGGGAAATGGCCCAACAGACTGATGTTACAACTTTAACATGTTTAAGCTGAAGTCCGCTTCATTTTTTCCATCTAGAACATCTTGTATTAATGTATAATGATGGCATTTCATAACCCCGTAATTTCAAAATTTCCTGGTTAATCGCAGTTATGTTGTATAATGTTAATCGCAAGGAGTCTCTACAAAACACCACCTCTTTGCACTGTTAAGAGTGTGGTTGTTTTCTTCCCACTGATGACTCATTAGGCAAATACTCTCACAGCGACACCACAAACCACATGAGCATGTAAGTATATACCAGAAATACTGTACTACTCACCATGAAAAAGGTAATATAGTATAATGTATAACTTTATCATGACTTATTTGTATTTAGCTATGTGTCTGAAATTCTTCAGGACATCTGTTGTTACTATCATATAAACATTTTCAGAAAAAACAGCTTCAGAGACCGACGTTCTTCAACAGCAGGTAATGATATATTATCGACATAATGCAGAAGGAAATGTTTACACCTAATCCTCCCTAATGGAATAACAAAATTTCTTGTTGTGGCTATTGCTGTCTATTTAAAGTACAGTTCATTGGCACAGTTTAACAAATAGTTTCCACATTTGGAAGAAGGTGAGATCCTGGCTATGTTGCAAACAGTTCACCAGGTGGACCGTTGTAAAAGAATACTGGAAAGGAAAAGAGTTTTGCAAAGTGCTCGGCCAACAAAGAGACATTGTACTCTTTACCATAATGATAGTAATTTGGTTCTGGCAGCTGCCCTATATCCAGGAAGATCTCCAAGAAATGTGCAATTTTATTTTGTAATAAAATATATAACAGATGATGATATTGAGGAAAATTGACAGGAGAAATGTGATCATCTTTAAATAAGTTTAAATTAAAGAAGCTGACTTTCATGTGTATATAAGAGTGTTTATAACCTTAGTGCATGTATGTGTGTATACAGTGGTGCTTGAAACTTTGTGAACCCTTTAGAATTTTCTATATTTCTGCATAAATATGACCTAAAACATCATCAGATTTTCACACAAGTCCTAAAAGTAGATAAAGAAACCCAGTTAAACAAATGAGACAAAAATATTATACTTGATCATTTATTTATTGAGGAAAATGATCCAATATTACATATCTGTGAGTAGCAAAAGTATGTGAACCTCTAGGATTAGCAGTTAATTTGAAGGTGAAATTAGAATCAGGTGTTTTCAATCAATGGGATGACAATCAGGTGTGAGTGGGCACCCTGTTTTATTTAAAGAACAGGGATCTATCAAAGTCTGATCTTCACAACACATGTTTGTGGAAGTGTATCATGGCATGAACAAAGGAGATTTCTGAGGACCTCAGAAAAAGCATTGTTGATGCTCATCAGGCTGGAAATGTTAGGACTTGGACTATCTCGGCCTCTAGAGGGCGCTATTATTTTCTGTTGTTTTCATGTTTGTTTTGACTGCTAGAGGCCGCTATTGTTTCTGTGTGTTGTGTTTTGTTTTTCCATGTGCCTTGTGCCCCGCCTAGTCCTCATTATTGCCACCTGTGTTCTATTTTAGTTTGTGTATAAATAATTCCTCAGTTTGGTCCCTAGTCACGAAGTCTTTGTGCTGTTATGTTATCACCTGAGATCTCTGTTCCAAGTTCCTTGCCCTTGTCTTTGTGGTATTTTGTACTTTGTTTTCTTGTGGACATTTTGGACTTTGTGTTTACCATTTTGGGATCTTCTGAGCGTTTGGATTTTTGCCTTTTCTTTTCTTTGGCCTTTTGTTTTGACTTTGAACTTTTGGATTTTTTTATTTTTCTCGTATATCTTCTGAGTGTTTGGATTATACTTTTGTTTTTGCCTGGGATTTTGTATATTGTAAATAAACTGTTTTTCTACTCTACTTTTGCCTCACTCCTCTGCACTTGAGCCATTCCCCTGGTGGCCTAGTGGGGGTTTGCTGGATCACTACACCAGCGACCCGGGTTCAATCCCCAGCAAAACCCTAACAGAAAGACTCCGTCATGACCAACTCAGCAGAGGCTTCTTCAACTGTCTACCCGGCTAACCTTCAGGGAATGATGGCCACATTAACATGCCTCGGATCTACCATGGACACTCAGGGACGGACTCTTGCAAGCCAACGTAAGACCCTTGCTCGCCACGAGGTACTGCTTCAGCAAATTGGGAAAGCCCTGGCACAGCTGACCCCTCTGTCCCCTTCTCCACCATCTGCTCCAGTGCCTCCTGCCACGCTGCCCTCTTCACCTCGCGAGCCCTGCCTTCCTGCACCACAGAGGTATGATGGCAAGCACGGTGAGTGCTGGGAGTTCCTTACCCAGTACCAACTCACCTTTGAGCTCCAGCCTACCACCTACACTACAGATCGCCGCAAGATTGCCTTTATGATAACCTTGTTAGCTGGTAAGTCACGAGCTTGGGCAACAGCTATCTGGCAGAGACAGGGATCCGAGTGCTCTGATTTCAAGCTGTTTATGGAGGAGATGCTTCGTGTCTTCGATCAGGCAGACACCAGTAAGGATGCAGCCAGGAAGCTCATGTCCGTCCGGCAAGGAGGAAGTGTTGCAGACTACGCCATCTCGTTCCGGACGCTCGCAGCAGTTAGCGGATGAAACGAGGCTGCCCTGGTTTCAGCCTTCCACCATGGTTTGTCTGACCCCATCAAAGACGGCCTGGCCTCTATTGGATGCCCAAATGACCTTGAAACTCTGATTTCACATGCCATTCGTCTTGACAACAGGATTAGAGAATGCCGCCAAGTCCTGAGCCTCCCCGGCTTCACTGCCTCAACATGGAGCCCATCTACCTCCTCCAGTGACTGTCCAGAGCCCATGCAATTGGGCTGTACTCGCCTCTCCGCATCTGAGAGGGAGCGCAGAAGGAGGGACAAGTGCTGCATCTATTGTGGCAAGCCTGGCCACTTCCAAGCATCATGTCCCGAGCCCTCGAGGAAAGGACCGCCCCATCCAGCCGAGGGAGGGTTGTGACGGGGCCTACCCTCTCTCCTGAACTTCCTGGCCAAGGAATCTACATCCCGGTCTCCATCTCCTGGGGTGAGTCTGTCCACTCTTGTCAGGCCTTGTTAGACTCCGGGGCGGCTGGAAACTTTATGGATGTCCACTTCGACCGCAGAATCAATGTCCCTACTGCTCCTCTTGAAGTCCCACTGTCTGTGTCTGCCCTGGATGGCCAAGCTTTAGGTGATGGAAGAGTCACCCAAGTTACTTCTCCAGTCTTTCTCCAGTCCCAAGGTCACCAAGAAGAAATATCCCTGCACCTGATTCATTCACCAGAGTTCCCAGTGATTCTAGGCCTTCCTTGGCTTACCCACCACAACCCTCGTATAGACTGGGTAACAAGCCAGGTTGTGGAATGGGGTCCTGCATGCTATGCCTCTTGTCTGCTCTCTAGCTCTCCTGTGTCTCCTGCCGAGCCTCCTGATCTCACCGAGTTATCTCAAGTTCCCACAGAGTACTGGGATCTGAAAGAAGTTTTTAGCAAGAGCAGGGCCGCCGTTCTTCCTCCACACCGTGCCTACAACTGTGCCATCGACTTGCTCCCTGGGGCTACCCCTCCTCGTGGCAGACTGTTTTTCCTCTCTCAGCCAGAACGCAAGGCCATGGAGGAGTACATCAAGGACGCTTTGGCCTCTGGGTTCATTCGACCCTCCACCTCACCCGCTGGTGCCGGCTTCTTCTTTGTCGGCAAGAAGGATGGGGGGCTCCGGCCGTGTATTGATTACAGGGGCCTGAACAAGATCACTGTGCGCAACCGCTATCCCCTTCCGCTGATGTCCACAGCGTTCGATCTGCTCCAAGGCGCCACTGTCTTCACCAAGTTGGACTTATGGAATGCATTCCACCTCATCCGCATCCGACAGGGAGATGAGTGGAAGACTGCCTTTAACACCCCGTCTGGGCACTATGAGTACCAAGTTATGCCCTTCGGACTCACCAATGTGCCAACAGTGTTTCAGGCCCTTATCAACGACGTCTTGAGGGATATGATCAATCAGTACGTTTTCGTCTACCTCGATGACATCCTAATATTTTCCAAGACCGTGCAGGAGCACCGCCACCATGTCCGCCAGGTTCTCAAGAGGCTGCTACAGAACAATCTGTTTGCCAAAGCCCAGAAATGTGAGTTCCATGTTCCCAAGGTCTCCTTTCTGGGTTTTATTGTACAAACGGGACAACTCCAGATGGATCCAGCCAAGACCCTGGCTGTCCGGGACTGGCCCATTCCCAAGTCCATTAAAGAAGTTCAGCGGTTCTTAGGGTTTGCTAACTTCTACCGCAAGTTTGTCAGGAACTTCAGTTCTGTAGCAGCGCCCATATCGGACCTCACCAAGAAGACAGGTGGATCTTTTGTCTGGTCTCCTCAGGCGGAAAAGGCGTTTAGGGACCTCAAGCACTGCTTCTGCACGGCACCCATCCTGGTCCTCCCAGACACATCGCAACCATTCGTCGTCGAGGTGGACGCCTCGGACAGTGGCGTCAGCGCAGTCCTCTCTCAACGTTCGGAGGGAAAGCTGCACCCCTGCACTTACTTCTCCCACCGCCTGAGCCCTGCGGAGTCCCGGTATGATGTGGGGGATCGGGAACTGCTAGCAGTCAAACTGGCCCTTGAGGAGTGGAGGCACTGGTTGGAGGGAGCACAACATCCATTCCTGGTTTGGATGGACCACAAGAACCTGGAGTACCTCCAGCAAGCCAAGAGACTGAATCCACGACAGGCTAGGTGGGCCTTGTTCTTTAGCCGATTTAATTTCACCCTATCATACCGCCCTGGCTCTAAGAACACCAAACCGGACGCGCTCTCCAGGCTATTCTTGCCCAACAACAGGGAGAGTGAAGTTGGGCCTATTATCCCTGTGTCTCGGATTGTGGCCCCTGTCCACTGGGGTGTTGAGGAGGCCTTCCGACGAGCTCAACGCCAGGACCCCGGCCCTGGGACGGGGCCACCGGGCCTCCTGTACGTCCCTCATCAAGCCCAGGCCAAGGTTCTTCAGTGGGGTCATTCATCCCCTCTCACCACCCACCTGGGAGCCCAGAGGACCCTGGACTTCTTGAAAAGATGCTTCTGGTGGCCAAGCATGGAGAAGGAAGTGAGGTCATTTGTCCTGTCCTGTGAGGTGTGCACCAGAACCAAGAACCCACGACAGCATCCCCAGGGCCTCCTGCATCCTCTGCCTATTCCCCGGCGTCCCTGGTCCCATGTGGCGGTCGACTTCATCACGGGTCTTCCCGACTCACAAGGTAACACTGTCATTTTGGTCATTGTCGACAGATTCTCCAAAGCCTGCCACTTCATACCACTGTGCAAACTTCCTTCTGCTCTTGAAACAGCCAAAATTATTTTTACCCATGTCTTCCGAGTCTTTGGTCTCCCGCAGGACATCGTCTCAGACTGGGGGCCCCAGTTCTCCTCCCGAGTGTGGCGGGGGTTCTGCAAACTCATCGGGGCCACTGCCAGCCTCTCTTCTGGGTTCCACCCCCAGTCCAACGGCCAGACCGAGAGGCTCAACCAGGACCTGGAAACCACCCTGCGAGGCCTGGCGATGGATAACCTGACATCTTGGAGCACCTAGCTGCCATGGGCAGAGTACGCCCACAACACCCTGCAGTCATCTGCCACCAGGTTGTCACCGTTCCAGTGCCAGTTCGGGTTCCAGCCACCTCTGTTTCCAGAACAGGAGGAGGACGCTGGGGTGCCCTCAGTCAACCAGTACATGAGACGGTGTCGCAAGACCTGGAACAAGGTCAGGAGGACCCTCATTCAGACTTCCAGGGCCAACCAGACTCAGGCCAACCACCATAGAAGGCCTGCCCACATTTTCCGCCCTGGGCAGCGGGTTTGGCTGTCTGCCAAGGACCTTCCGCTGTGGGTGGAGAACCACAAGCTTGCTCCTCGCTACATTGGCCCCTTCAAGGTTGTGCGCAGGGTGAACCCTGTCGCCTACCGGCTCCAGTTGCCCCGGACTCTAAGGATCAACCCCACATTCCATGTTTCCCTGTTGCGGCCCGTACTGTCGTCCACGTATGCCCCTGCCCCTAGGAACCCCCCACCCCTCCGCATCTTCCAGGGTCAGACTGTGTTCACCGTGCGCCGTCTGCTGGACTCCCGCCGGGTCCGTCAAGTCAAGTCAAAGTCTTGACCTTAATCCAATCGAAATGTTGTGGAAGGACCTGAAGCGAGCAGTTGATGTGAGGAAACCCACCAACATCCCAGAGTTGAAGCTGTTCTGTACGGAGGAATGGGCTAAAATTCCTCCAAGCCAGTGTGCAGGACTGATCAACAGTTACCAGAAATGTTTAGTTGCAATTACTGTTGCACAAGGGGGTCACACCAGATACTGAAAGCAAAGGTTCACATACTTTTGCCCCTCACAGATATGTAATATTGGATCATTTGCCTCAATAAATAAATTACCAAGTATAATATTTTTGTCTCATTTGTTTAACTGGGTTCTCTTTATCTACTTTTAGGACTTGTGTGAAAATCTGATGATTTTTAGGTCATATTTATTTAGAGAGAGTTATGTTTAAAGTCGCCAACTTGCATACAGCCCTGTTCTCTGAATTATTCATAGACTCTGTATAAGTGTTATGCTGCCTGGTCTTTTAGTTGTATGTGTTCTCATTTCTGTGAGACCAGTCTGTTTCTCCTCCATCAGTTACATGTTTTAACTGGTAGAGCACCAATCGCTGTTTAATCTTCCAGTCAGGAGTGATCTATTACAAAGTGTGTGAATCAAGGATCATCGATTTTATGCATGTTTTGCACTTTGAGTAACGTCTGTTGATACAGGGGCATGCATGTACACACACACACACACACACACACACACACACTGGTGGAGCATCTGTAAAACTCTTCTAGAGGCTGTAACATGTCTTTTGTGGTCTGTGTAAGCCCTAAACTCCATCTAGGGCTGACAGGGTCAGCAATGATTTCCCTCCCAGGCATTTAGTCTCTCTGCCTGTGTCTGCAGCTCTGAGAAATGGAGGCACTTAGCATGATGTGAAAGGAATGATGGGTAGGTTTTGTGGAATGACTGAAATCGATGATATCGCTCTGTGGATCATGAATGGTATACTGGATGGAGAGATGCTTCTGGATCACAGTACAACACTACTGAGGAGACATGGTTCCAGTTAACTGGACAGGGGGAAGCAGCCTGAGCATCAGTTTGAAGCTCATGCCTAATCTCGAACCAGTTCTTTGCATTTCGGTAAAGAACAGGCCCTCAGCCAGGAAAAACTGGCTCAAAAATGGCACCAGCACTTTGCTGGGCGAGAACCAATGTCATCGGCTGGGGGTAGGATTATCATGAGCAAGAAGACCAACTAAAACTTCGTGACCACCACTTAAAAAAAAAAAAAAAAACGAGCTAGAGCATCTAGTCTGTCTAATCCAGTAGTCTGCTATTGTTGTTGTTGTGATGGTGTTAGCATTGCTGGGAGACCATATACAGTAATGATGTAATGCCATGGCTCTGTGGTAACTCTCTTGCCTATGGAAAAGCAAACTGGCTATTTAGAAGGTTTGCAAGTTGAGCCAACTCCTAACCAGCACGAGCACCTAGTTCACATTGCTGGAAAGGAGGTAAGAGAGAGAGAGGAATGGGAAGGTGAGTTAAGTGGTTAGCTGATCGCATGCTGAGTGAGCATGTGTGAGGTTTTTGTAGGCAGGGCATATTCAGGGTCACTCCAGATCAATACACACAGCTACCCAATACTCCCTGCTCTCTTTGGGCTTTTATTACTCAAACACAACCTCTCTCTCCCTCTCTCTCTCTCTCGCTTCCATGCTTACATACCAAACTCACTCTGCTGTGCTCTGTCTATGGTTTGTGGTTGTGCCGGACGCTGGGGGTCTTTAATTACAGTCATTAAAGTTCAAGGCACTATCAAATACTCTGCAGTTTTATAGCTTCATAAACACTCAGCACTGTGGTCTCCACCTGTTGCTTCAACCACAAGCTACAGTCATATTAAATGGCTCTTTAGACTAGATAACACTGAGCAGAGCTCATCTTACTGAGCAGGCATAGTTTAGCCTCCACTTTTTAGCCATTTTATTTTTCATCAGCTTTTGAGAAAATATATCTGATGTCTATGCAGGTTTATTCACACTTAAATAAATTAACTGTTTTGTTGATCGTTAGAAAAAGTAACCTGGCAGTTTTACTCTGAGACAAAACCAGTGGTTATAGTGATCCAGTCAATATGGCTAGATCTTTTCTGAATTATAAATAAAAAGTAAATAATAATAATAATAATAATAATAATAATTGTATTTATTTTACGACATTAATTTAGACAAACACATGTTCCATTATTTTCATTACTGTATGATTTTGTGCCATTTTAAATGCTGCTAAATTGGATGATATATGAGATGCAAAATTCATAAAACAGATGACAGGCTGTAACCACAAATGATATGTGGCATCCACTCACATCCCTCTTCAAATTAAGCCCTGTTTTTACCTTATGTGCCTGACAGGCTTGCCAAATATATGACTGTGAGCTGGGTTATCGTACACTTATAAAAACCAGCGTAGCTCTAAGGTTCTTTGGATAGTTAAGGATTCTTATCTACCTAATTCGACCCTCTCTGATAGGAAAACCATCTGTTGTAATATTCTACAGGGAACCTTAAAGAGTTCCCCCAGATGGACAAAGCCTTAAAGGGGTACTCGATGGAACATTTTGTCCAAGAGTGTAATTGGGTCTAATGAACAGTTATTCCACAAAATCGAGTCATACATGAGCTGATAGCTGACAAGATGTGTAGCGCCGTGTTGTCTATAAGCCATGCACGATGAGATTGAGTGGAATAACTGTTTTGTTCTATCTACATTCACTGGATTTTGAGAAACAGAGCATTTTTATTTTTTGCAAATTCGATAAAAACTTTATACAAAACGTCTGACGAAATAATTTCAGCTTAGAATGCAAACAAACCGGCAAAATGAGAGGAGCAATTTATGGAAAATGCTATAATAATCTCATCTCATCTCATCATCTCTAGCCGCTTTATCCTTCTACAGGGTCGCAGACAAGCTGGAGCCTATCCCAGCTGACTACGGGCGAAAGGCGGGGTACACCCTGGACAAGTCGCCAGGTCATCACAGGGCTGACACATAGACACAGACAACCATTCACACTCACATTCACACCTACGGTCAATTTAGAGTCACCAGTTAACCTAACCTGCATGTCTTTGGACTGTGGGGGAAACCAGAGCACCTGGAGGAAACCCACGTGGACACGGGGAGAACATGCAAACTCCACACAGAAAGGCCCTCACCGGCCCCGGGGCTCGAACCCAGGACCTTCTTGCTGTGAGGCGACAGCGCTAACCACTACACCACCGTGCCGCCCTGCTATAATAATAATTCTTGAAAAAAAGATACGCTCTTACCATCAAATACTTTCATTCCATATTTTATTGCTTTTTTTATTTACTGAGGTTTTGTTTTCGAGTAGAATTTTTATTTCGTCCTCGGCTGGTTCAGCAACACGCTTCGCCATTTTGTTTTTCTCTACTCACGGTATATGTGCTGATAGCCTAGTAGTCGAGTAGCCAATTAGAGCACGCGATTGCTCATATTCAGTGAATGTGGACAGAATAATACTGGATATTATTGTGTGCTATTTGTTCTGTATCTATTTGACCCAGTCTTTTTTCACCGAATATATGTTGCCGCAATGGCCCTTGCTAAGAGTTGAGAGTATACTTAAAGAAGGTTAAGTCTAGAACAATTAATGGGTTTCTTTAGCTTGTCCCTCTATGCAGAAAGAAAACTATTGCTTTTCTGTTAGAAATTATTCCAATTGCAACACCTTTAGGAAGCTTATCTATGTAAGGATCTCATGAAAAACCCTTTTTAATTAGAATGTTGTGAGATTTCTTCAAGTGTGGCAGTCGAGCTAAGTAAAGAAAATGCACATGTGATACGATTCACTATGTGATATTACAGTACTGTGCAAATGGCACCCTATTTCTTTTTCATACAAACTTTGTTATAGATTTCTATTTGATAACTTCTACATTATCGAGTCAGTACAAAAACATTTTAGAGTCCAAACGTTCGTTTTCCAGCACAAAATTAACTGTTACAGAGAAAAAAAAGTTTGTATCTGAGCAGCATATTACATGCAAGAGCACTTTTCAGATTAAAAAAGAAAACATAATGAAGGCTACTGGGTTTTGGTGCAAAATTAAGAAGTGAGTATGACAGTCAAAGTGTCCAGAAGAACTGTGGCTGGTTCTGTAAGATGCTCAGTAAAACCTACAGCTCATTTCCTTATCAAACTGCACTCACTGTACCTGAGACTGCTATTTTTTTTTTAAACAAACGGTTGTCTCACACCAAATATTGACTTTGTTTCATTTATTATGGCTTACTGCTGTTTAGTCTCATCTCATTATCTCTAGCCGCTTTATCCTGTTCTACAGGGTTGCAGGCAAGCTGGAGCCTATCCCAGCTGACTATGGGTGAAAGGCGGGGTACACCCTGGACAAGTCGCCAGGTCATCACAGGGCTGACACATAGACACAGACAACCATTCACACTCACATTCACACCTACGGTCAATTTAGAGTCACCAGTTAACCTAACCTGCATGTCTTTGGACTGTGGGGGAAACCGGAGCACCCGGAGGAAACCCACGCGGACACGGGGAGAACATGCAAACTCCACACAGAAAGGCCCTCGCCAGCCACGGGGCTCGAACCCGGACCTTCTTGCTGTGAGGCGACAGTGCTAACCACTGTGCCATGTAATACTAATTATAGTATTATGTTGAAACTTTTCATTTCACTATTTTTTAAGCAATTTTTGGTCTACTGTGCCTAAGACTTTTACACAGTAGTGTATATAGACTCTGCATTGTAGTTATGCTTGTCACTGTGGTCGATGAAGGGCACTTTTTTGTTATTGTGCTTTTTTTTTTTTAAATATATATTACTCTGACCTAATTTATAGTCGAAACTGGGAAGTCGGAACTGGGAAGTCGGAACTGGGAAGTCGGAACTGGGAACTCGGAAGTGGGAACTCGGAAGTGGGAGCTCGGAACTGGGAAGTTGGAAGTGGGAGCTCGGAAGTGGGAAGTCGGAAGTGGGAAGTTAGTTTTTGCACATTTTTTTGTTTGCAAAGTGTTTTACAAACTTCCTCTGCTTTCATGACAACTGCAAGCTTTGCAAGCTTTCATAAACATAGATAAGCTGGAGCATTGGCATTTAAATGATTATGTAACTAAGTGCAAATTGAATGTCGTTTTGAAGATGTTACTCACTGTGATCAGCACATTCTTAAAAAAAAAAAAGCATTATTAAATTTCAAATCCTGAAGGCTTCATTGGTTTATCTTGCTGGTAGAACTTCTATGTAAGGCCCAGTAATGGAGTAGATCAGAGTGTATCAGAAAGGGTTCTAAGTCAAACTTTTTTATGAAGCTAGAAAGCTATTAACTCTAAAGAGAACTCTTGAACAGTTTTCTGAGAAGTTTTTACCAACTTCTTCTGTGTAGGCAAGTGTTAATTTTAAGCCCTGATAATTGCCTGTTGCTAATAGCCTTCAGACATCTGATCTTTCAATTAGCTTAGCTTATATAGAATACTTTATAATGTAACAGAACATAGCATGTTGATGAACAAGTCAACAAGTAAGAGAGTGGATGTCGAAAGCATATGAATGAGTGAACGCACCATGGCAATGAGTGTATTAGCAACCACCACTAATCCCCATGTAAGTGTGGAGGCTCTGCTTGTGGTGTTCTCGTTAAACTCTTTAGGGAATGGCATGGCTGATTACTCCTGCAGAGAGAAACAGGGAGGCCACATGCACACAGGAGCCTAAAGCAAGCAGCCTGGTTCTGTCAACACCAACCAACATCTGGATATGCTGCGCTTCTTTCTCACCTCTCTTTACCATAAGTTCAATCTTGTGCTCTAGTTCCTTGCACCTATGCAGCCAGTTTTTTTTATCCTGAATGTGATTGTTTTATCTTACACTATTGAGGTATAAATGAAATATACAGGGAGAAGAGGAAGCTTGAGAGGGTGGTAAAGGGGAACAAACCACCTCAGCTTAAAGTCATAAAACCACCTTCCTCTTTTGCAGAGCTGCAATTAAATCCAAATGAAAGTTTAGTGGGTTGCCATTACATTTTTATTTCTACCTCCAAACAGAGAGGGGTCTTCCCATACAGCAGTACAGCACAGATGTAGGGATCTCCTTTTCCCGTTAAAACACAAATCACTGGCTCGTTGTTTTGCACAAACTCTCTTCAGCGAGAAACATAGTCCACGCCAATATCCTTAGTATTACAGCTTCCAACATGTATTCGGATCTCATGCCGAGGTAAACACTACTGTTTAGTATATCTCTTTTCAGTTGTCCTTGGTTAACTGCGAGACTGAATCAGTGCTGAACGGTCACTTATTAGACAAGGTCTGGAGGTGGACTGAGGCCATGACAGTGGAACTTGTTAATGTTATGCACATCTGGACTGAAGCAGATGAAAATTTATAGGACTTCAAGGACACAAATCATCAGTGTTCACTAAAAGGTCCCTGACATCCATAAGAGTTACAATAATTTACACGGAGCTGAGTTTAAACTCAAATCCATCTACACTGGAACCAGTAGAGTTCCAGTGTAGTTGAAGGTCATTTTCCTTCTGGTTGTCCAGAAACTTATATCCAGAGGTCATATCAAGTTCCTTTCTTTTGATAGTCCACAAATACACATATGATTTTGGTGTTTTCATGAGTAAAATTATTTAAAGCATCTTTGACTTATCAGTTTGGAGGGTCTCCTATCTTGTAGAAACACCTATTAATGAAAATGTCAACACTGAAACACATTAAATGTGTTTATATTCAAATATTTGTGCTGTGATTAGAGATGCTGGTACTAATTCGTTGGTTTGTGCTACACTTTTATTATTATTATTATTATTATTATTATTATTATTATTATTATTATTATTCCGATGAATTGGCTCCAGCTTCCCCCAGTTTTTGACCAGTATAAATTCTTATGTTTATACAGGGAAACATTTTTAAAGCAGTTACAATAATGTTTAATAGCAGAAAGAATTTCAGTAACAGTCAGATTTTTCTGTGAAATAAAAAAACAACTAAAGAGCAAGAGCTTCTTTTGTCATTCACCATTTCCAATGATGTCCAATGAGAAATCCAAATGAGAATTAGTGGAGATTGCAAATATTGTACAAGTACATAAAATGCCATAATACTATGCAGTGACACCGAGTTAGCTTTGTAATGCTGTCTGTCTGAGCGGAGTGTACAGATGTGGTGAGAGAGCTGGGCAGACTAAAGAACTAAAACGCTGCTGTCTCTTTAGGTTGCGATGAAGGGCTAAATACTACATGCACCATTAGATATTCAAACTGTTTTATAAGGAATGTATAAAACCACAAACTTAAATTAAAATAGATCTCAATGAACAATGAGCAAACTAAAAAAAGCAGCTCAATTGTGCACAGACGTGTGTGAGTGTCTTGCTTCTATATAAACATACAGTCTTGGTTCAGTGCAGCTTGTTCAAACTGTTTCCACACCACACAGCCAAGAATCGTAATAAGCAAAGCCATATTAAATATAGTGAGGGGAAAAACACTCTTGGTGTCTGAAGGTTGTGTGGTGATTTTATGTGCATATATATAGTCATGAAAACACACACACCTTAATGTATTGATTCGTATAACCATTTATATAAACACACACACCTTAAGTAATCACAAATGTATTCTGATTCATATAACCACTAATATAAACACACACACTTTAAGTAATCACAAATGTATTGATTCATATAATGACATATATAAACACACACCTTACGTAATCACAAATGTACTCTGATTCATATGACCACACATACACTAATTTAATTTTATGCTGATTATATAGTAATTCAAAGCTGAGTAGGTTAATTTTCAGTAATGAATAAATGAAGTTAATTCTGAAAGTAAATAAAAGTAATAATGAATTGGTTTATGAATGATCATAATTACGGCAGCATGGTGGTGTAGTGGTTAGCGCTGTCGCCTCACAATAAGAAGGTCCTGGGTTCGAGCCCAGTGGCCAACAGGGGCCTTTCTGTGTGGAGTTTGCATGTTCTCCCCATGTCTGTGTGGGTTTCCTCTGGGTGTTCCGAGTTCCCACCTACCACTTCTGAGTTCCCTTTCTCAATTGCCAATTCATCCCCCAATTTTTCAAATCCATTGACCCCCAATTCAATCCACCCCATTCCCAATTTCCCATTTTCATCCATCGCCCAACACACACATATATATATATATATATATATATATATATATATATATATATAGTGCTTAAGAAGCACTTCATAAATTAGGTCAGGGTATATATATTTTAAAAAAAAAAGCACAATAACAAAAAAGGGCCCTTCACAGTGACAAACGGCACATGTAAAGAAATGCTGTAGACCAAAAATTGCTTAAAAAATAGTGAAATGAAAAGTTTCAACATAATACTATAATTAGTATTACATGGCACGGTGGTGTAGTGGTTAGCGCTGTCGCCTCACAGCAAGAGGGTCCGGGTTCAAGCCCCGTGGCCGGCGAGGGCCTTTCTGTGCGGAGTTTGCATGTTCTCCCCGTGTCCGCGTGGGTTTCCTCCGGGTGCTCCGGTTTCCCCCACAGTCCAAAGACATGCAGGTTAGGTTAACTGGTGACTCTAAATTGACCGTAGGTGTGAATGTGAGTGTGAATGGTTGTTTGTCTCTATGTGTCAGCCCTGCGATGACCTGGTGACTTGTCCAGGGTGTACCCCGCCTCTCGCCCATAGTCAGCTGGGATAGGCTCCAGCTTGCCCGCAACCCTGCACAGGATAAGTGGTTACGGATAATGGATGGATGGATGATCATAATTAAAGTAAAATACAACAAAGAAATTACTTATACTGAAGGTTGTTTTCTGCTAAGTGTATTATTCTGACTCCAACAGCTGGAGCATTATCATATGTGGGAATGAGATAGCCAAGACCATGTTGAATTAACCAGTTGTTCAATCTGGAGTGTGTGCCTACTCACATAGTATTTTTATCAGGCCATTCTAAATTGGGTAGTGTTAGAAGCTGCAGAGTGCATTTTCTTTTTTTTTTTTACATTATATGGAGTAGCAGACTGACCAAGACCACAAGTGGTTTGTTTATTCGCACCTGCAGTCTGTATTAGCCGTAAACTTGATTTGAATTCAGTCATTTTGAATCATGTATTGTATGCTCTGAGTACTGTGTTGTTTATACCATATCCCTTCTTATCGTATGTTTTGACTCTTTCTGAACTGACCATTCATACTGTAAAATTTGGCTTAGTTGATGCAAACTATGAGAAGTGTGAGATGCATTGCCCAATAGAAAATGTTGAAGAGATATGGTGTGACATGATAACCAATGGAATTATTCGTAGACACTGTGTTTTTTCTCTGAGACAATATAATATGAGAACTTTGTAATTTTTGAGTCGGTTCACTCTGCAGACTGAACTCGGCTTTTATTGTTTGATTTAATAAAAGTCTAAACCTTTCTGCAACCTCTTGAACTTTGAATCATTTCTGCTAGTAGAGTTTGAGATTTTCCATGACAGTTGCTCCTTACAGCCTGGGGTTGCTATGAGAGAGATCCCAAGAAAGGAAGACAATTTTGCCAATTTAGGAACAAGACGTGAAAACAAAAGCGATGACTTCATGATTTTTTTTCAATGCCAAAATTGAAAATATTAAGGAAAAATTCAAACCATTAATATCTCTCTTCTTAGATGTCAGCCATAGTTGACTGTTGACTGCAGATTTGTTAGCTAGCTCAGGAGAGCTACCCAGGGTGGACATCTAGGACGTAGAGCAGTTCGCACCCAACCCTTCACACCTATGGGCAATTTAGTGTAGCTAGTTAATCTAACTGCATGTCGTTGGATGGTGGGGAAAACCAGAGCACCTGGTAGAAACCCACACAGATACAGGGAGAACATGCAAACTCCACAAAGAAATCCCCCCTTTGGCTGTGAGGTTTGAACCTGGAACCTTCTTGCTGTGAGGTGACACTACACCACCGCCCACTATTAATATAAAGCCAAACAATGTGTTAAGTAACCCAATAGATAACAGTATAACTATATCAGATCAAAGATTAGAATGTTTTACTCCCCTTCGAAGATGGAACTATTCTCATTAATTTCCTCATCAAAATCTTCAACTTGTGTACTAGATCCCTTACCTACAATGGTGCTTGAAAGTTTGTGAACCCTTTAGAATTTTCTATATGTCTGCATAAATATGACCTAAAACATCATCAGATTTTCACACAAGTCCTAAATGTAGATAAAGAGAACCCAGTTAAACAAATGAGACAAAAAATATTATACTTGGTCATTTATTTATTGAGGAAAATGATCCAATATTACATATATGTGAGTGGCAAAAGTATGTGAACCTCTAGGATTAGCAGTTAATTTGAAGGTGAAATTAGAGTCAGGTGTTTTCAATCAATGGGCTGACAATCAGGTGTGAGTGGGCACCCTGTTTTATTTAAAGAACAGGGATTGATCAAAGTCTGATCTTCACAACACATGTTTGTGGAAATGTATCATGGCACGAACAAAGGAGATTTCTGAGGACCTCAGAAAAAAGCATTGTTGATGTTCATCAGGCTGGAAAAGGTCACAAAACCATCTCTAAATAGTTTGGACTCCACCAATCCACAGTCAGACAGGTTGTGTACAAATGGAGGAAATTCAGGACCATTGTTACCCTCCCCAGGAGTGGTTGACCAACAAAGATCACTCCAAGAGCAAGGTGTGTAAGAGTTGATGAGGTCACAAAGGACCCTAGGGTAACTTCTAAGCAACTGAAGGCCTCTCTCAGATTGGCTAATGTTAATGTTCATGAGTCCACCATCAGGAGAACACTGAACAACAATGGTGTGCATGGCAGGGTTGCAAGGAGAAAGCCACTGCTCTCCAAAAAGAACATTGCTGCTCATCTGCAGTTTGCTAAAGATCACGTGGACAAGCCAGAAGGCTACTGGAAAAATGTTTTGTGGGCGGATCAGACCAAAATAGATCTTTTTAGTTTAAATGAGAAGTGTTATGTTTGGAGAAAGGAAAAAACTGCATTCCAGCATAAGAACCTTATCCCATCTGTGAAACATGGTGGTGGTAGTATCATGGTTTGGCCCTGTTTTGCTGCATCTGGGCCAGGATGGCTTGCCATCATTGATGGAACAATGAATTCTGAATTATACCAGTGAATTCTAAGGGAAAATGTCAGGACATCTGTCCAAGAACTGATTCTCAAGAGAAGGTGGGTCATGCAACAAAACAATGACCCTAAGCACGCAAGTCATTCTACCAAAGAATGGTTAAAGAAGAATAAAGTTAATGTTTTGGAATGGCCAAGTCAAAGTCCTGATCTTAATCCAATCAAAATGTGGAAGGACCTGAAGTGAGCAGTTCATGTGAGGAAACCCACCAACATCCCAGAGTTGAAGCTGTTCTGTATGGAGGAATGGGCTAAAATTCCTCCAAGCTGGTGTGCAGGACTGATCAACAGTTACCGGAAATGTTTAGTTGCAGTTATTGCTGCACAAGGGGGTCACACCAGATACTGAAAGCAAAGGTTCACATACTTTTGCCACTGACAGATATGTAATATTGGTTCATTTTCCTCAATAAATAAATGACCAAGTATAATAATTTTGTCTCATTTGTTTAAGTGGGTTCTCTTTATCTACTTTTAGGACTTGTGCGAATATCTGATGATATTTTAGGTCATATTTATGCAGAAATATCAAAAATTCTAAAGGATTCACAAACTTTCAAGCACCACTGTACATGATTCTATGAATGAATGAATGAATGAATTTATTTTATTTTCGAACATGTATAAAGAAATGTATGTAATTATTTGTACATACAAAAGAAAGAAAATGAGAAAGTGAAAAAAATAATAAATTAAATAACAAAGAGCTAAGGCATTACAATACACCACACATTCTTCAAACAGATACTAGCAGAAGCAATTGAACCTCTTCTAAAAATAATCAATTCTTCCCTTAGCACCGGCTATGTATCTAAAGCCTTCAAACTATCAAACCCCTCCTTAAAAACCTGAGCTCAACCCCTGTCAGCTGTCCAAATATAGGCCAACAGCAAATCTCCCCTTTATCTCCAAGATCCTAGAAAAAACTGTGGCACAGCAGTTATATTCATACCTACATAGGAATAACATTCATGAAATGTATCAGTCAGGATACAGACCTCATCATAGCACAGAGACGGCACTGGTTAAAATAATAAATGACCTACTACAGGCCTCTGATCAGGGCTGTGTCTCCGTGCTTTTGCTTGACCTTAGTGCAGCTTTTGGCACTGCTTGACACTGATCATACTATTCTCCTCAATAGACTAGAAAATGTTGTTGGCATTAAAGGAACAGCCCTCTCCTGGCTCAGGTTTTATTTAACGGATCATTATCAATTTGTTGATGTAAATGGTGGCTTTTCTATGAAACTAAGGTAAAGTTTGGTGTTCCACAAGGTTCTGTCTTAGGCCCACTGCTTTTTTCTCTACATGTTATGTCTGGATAATATTATTCATAAGCATGGTGTTAACTTCCACTGTTATGCTGATGACACACAGTTGTAGGTCTCAGCAAAGCCAGATGAGAGGCACCAGCTTAATAAAATTGGGGAATGTGTTAAGGGCATTAGACACTGGATGCTTATTAACTTCCTTCTACTTAATTCTAATAAGGCAGAAGTACTTGTACAAGGACCCCATGCAGCGAGAAGTAAGCTTTCTGATTGCATTGTAATTCTGGGTGGCTTTTCTGTTTCATCTTGCACAGCAATATAAGACCCTGGTGTGATTATTGACTCCAGTCTTTAATTTGAAGCTCATGTATATAATATTAATGGATAGCCTTCTTTTATCTCAAAAATATTGCTAACATAAGAAATATGAATGCTACTACAAAATGCAGAAAAACTAGTTCATGCTTTTGTTACCTCAGAGTTGGAGTATTGTAATGCCTTACTGTCTGGATGTTCCAGTAAGTGTATAAACAACTCCAGTTAGTCCAGAATGCAGCAGCAAGAATCCCTACCAGAACCAGAAGATATGACCACACCACCACTATCTTATCCATGCTCTATTGGCTCCCAATCAAATTTCGCATTGATTATAAAACACTACTCTTGATCTATAAATCACTGAATGGTCTCGCACCACAGTACTTGAGCAACCTTCTGGTCTTTTATGACCCACCACACCTACTGAGATCAAAAGGTGCAGGCTATTTGTTGGTACCTCAAATAGTGAAGGCTACAGCAGGGGGCAGAGCTTTCTCTGACAAAGCCCCACAGTTATGGAATAGCCTTCCAAGTAGTGTTCAGAACTTAGACACAGTATCAGTGTTTTAGTCTAGGCTGAAAACACATTTTGTTTAGTCAAGCCTTTTGGTGATAATGTTTTATTAAGTCAAGGAGTAGATCTTGAGGTTTCTCAGGCATAGAGTGATTTGATAAACTGGGATGTATGGATGCTGTTGCCTCTCCACTCTCATGCGTTCACTCAGGTTGGTTGACAGTGGAGTGACTGGCCTCTTTATGTCCCAGGGCACCCTCATGTCTGTGTTACTTTCTGACTTTCCCTTTTAGTTATGCTGTCATAGTTAGTCTTGCCGGAGTCCCTGCTTGCACTCAGCACACAATATACACTGTTCTTAACCATTATGTGACAATGGGCATACCTACAGTGTCTTGCAAAAGTATCCCCCCCTCCCTTAGTGTTTGGCCTGTTTTGTCACATTACAAGCTGGAATTAAAGTGGATTTTTGGAGGGTTAGTACCATTTGATTTACACAACATGCCTACCAATTTAAAGGTGCAAATTGTTTTGTTTTTTGTTTTATTGTGACACAAACAATAATTAAGATGAAAAAAAAAAACAGAATTCTGGCGTGTACATAGCTATATGTATGAAACCCCTAAATAAGAGCTGGTCCAAACAATTCACTTCATAAGTCACATTGATTAAGATCCACCTGTGTGTTATCAAAGTGTCACATGATCTGTCACGTGATGTCTGTATAAATCAACCTGTTTTGGAAGGACCCTGACTCTGCAACACTATTAAGCAAGCAACATGAAAACCAAGGAGCACTCCAAACAGGTCAGAGACAAAGTTGTGGAGAAGTATAGATCAGGGTTGGGTTATAAAAAAAAATCCCAAACTTTGAATATCCCAGGGAGCACCATTATATCCATTATAGCAAAATGGAAATAATATGGCACCACTACAAACCTGACAAGAGAAGGTCGCCCACCAAAAATCGCAGACCGGGCAAGGATGGCATTAATCAGAGATGCAACAAAGACACCAAAGATAACACTGAAGGAGCTGCAAAGATCCACAGCGGAGATAGGAGTATCTGTCCATAGGACCACTTTAAGCCGTACACTCCACAGAGTGGGGCTTTATGGAAGAGTGGCCAGAAAAAAGCAATTGCTTAAAGAAAAAAAAATAAGAAAACATGTTTGGAGTTTGCCCAAAAGCATGTGGCAGACTCTCCAGACACACGGAAGAAGATTCTCTGGTCAAATGAAACTAAAATTTATCTTTTTGGCCATCATGGGAAATGCCATGTGTGGCGCAAACCCAACAATTCCCATTACCCTGAGAACACCATTCCTACAGTGAAGCATGGTGGTGGAAGCATCATGCTGTGGGGATGTTTTTCATCTGCAGGGACAGGAAAGCTGGTCAGGACTGAAGGAAAGATGAATGGCACTAAATACAGGGCAATTCTGGAGGAAAACCTGTTTGAGTCAGCCAGAGGTTTGAGACTGGGATGAAGGTTCATGTTCCAGCAAAACAATGACCCTAAACATACTGCTAAAGCTACACTGGAGTGGTTTAAAGGGAAACATTTAAATGTCTTGGAATGGCCTCATCAAAACCCAGACCTCAATTCAATTGAGAATCTGTGGATAACTTGAAGATTGCTGTACACCAATGCAACCCACCTAACTTGAAGAAGTTGGAGCAGTTTTGCCTTGAGGAATGGGCAAAAATCCCAGTGGCTAGATGTGCTAAGCTAATAGAGACATATCCCAAGAGACTTGCAGCTGTAATTGCAGCAAAAGGTGGCTCTACAAAGTATTGACTTTGGGGAGTGAATACCTATGCACACTCAAGATTTCTGTTTTTTTTTTTTTCATTTAAATTATTGTTTGTGTCACAATAAAACAATTTTCACCTTTAAAGTTTTAGGCATGTTGTGTAAATCAAATGGTGTTAACCCCCAAAAAATCCATTTTAATTCCAGCTTGTAATGCAACAAAACAGGACAAACACCAAGGGGGATAAATATTTTTGCAAGACACTGTAGCTAGCTAAATTGAAAGCTACATGACAAAAGCCATTTAACTACATTAAAACAGTCCATCTATGACTGATGTCACATTTCTACTAATTATATAATAGCTAATGAAAAGAAACTGCCTGACAAACAATTTGATCTCTTAAAGAATTTTGTGTTATTAGGAGACAATAGACAAGTTTTGCATACAATGGAAGAGATGTTTATGAAAAATTTGACAAAAACACAATTGCTTTATCAAATCATCTGAAAAAAACACCTCATGAGACCGTAAAAACTTTTTTGCAATATTTCTTTTTTTTTAAATTCATGTGTTTCTGTTACTTGTTTTTTAGTTCACTGTTTCAAATTGTGCATTAAGCAGGTTAATGAAAACATGGCTAGTAACCTGCTTAAGTCATTTTTCTTGTTTCCACCCAACTGACAGGAAGCAGCTACATAATTTCATGAATAAATAATATATATTGTTTACATTAAGAAAATAATAAACAGCATTTATCAGCACTACTCTGATATTTTGCTGAATAAAATGTCTCATCTCATCTCATTATCTGTAGCCGCTTTATCCTTCTACAGGGTCGCAGGCAAGCTGGAGCCTATCCCAGCTGACTACGGGCGAAAGGCGGGGTACACCCTGGACAAGTCGCCAGGTCATCACAGGGCTGACACATAGACACAGACAACCATTCACACTCACATTCACACCTACGGTCAATTTAGAGTCACCAGTTAACCTAACCTGCATGTCTTTGGACTGTGGGGGAAACCGGAGCACCCGGAGGAAACCCACGCGGACACGGGGAGAACATGCAAACTCCACACAGAAAGGCCCTCGCCGGCCCCGGGGCTCGAACCCAGGACCTTCTTGCTGTGAGGCGACAGCGCTAACCACTACACCACCGTGCCGCCCTGAATAAAATGTACTTTACGTAAAATGTAATAATGCTAGCACACTGTACCCTATGTAGCCAAACGTTTGTGGACACCAGACAATCAAATCCATAGGTGCTTTTTGAAACTTATAGATTGAATCTCCCTTTGTTGTTTTAATAACGTCCACTCTTCTGGGAAGGCTTCCTGTTCGATTTTGGAGCATGACTGTGGGTATTTTTACTTATTCAGCCACAAGAGCATCAGTGTGATCAGGCGCTAATGTTGGGCAAGGAGGCTTGAAGCTCAATCAGCATTCCAGTTCATCCTAAAGGTGTTCAGTGGGGTTGAGGTTAGGGCTCTGTGCAGACCATTTGAGTTCTTCCACTCCAACCTTGGGAAGCCATGTCTTCGTGGAAAAGCACAGGGGCATTGCCAAGTTGGAACGGGTTTGAGCCCCTTCGTTCCAGTGAAGGGGAATTGTAATGCTACAGCATATAAAGACATTCTATACAATTGTGTGCTTCCAACTTTGTGTCAACAGTTTGGGGAAGACCCACATATGGGTGTGATGGTTAGGTGTCCACATACTCAACACTGTGCCTGTCATTTTTGTCAAGTTTAAACACTGATGGTTTCGCATTTGCAAAGTTAATCCTGGGAATCTTACAGCAACTGTGCTATTTTTGTTATAGGGAATTTTTTTATTTTGTTATAAATAGTGGCACACTGATGTCTATTAAATAGTAATGAGAAAAAGATGTGTAGTAATGAAGTGTGTCATACAGCCACTGGTTAGCTTCATGCTAGTTCTCTGCAGCACACTTTGGTTTGTTTGTGACCCGTGTGTACATATGTGTGCGCGCCCGTGTGTGTGTGTGTGTGTGTGTGTGTTTATGTTTCACATCAGACTAACTTCTGATCCAGGCTGTTTCCCAGGATCTGGACAGGACCAAAGCCAGTTGATCAAATAAACCATGAGTGACTAGAGAACCATGAGTCTAGACGATTCAAAAACACACACACACACACACACACACACAAAATGAGGCCCAGAAAAATGTCACCCCTGGGGGAAAAAATAAAAACTGGGTAATCTGAAAACTGTGTGCTCACAACCAATAGGCTAAGTATGAGCTTAAATGAGCCATAATGGTGTGTGTGTAGACCAGGGTCTGTCTTGGGTCCTGTGTGTGACTCCCTGTCCCCAGTAGCCACAGTCCCTCAGTCATATGGCCAGACCAGACTGTATAATTGAACAACTGCTACACTATAAAAATAATCATATTACTCAGCTGAACATTTGCCTTACAGGAGAAAGGGTAAAAGAAAATTGATGGGCTAATTAGATTCATACCCTCAGTTATTTTGACTTTACCTTAAATACACATTTTTATGTTTCCTTGAATAAGCTATTTGAAGAGGTAAAAGCAGATAATAGCATAATCCTGTACCACACACACTTAGGACAGTCATTAGGTCTGAAAGAAGCTTAGTCGCTTTTACTAAAACGTCTTATACGGTATATAAGGTCATTCACAATAATATTGACATAATTTTTGTGTTATGACATAGATTGGGTTTAGGGAGTTACAGGAAGCCACTGCTATAAATTCTATATTCATGTGTAACTGTTGATATGGACTATAAGCACTGCTTCCCATAAAATAAAAATGGCCGAAATTATATTACAGTAGCTGAAAATCTTGTGGTTGGACAAGCTAGCAGAGGTTGGTGAATGAGTGTTTTCTATAAGACATGTAAAGTAACTCCTGTTCTCAACTTCCTCGCCTAGCATTAGGCTACAATGGCCCTCTGTGGCCTTCTTCTGATATAGCAAACATTCATATTTCATAAAGACACGCAGTGGAGTGGTACAGTAAATCTCTACAAATTAACAAGCAAAGGGGCTGAAGGAGCAAACCAGACCAAGCCGAATTGCCCGAATACCAAATAAAAGAGCTATGTAAAGAGATATGAGTTTTGAGGTCAAGAAGAATAAGGCAGAAAGAAGAATTAGCAGCAAGTATACACACACTGTATATATATGGGTCATTCTAGAATTCGGGGTATATTTCGCATCTCGGAGATAAACCTTCTGTTATTTTCCACAAAAGAAATCTTTATTGAATCAGTTTTGAACAATAATGCAAATTATGACAAACTTTCACCAACAGCAATGCTTGATGTACATTTTAGACCCAATTTATCCATAAAATATTAACTAAAGGACTCCCACCCCCATATTATTGGCCATCTTCAACTACTTATTCATCCATTCAACTTGAATAAACATGAAGTGATTCAGTCTAACAGTCTGTTTTTTGGAGGCTTATTCTATTAACTGTTATAAAAATCAATTGCATAGAAAGTCTATTTTCTGTATTATGTGAAATTTCAGTAATAAAAATATATATATTTTTTATCCGTCATAATGGTCTTGTCAACTCTGTTAACTCAGTTATAAAACCGCATGAAATCCACAAAGACTTTTAATAATATGCATGACACCTGCACCCAGAGATGTTGCTTATTCCGGTGGGAAACTTCGGAAAGGCAGCAAGGTATGTTGTGTTTCTTCTCTCATTAATTTGAACAAAATGTTGAGGATACACCAACAGGAGATTCATTATTCGTCAAATCTGTTACTGTGATATTGGAGTGAATCTCTCACTCATTTTTTAATAACAATAATATGATTAAAACCCATAAAATTTTGTCTTTATACATGCCATATGGTAGCTAGTTTGAGGTTAGCATGTGGAGTTAAGACACAAAATGGTAGAAAATGTCAACTCTGTTATCATCAGGTCTGTTAATGGATTGCTCAGTTTAACGATAACAGAGTTGACGATGACTAAAAGAGTCAACACTTGAAATGTACCTGCAATTATAAAATGGGCTGTGTGTGTGTGTGTGTGTGTGTGTGTGTGTGTGTGTGCGTGTGTGTGTGCGTGTGTGTGTGTGTAGCAGTAGCATGCACCTATGTTTTCCATAGTCTACCAGAGTGTGTGTGTGTGTGTTTATATTTTATGTCTGAGCAGCTTTTGAGCCCTGTCTCGGGTTGGGGTGGTACTATAGCCTGTTGATCAAATAAACCAAGAATGCAAGAATGATGATAGACATTTGGGTCTAGACCCTACACACACAGGGGCTTAGTGTATTCCTAAATTACACTCACATGTTACTGTAACCAAGTAATGACACAGCTACAGTGGTGCTTGAAAGTTTGTGAACCCTTTAGAATTTTCTATATTTCTGCACAAATATGACCTAAAACATCATCAGAATTTCACGCAAGTCCTAAAAGTAGATAAAGAGAACCCAGTTAAACAAATGAGACAAAAATATTATACTTGGTCATTTATTTATTGAGGAAAATGATCCAATATTACATATATGTGAGTGGCAAAAGTATGTGAACCTCTAGGATTAGCAGTTAATTTGAAGGTGAAATTAGAGTCAGGTGTTTTCAATCAATGGGATGACAATCAGGTGTGACAATCAGGTGTGACAATCTCATATCTGTGAGTGGCAAAAGTATGTGAACCTTTGCTTTCAGTATCTGGTGTAACTCCCTTGTGCAGCAATAACTGCAACTAAACGTTTCCGGTAACTGTTGATCAGTCCTGCACACCAGCTTGGAGGAATTTTAGCCCATTCCTCCGTACAGAACAGCTTCAACTCTGGGATGTTGGTGGGTTTCCTCACATGAACTGCTCGCTTCAGGTCCTTCCACAACATTTCAATTGGATTAAGGTCAGGACTTTGACTTGGCCATTCCAAAACATTAACTTTATTCTTCTTTAACCATTCTTTGGTAGAACGACTTGTGTGCTTAGGGTCGTTGTCTTGTTGCATGACCCACCTTCTCTTGAGATTCAGTTCATGGACAGATGTCCTGGCATTTTCCTTTAGAATTCACTGGTATAATTCAGAATTCATTGTTCCATCAAGGATGAAGGAGAAACCTTTATTCATCACATGCACACTTCAAGCACAGTGAAATTCATCCTCTGCATTTAACCCATCCAAAGCAGTGAACACACACACACACAGCCAGAGCAGTGGGCAGCCCAGAGTGCCCGGGGAGCAGTCAGGGGTTTGGTACCTTGCTCAAGTGCACCTCAGCCCAAGGCCACCCCACGTCAACCTAACCTGCATGTCTTTGGATTGTGGGGGAAACCAGAGCACCCAGAGGAAACCCACGCAGACACAGGGAGAACATGCAAACTCCACACAGAAAGGCCCTTGCCGGCAGCTGGGTTCGAACCGAGAACCTTCTTGCTGTGAGGCAACCGTGCTAACCACTACACCACTGCCGTCCTGGCCCAGATGCAGCAAAACAGGCCCAAACCATGATACTACCACCACCATGTTTCACAGATGGGATAAGGTTCTTATGCTGGAATGCAGTGTTTTCATTTCTCCAAACATAACAGTTCTCATTTAAACCAAAATGTTCTATTTTGGTCTCATCTGTCCACAAAACATTTTTCCAATCGTCTTCTGGCTTGTCCATGTGATCTTTAGCAAACTGCAGATGTGCAGCAATGTTCTTTTTGGAGAGCAGTGGCTTTCTCCTTGCAACCCTGCCATGCACACCATTGTTGTTCAGTGTTCTCCTGATGGTGGACTCATGAACATTAACATTAGCCAATGTGAGAGAGGCCTTCAGTTGCTTAGAAGTTACCCTAGGGTCCTTTGTGACCTCGCCAACTATTACACACCTTGCTCTTGGAGTGATCTTTGTTGGTCGACCACTCCTTGGGAGGGTAACAATGGTCTTGAATTTCCTCCATTTGTACACAATCTGTCTGACTGTGGATTGGTGGAGTCCAAACTATTTAGAGATGGTTTTGTAACCTTTTCCAGTCTGATGAGCATCAACAACGCTTTTTCTGAGGCCCTCAGAAATCTCCTTTTTTTGTGCCATGATGCACTTCCACAAACACGTGTTGTGAAGATCAGACTTTGATAGATCCCTGTTCTTTAAATAAAACAGGGTGCCCACTCACACCTGATTGTCATCCCATTGAGTGAAAACACCTGACTCTAATTTCACCTTCAAATTAACTGCTAATCCTAGAGGGTCACATACTTTTGCCACTCACAGATCTGTAATATAGGATCATTTTCCTCAATAAATAAATGACCAAGTATAATATTTTTGTCTCATTTGTTTAACTGGGTTCTCTTTATCTACTTTTAGGACTTGTGTGAAAATCTGATGATATTTTAGGTCATATTTATGCAGAAATATAGAAAATTCTAAAGGGTTCACAAACTTTCAAGCACCACTGTACATCTAGATCTAGAATAATTGTCTTTATTTCCACACAACATAAAAAATGTCAGCATGACATATAAATCCTCATGTATTCCTTTCATAAACACATTATTTGGAAATATAAAGACACCACACACAAAAAACTCCAAATATTAATGTTCAGATTTTTGCATATTAAGCATTTAAAACTCATACTTCCAGAGTCTGAAAAAAATACTCCTGATATACAGTAACTCTACAATGCTAGACATATAATTCACATTCACGAGAGTGTCATAATCTATGTGAACCAGCATGTTTCATATTTGGCATGCATGCAGTGCAGAGTTAGGTGCAGAGCTTCATCAGACTGTACCACTACTACTAAAGGCATTAATCTCAACCTATGTTCAGGGAGGGCAGAAAAAAAAATTCAAGGTCCAGTGACACAGAATAAATACCTTTTATAAAATTCCGAGTTATTATTTTTTGTTGTACCTATACTGTCATAAGTAGGGGTATAGTAGGAGTCCATTTCTGCCCCCCAAGGTACAGTCTACACTCATGTACCCCCTGGGGCTCATTATTGGACCTCAAGGTGACTATGTTTACCTATTCAGGGCCAAAAAGATATATACACTACCGTTCAAAAGTTTGGGGTCACCCAGACAATTTTGTGTTTTCCATGAAAAGTCAAACTTTTATTTCCCACCATAAGCTGTAAATTGAATAGAAAATATTGTCAAGACATTTTTCTGGCCATTTTGAGCATTTAATCGACCCCACAAATGTGATGCTCCAGAAACTCAATCTGCTCAAAGGAAGGTCAGTTTTATAGCTTCTCTAAAGAGCTCAACTGTTTTCAGCTGTGCTAACATGATTGTACAAGGGTTTTCTAATCATCCATTAGCCTTCTGAGGCAATGAGCAAACACATTGTACCATTAGAACACTGGAGTGAGAGTTGCTGGAAATGGGCCTCTATACACCTATGGAGATATTGCACCAAAAACCACACATTTGCAGCTAGAATAGTCATTTAGCACATTAGCAATGTATAGAGTGTATTTCTGATTAGTTTAAAGTGATCTTCATTGAAAAGAACAGTGCTTTTCTTTCAAAAATAAGGACATTTCAAAGTGACCCCAAACTTTTGAACGGTAGTGTAGATGTCCCCAAGTAGTATATAAAGAGTACAACTAATGCCGCTTTTCCACTACCAACGCGGCTGAGTTGGTCTGAGCTGTGCCGTGCTGAGTGGGGTTGTTGGAGTTGCATTTCGACTACAACCGCGCTGAACCGTGCTGGCTGGAAGTGGGTGGACACATTGGGTGGAGTTAGCGAAAGTGGGTGGACGTCACGTGATGTCATTAGGCGGCGCAAACAGTGACATCAGTGATCTTTTAAGCGGTAGTCTCACGACCCGGATAGTAAACAATAAACATGGAGTCGTTAGTGTGCTGGTCTTGGTGCTGTGGCTTGTTGTCACCGACAACGCCAACAGATACTGGCAAGAGCGTATAGATGAGGCGAGGCGCATAAGGCTTCAGAAATTCTCGTAATTCGTAATTATTATTCTTCCGGGTTTACGGTGTTTACAGATCCCAGCATGCTCGCGGGGCGTGTGTGGGCGTGTGAGGACACTCCTCCTCACCAATCAGTGCACAGGGGAGTGTCTGCTCACGCCCCTAGCCCCACTCGGCTCGGTTTGGCTCGCTTCAGCCCTACTCCAAAATCGTGCGAGTTTTGGGTGCTAAGCAGGGCTGAAGCGAGCTGAATCGTGCTGCTCTAAGGTAGTCGAAACGCGAGCCGTGTCAGGCTGAAGTGAGCTGAAGCGAGCTGAAGTGAGCTGAAAAAGGGTAGTGGAAAAGGGCCATTAGTACCTTAGAGGGTCCTGCCCCAGTGACAAGCCATTATACCCCTAAAGATACAGTAATGTAGGCCTACTTTATTTTCTGAGAGTGTACCTGTGACATTTTCTAACAAATTTTATTGGTTTTATATTTTTCAGAATATAAATTTCGTCATTTAAACCACCATATGGCTCTAAGTTGGTGAAAATGAATCAATGCGCTAAATTTGTTGCATCGGTAAAAGCTGTGCAAGCAACCTTTACATTCCCCTGTTAATAAATTTGGCTTTTTTTGTCCCACAATCTAAAATATCTGACTGCTTGTATTAAAGGAAAAGCCACCTACTCCCAAATCTTTTGCACACCTCTACTCTGAACAGATAAGATGTCTGCTTTGGACTTGAAGGAGGGGAATAAATGCATATTTTCTGTTCTTTTAAACATACTGTTTTTGTAATCAACCTTTTTTTCTGAACAATCCATGTCATTACTGTATTTCACTAATCGTACCGTAGAGGGTAAATGAAATTAAAGCTTCCCTTTCTGACCTTTCTAGCTCTCTCTGTATCTCATCTCTGGTCCAGTGAGCTGCCTTCAGCTAAATTATTTACATAAATGCATGTGATTGGATAAACCACAACAGATGATGTGCTACAGAAGCTGCATTAGTTCATGTTTAGAAAACTGGAGTAGCGGAACTACAGCCAATTTTTGGCTTTTTTTTAATACAGTGTTCAGGCCTGCTGCAGTATTTTTTCAAGTGTTCAGTTCCGTCTGCTTAAATGCTTTGCTTGCTCTGCAACCGGACTGTGGTCCATCATTTGCACTAGAGTTACTGCATCTGCCATTGCAGCCAGCAGGTGTGTTCTTTCCTTCAGGTCACGACTTCAGTAAAAGCTCTTAAATGAAATTAGTACAATCTTGAGTCACCCACTTGGGGCTACTCACTCACTCACTCGGGGGTATAGACATGGGTTGAATTGGGGTAGGCATTTGATCAATCTCAAGCAGCTTTAATTTAATTCTAGCCTGTAGCCCATTCACTGCTACTGCCAAGCCTCCTTCCTGTATGATATTTTGATCGTCAGAATGCTCCGACGGTGAGCTATCGCCACGGTGGCTCATTATTCAAGTTGAGATGAAATGATGACTCATGCTAAAAGTTTAACTCTTTCATAGGATTTTGATGGTTAATTTGTTTTCCATGTCCTAAGTTATTTTTCTTACTGGTCTTAAAGCCAGAGTTTGACATTAATCTGTCTTAATATTATGGGTTGCGACATTATATTCATAAGGATCAGTGGCGGCTGGTAGTCTTTCAAACAGGGGAGGCTGGTTGGTTACGATATTTCCAGATTTTAAAAGAAAAAACATCAATTTTGCCCATACTCTTGCCTCTGATCTGGCTGATTGTTGGCAGGGTCACAAACTGTGAAATAACAGGTTCTTTTGGCCCATTAGCCTACTGTCCAATATACATGATGGTGGTGTTGGGGGGGGGGGGGGGGGGTATATTTTCACATTTTATATTTTAAAATTGTGGCATGCTGTTTAAAAATTGATCATTATTGAAAGCAGCTCTTTGTCAGGAACCTCAGCAGTAGAGCTGGGTGCCACACATTTCATTCAATGACACTTTCCCTATATTTTACTTATTTTGACTGAGAAATGTTTTTTTGACAATTTTGATAACCCTTCACTTTTAATCCAGGTCTGTAGTGTGAAATGTTCTCGGCTGTTTTTTTGTTTAAAAATGTTTTCCAAATTGTAGCTGTGTTTAATTCATATCCAGAAAAATATATATTCCAATATAATATACTCAGCATAAACATTTTAAATAGATTCTATATTTTTGGTCCATCCATGACATATTACTAAAGTAGCCTATTTACTGTTGTTGATGTGGGTCACTTGCTGTTAGCCAATTCACTTTCTCGTACCAGGAGAGCTGAAAGGAACGAGTATTATTCCCTACCTTTTTCACCAAGACAATTTGAGGCGTTGGTCTACCCTGCTCTTTAATTTTAATTTTTTCCTTGAAAGGAAGACTGGCAAATGGCTTCGCCAAAATTAAATCAGCAATGCTTGGCATCCGTGCGCAGCTTTCTTGCTAGCTGACTAGCCCCCTCAAGTTCAAGTTCAGTCACTCAAATAAATGACATTTCTGGAACTAAGATAGCAAACTTGACAACACTATATTTACACTTTATTTACAATGAAAATATATACAAACTAAAAAAGCTGGTAGAAACTGTATGTAATGAATGAAATCAAAATGTAAGCTGATCTTTTACAATACACCACAGCACTTGCGAATCCGCATGGGACTGAACTGAACTGAAATTCACCACTGCCTGTCTATAGTTGAAACGAGCTGTCAATCAAAGAAAATATCCGGCCGCTTTCACCAATCACCAGTCTCCTCGCGGAAACTGCCATGTCCCTCCCATGTGAGGCTGGGAGTCCGTAGGCGGGCATTTTCGCAGTATTTGTCCAATAACCATCTTGCATTTTGAGATTGAAAAGCGCATCGCTCCCAAACGCCATTGAAGTCCACTGAGGCTGGGAGTCCATGAGACTCCGTGGGCGGGTGTTTTCGCAGTATTTGTCCAATAATCGTCTTGCATTTTGAGATTGAAAAGCGCATCGCTCCCAAATGCCATTGAAGTCCACTGAGGCTGGGAGTCCGTGAGACTCCGTGGGCGGGCGTTTTCACAGTATTTGTCCAATAACCGTCTTGCATTTTGATATTGAAAAGCGCATAGCTCCCAAATGCCATTGAAGTCCGCTGAGGCTGGGCTGCATCGTGCTGTCACGAGGGGGAAAAACTCACGCACACATTAAAGTTATAAGGGAATGATTTCGCACTGTAGTTGGGTTGAGCACATATATTTCTATGATTCTGGATCTGAAATAGCAATGTTATAAGGTCGGCTATAACATAAGCCTAGCGCAATTCATCCTACATGATGTTCATCATTTTTAGAGGAGGCTGAGCCTCCCTCGTTGTCTTAGAGCAATCGCCCGTGATAAGGATATACAAAATATGCACTTGTCATACATGTAGTCTAAATAAAGTTTTTAACTAAGAAACATCACACTCACTCATGTTGTTGTACTAAATATCAGCATGGTGTAGGAACAAGGTTGTAGGCTGAGTGCCGCAGGTAATTACAGCCGCACTGATATTCAGTACAACAGTATGACTGTGAGTGTGATGTTGCTTTTATACAACCATTCAAGAAATAAGAAATTTAAATCGGGTAACTGACATGTCAGACACAATATGGCCAAATATTTTGTTTATTTTTGCTCCATCAGACAAAATACATTGCAAAGAAGCCAGAGCTGGATAGAGTGCTGTGTGCTGCGATGCAAAGCACAGTGTGACTGAGAGCCCGTAGTAAGTGTAGTAACAGTTGCAATGTAATGAACTATTGCTAGAAATGGAATTTTATATAGCAAACACACACAAGCGGAGTGATACAAACAATGAACTGCATCAGTGTTGTTATATTAAAGATCAGCAATATTGGAATGCTGCTTGTCCAATCAAATTAGTGGACTGGAACTGTTGTATAATAATTTTTATAAGAAAACTGTAATCCAAAAATGTCACTCCCCTTATCAAAAAGAAGTATACTTAAGTAAAGTTAAAGTATATTTCCTTAAGTATACTTTTGTGTACCAATATACTGATATCAATGTACTTACAGTATACTTGTAAGTAAACTAATCGAATACTTCTTGGGACTAAATTGGCCCACTTTTAGTTTATAAAAAGTATACTTTAAGTCTAAGAGAAGTAAACTTTGAGTATACAACTAGTATTTTTTATTTTGTACTGCAAGTATACCACAAGTAAACTTATATACTAATAGTTTACTAGTTCTATACTTGTAGTCCACTCTTTAGTTTACAAAAGCATACTTCATAGTATACTGGAAATATACTATGAGTTTACTTGTTTTATACTTCTAGTCCACTTTTTAGTTTACTAAAGTATACTTTGTAGCATATTGGAAATATACTATTAGTTACTGGTTATATACATCTAGTCCATGTTTTAGTTTTGAAGTATACTGCAATGGCCCTTCTAGGTATACTATTAGTTTTCTAGCCCTAACCCTTACCTCATGCACACTACCAGTAGACAATTTAAGTGTTTTGTACCTTAAGTTACAATGAAGTTATAAAGGTAAGAATTCACAAAATAACAACAGATACTCAGGATTAAGAACATATTCATTTTCTTTAAAAATCAAAATTTAAAGCAACATTGTATTAAATGCCAAAGTATAAAAACATGGCAATAAAAGAAGTATTTTATAGGCTACTATCAAAAGGATAAGCACAACTACAGGGCAAGTACACTTAAACATAAGGCACAAATATTTTAATACTTTATTACACTTTTGTTAAGTGCATCTTGAACAAAAGTTTAAGTATAAGCTTAATATACTTAGACTTGGCGGCACGGTGGTGTAGTGGTTAGCGCTGTCGCCTCACAGCAAGAAGGTCCGGGTTCGAGCCCCGCGGCCGACGAGGGCCTTTCTGTGCGGAGTTTGCATGTTCTCCCCGTGTCCGCGTGGGTTTCCTCCGGGTGCACCGGTTTCCCCCACAGTCCAAAGACATGCAGGTTAGGTTAACTGGTGACTCTAAATTGACCGTGAGTGTGAATGGTTGTCTATGTCTATGTGTCAGCCCTGTGATGACCTGGCGACTTGTCCAGGGTGTACCCCGCCTTTCGCCCGTAGTCAGCTGGGATAGGCTCCAGCTTGCCCGCGACCCTGTAGAACAGGATAAAGCGGCTAGAGATAATGAGATGAGATACTTAGACTTTTCTATATAATTTTCAGTATAAGCCAAGTATACTTATGTATAACTTTATTAAGTATCTCTCTGATAAGTGATACTGTGTGGAGATATGGGGTAATACCTACAAATCTAACCTGCAGCCGTTATGCACATTACAAAAAAGAGCAATAAGAATCGTCAATAATACGGGATATCTTGAGCATACAAATGCATTATTCATAAAAGCACACACACTGAAATTCACTGATCTGGTTAAACACAAGACTGCACAAATTATGTATAAAGCAAGACATAACCTTCTTCCGGGTGAGGTACAAAATATGTTTATGGAAAGGCAGGGTGGGTATAACCTGAGAGGGGAAATGAATTTTAAGAGAGTAAATGTTAGAACAACTATGAAAAGTATGTGCATAGCAGTCTGTGGGGTGAAATTGTGGAATGGTCTGGATAATGAACTCAAAATAGCACCAACATAAAACTGTTTAAAAAATTATATAAAAACATGTTAATAAAAATATATGAGAATGAGGACAGGCAGACTATATAGGTGATGATGAAATTGAGAGCAAGTCTGTGACTGGTCTTCTTGTATTTTGTGTATAGTTATAGGTAAGTGTATATGTATGTACTGTAAAGATGTATTGTATGTGTGTATATATGCATAAGTATCTGTATATATGATTTGATTTGGTCGATCTTATACCATGTCGGTATGTCTTGGTATGTTGGTATGTTTTCTTTTTGTTTGTTGCTTTTGTTTTCTTTTGTATATATAGTTTATTATGGCGGGCGGCACGGTGGTGTAGTGGTTAGCGCTGTCACCTCACAGCAAGAAGGTCCTGGGTTCAAGCCCCGGGGCTGGCGAGGGCCTTTCTGTGTGGAGTTTGCATGTTCTCCCCGTGTCATGCAGGTTAGGTTAACTGGTGACTCTAAATTGACCGTAGGTGTGAATGTGAGTGTGAATGGTTGTCTGTGTCTATGTGTCAGCCCTGTGATGACCTGGCGACTTGTCCAGGGTGTACCCCGCCTTTCACCCGTAGTCAGCTGGGATAGGCTCCAGCTTGCCTGCGACCCTGTAGAAGGATAAAGCGGCTAGAGATAATGAGATGAGTTTATTATGGCGGAAAGTGACGTTTGATTAGCGGTGGTATAGAGGGTTAGGATTGGATGTTATTACTTCTTCCTAATCCTTTCTGAACATTATTATGTTACTGCCTTGTGGCTACGCTATTCTGTTTGTTTATGACGATGTTTTGATTATTGCATTTTTTATTAAATTTTTTAATTTTATTTTTATTTAGTTAGTTAGTTAGTTTATTTTACAGTCCCCTTAGGGAAATTCTTTTTCACAGTTTACATACATTTCATAGCACGTTTTAAGGGCTGTTTCATACATACAGTAGAGACATACATAATCACAAACACATGGACATGGTCACAGGCGTGTATACATATCATACTGTTTTCACACATACAGTAGAGACATATATACATAGTCACAGACACACAGACATTGTCACAGATACATTTGGATCTACAAAAAAGAGAGAAACATGTATACATTTGGGGCAAGGGGGCGGCATACACATTGACCTGGTTATCTCTGGGATGTTTTATTTATCATTTGAATGGCTGAGGGGATTAAGCTTCTGCTGAAACGGGCCTTATTGCATCTTATACTGCAGTACCTTTTACCTGAGGGGAGAAGTGAGAAGTACCGATTTAGTGGGTGGGTAAAGTCCAGGGATATTGCATGTGCAATACGTGTGATGGCCTTGTTGTTTTGGTCTTGCAGATTTGGAGTGGGCAGACCGATTAGTTTGGTGGCAATATTGGTTATCTGAAAGAGTCTGTTGCGGTTTTTGACAGTGAGCATATTGAAAAAACATGTGGAACAGTACAAGAGAACAGGTTGAACAATACTGGAATACAGTAGTAGAAGTAGGTGGGGAGCAACATGGAGGCCTTTGACCTTGCGTACTGCTGACAGTCTTTTTTTTATATCTTTCTTCTTTATTGTTCAGAATAAAGTAATCAATCAATCAATAGTAAATAAAAAGTAAACTGAAAGCATACAGTTATTTTTAGTTTAAAAGGAGTATACTAGAAACACACTTGAATAAACTTCTTTTTTGTAAGGGTTCATTTGATTTGTGCTTTCAACAGGTAAGGTTCCAACTTTGTTGGAGAAGGTTATGTTTTCACCCTCATTTGCTTGCCTGTTTCCAACATAATTCAAAAAGTAGTGAACAGATTTCGATGAAATTTTGAGGAAAGGTGAGCCATGGGCCACAGAGCAATTAATTAGATTTTGATGCAAATCTGGATACGTATGTGGATCCAGACTCCAGATATATATGTGGATCCAGGATTTCTTTTCTCTGTTCCCAATGTAACTCAGAAAGTAGTGAACGGTGTGGCAGTGAGGGTGTGGTCGAGCGTCGGCTATGAACAGCCAGGAGTCAGGTTGAACCATCAGGTAACATGTCACGAGTTACATCTGTGTCTAATTATTGGCTGCCTATTAACGTGTTTCTGTGCGTCTTTCAGATGGCTAGTAACGAGAGAAAGAGAGATGTGCTTCCCAACGTGTGTTTGTGTGTGTACAGCAAAATAGTCACTGAAAAGTGAAAATAATAAAAGTGCACCTTGAATTGTAGCTCCTGCCTCTGGTTTCTCATTGTCCAGAAGTAATGAGTTGCTACAAACGGATTTTGGTGAAATTTGGTGTACAGCTTTAGTATTAGTTAGCATCTTGATATTCTAATATACGGCTTGGCGGAGGGAGGCACTCTACCAAGTGCCCTTCTAGTTTCATCCGAAATGGGCAAAATAGCCTTTGACCTGTCTGGAAGCATGTGACCCTCTAAAAACATATACAGAATAAGAGCCTGAAAAACAGTCAAGCAGTCACCATACGAAATCTTCAGAACCCCTGCACTCTGTCAGCTCACAGCAAATATGCGAAATATCAGTGTAAATGAGCCATAAAAAGGTTTGTGTGTGTGCGCGCGTGTGTTGCACAAAACCTAAATGAGCCTCATCCTTCATCCTGCACCAAATGAGAAAACAACTTCCTATTTTTTCCCTCTTGGACTCTCAGTCAGTCTCTCTACTTCACCTCCTTTCTCTACACCCAGCTGTTTTTCTGTTAGCGTTTGAAGACTGTGCCACCATAACCAGCTCTGTTCTGAGATATCATGATGGAGAGGAAGAAAATGAAGATCGCAGTAAAATCAGAGAGGAAGAGAGACTCATTATCCATCCTGCCACATGAAAGCACACTGTTCTCTTTTGCCCTGTGCAGCGGATTTGGGTGAGGATTTATGTACTACTTGTGTGTGTGTGTGTGTGTGTATTTTCAAAGAGTAGATTCCAGAGCAACTAGAACTCGCCACACACACACAAAAGAACACACTTTTTCTGTCTATAAAATACCTGTAGCTTTTCAGCCACCTTTCACTCGCCATACTGTGTATGTGGGTGTGGGTGTGTACAGTATATGTAGCCCTGTGGAATTTATTTGTTTTGACTATGTGCATATGTTTATTTATTTTTATTCATGTGCACGCAATTCATGTATGTTGTTCATATGTTAAAATGTTTTAATAATACATTTTAAAATATACAGGGTGGCATGGTGGTGTAGTGGTTAGCGCTGTCGCCTCACAGCAAGAAGGTCCGGGTTTGAGCGCCGTGGCTGACGAGGGCCTTTCTGTGTGGAGTTTGCATGTTCTCCCCGTGTCCGCGTGGGTTTCCTCCGGGTGCTCCGGTTTCCCCCACAGTCCAAAGACATGCAGGTTAGGTTAACTGGTGACTCTAAATTGACCGTAGGTGTGAATGTGAGTGTGAATGGTTGTTTGTCTCTGTGTCGGCCCTGTGATGACCTGGCGACTTGTCCAGGGTGTACCCCGCCTTTCGCCTGTAGTCAGCTGGGATAGGCTCCGGCTTGCCTGCGACCCTGTAGAACAGGATAAAGCGGCTAGAGATTATGAGATTTTAAAATATATATGCTAAAAATAAGTTTAAAATGTTTACAAACCGGAAGTTAAAAAGAGGAGCCAATCAGATGTTGGAGAAGGAAGGACAGGTCAAGGGAGGAGGAAGGAGAGAGAGAGGAGAAGAATGACACAAGGCAGAGAAGGTGGCAAGAGAAAAAAGGTTTATGTTAAGAAGAGAGAGAGAAAGTGTAACTTTGGCCGCACGCCGGGTTATGTAACAACAAAGGTTAAAAGACACAGAAAGTGACTTTTAAGAGTTACTGCTGAAATTGTGAGTTTTGAGGTCTTGTGGAGACTGGCTGACTCTACAACGCGCACTGTTGGCCAGTCAGCCAGCTGAAGCATCTTTAGATGGTAGCCAGCACGGTTACTGCTCTGTCGTTGCTGCACAAACTGCTAACAGAGCCTAAGCGGAAATAAACACCATTGCCGTCGTCATCCTCATCCTCCTCGTCTTCTACAGCATGGACATCGCTTTCCAAACCCACGGACACTGCTTCCATCAGGAAAATTCGACCAGGCCTGCACCTAAGAACTCTCTAACATATGGTTGGGTATTTATTGTATTTCATTTCCTTTAATGTACTTTTATTTTCTGTACCTTTCAGTGCGGCAGCACGGTGGTGTAGTGGTTAGCGCTGTCGCCTCACAGCAAGAAGGTCCGGGTTCGAGCCCCGTGGCCGGCGAGGGTCTTTCTGTGCGGAGTTTGCATGTTCTCCCCGTGTCCGCGTGGGTTTCCTCCGGGTGCTCCGGTTTCCCCCACAGTCCAAAGACATGCAGGTTAGGTTAACTGGTGACTCTAAATTGACCGTAGGTGTGAATGTGAGTGTGAATGGTTGTCTGTGTCTATGTGTCGGCCCTGTGATGACCTGGCGACTTGTCCAGGGTGTACCCCGCCTTTCGCCCGTAGTCAGCTGGGATAGGCTCCAGCTTGTCCACGACCCTGTAGAACAGGATAAAGCAGCTAGAGATAATGAGATGAGATGAGACCTTTCAGTGCAACTGTACATTTAAGTTAACATTATACTTGCCGGCTAATAAGTCAGTTTTTTCCAATGGCTTGTTTGAGTGGGGAAATGAGTATTTGAATGTCAACGGACGTTGAACTGAAAAGTGTAATGCTATTGTTTCACAGGTGTGTATTTTGTTTTATACATGTATGCTTTTGTATTTGCACTGAAACTCTTGTATATAAGTAAATCATTCATATTTTTGTACTTCTGTTCTCTTTTAGACTTAACGTCAAAGAACCTGTGGAGTGCACCCCATATTACTGCCAGGCGAGCAAGAGGGCACTATATATATATATATATATATATATATATATATATATATATATATAGAGAGAGAGAGAGAGAGAGAGAGAGAGAGAGAGAGAGACACACACATTTTATATATATATGCTTCTGCATGTTCATTTCAGTGTTAGTGATTGTGATTTATGGCGTGTATTTTATGAGTCAGTGCTGATTTATGACCCATATGGTTCTGATGCAAGTTCTGTGCTTCATTTCAAACACTCACCTCTTAAAGAGATCCTGAATAAAGCACTGCTCTGGGATCCACTCCTCAGCCCTTTTAATGTCTCTCACTGATCCCGGTCTGATTAACGCAGCAGGAGGAGGATCTGTGATCTGCTCGTTTTCCTGAATACCAATCGTCCCCTGGTTTGTTCATATGAGTGTTTGTGTTACTTGTGCTTGCTTCTGTTGCAGGTCTTTCCTTTGGCATGTGTTTGATGTTTATGTGCTGATGATGATGATCTTGAATGGTTTTATTTTGAGAATAGCCTAGAGCCTAGTAGGGAATGACTCAATGTACATTAAAGTTGATGTATAAAAAAAAAAAGTCTCAGTACTTGTCTCACCTTGGATCACCTGGAGAGATGGTGGGATTGTTTAATTGATGTGGTTAATGCTGTAATGGCTATAAAACAATAAGGGAAAAGTCTGAGGCTTGCATTAAACTCTCCTGTAGGTATAAACCTGTGGATAAAGACTTAACACAGACAACACATGCTCACCAAGCAGACCAACCAGAAGCGCCCACCCAGAGGTTGGCACATGTCATTTGCTTGTATTGGATTTCCCCAACTGGGTGTGGATTTCTTGGGCATAGCTGTGTGGAAGACACACACACACACATTCATCTCTCTCTCACTCTTGATTCATCTGAAGAATGGTATGAGTTTCCATTACTTTAAAGGGGAACTGAAGGCAAATTTTTTTATTATCAAAATTCTATTTGTCTCATTTTATTAAATATCGGAATGCATTTCTGACAGCTATTTTGTCACTGCTATTGCAAGTTATGAGTGTTTGAAATATGCTACGTAATATCTCAGTCCATACATCAAAGCAGTGGCCGTAAACGAGATTCGTTGAGACCTGTGCGAGACATCGTAGGACGGAAGTGTAGCAAGTGTTTAGGTGGGTGGACCACAGAAGCACGGCAGGCCAGTACTGAGTTCTCACTAACGCCACACACACGTGTTCTGGTCGGGAGAGAGCCTACTCTGCTCTCGCTCTCTTCCTTAAATAGGGCGCGGCTCCTGGGAAGACACACAAACAGGTTAATTCACCTCAGGTGTAGTGATTCTGCCACTTACCTTCCCTGACTCCGCCCTCCGGTCACAGACCGACACTTGACCATGCCCCCCCTGCCACATACCCCCACCGCCCGACTCAGGCCGGGCAGCTGTCCGGCCTGCAGCCGACTCCCCCCCCGACGGGAGAGGAAGTCCGCCATGACCATCTGCGCCCCCGGCCTGTGGAACACCTTGAAGTTAAAGGGTTGGAGTGCCAGATACCAACGGGTGATCCGCACGTTGGCATCCTTCATGCAGTGGAGCCACTGGAGGGGCGCGTGGTCCGAACAGAGGGTGAAAGGGCGTCCCAGCAGGTAGTAACGGAGGGCGAGGACCGCCCACTTGATGGCCAGGCACTCCTTCTCTATGGTGCTGTAGCGCCCCTCACGCACTGACAGCTTCTGACTTATGTACAGCACTGGACGATCCTCCCCCTCCACCTCCTGGGACAAAACAGCCCCCAGCCCTCTGTCCGACGCGTCCGTCTGCAATATAAAAGGGAGAGAAAAGTCAGGGGAGTGTAACAGTGGCCTCCGCCACACAGTGCAGCCTTTACCTCAGAAAAAGCCCGCTGGCACTGCTTCGTCCACTGGACCGGATCTGGTGCCCCCTTTTTAGTGAGACCAGTCAGCGGGCTGGTGACGTCCGAATAATTAGGTATAAACCTACGATAATAGCCAGCCAGCCCCAGGAACTGTCTCACCCTTTTTTGGTCTTGGGCCTCGGGCAGGCTGCAATTGCCGCTGTCTTGTTAATTTGGGGACGCACCTGCCCGTTGCCCAAGTGGAAGCCCAGATACCATACTTCCACCCACCCAATCGCACACTTCTTCGGGTTGGCTGTGAGGCCCGCCCGCCTCAGCGACCTAAGGACAGCCCTCAGATGTTGGAGGTGCCTCGGCCAGTCATTACTATAGATAATTATATCGTCGAGATAGGCGGCCGCATAGGCAGCGTGGGGGCGAAGGACCCTATCCATCAGCCACTGAAACGTAGCCGGCGCCCCAAACAGCCCAAAAGGAAGTATGACAAACTGGTGTAAGCTGAACGGTGTGGAAAAGGCCATTTTTTCTCGGGATAATGGAGTCAAGGGGATCTGCCAATAACCCTTTGTTAAATCCAGTGTCGAGTAAAAGCAGGCCGTGCCTAGTCGATCGAGCAACTCATCAATACGAGGCATTGGGTACGCGTCGAATTTAGACACCACGTTGACCTTCCTATAGTCGACACAGAACCGGACCGACCCGTCGGCCTTGGGAACCAAGACCACCGGGCTGCTCCAGTCACTGTGGGACTCCTCGACAATGCCCATTTCAAGCATGGTCTCGAGTTCTTCCCGAACCACCTTTTTCTTGTGTTCGGGCAGTCTGTAAGGGCGGCTGCGCACTACCACCCCTGGGGGCGTCTCAATGTGGTGTTCTATGAGGTGGGTGCGGCCGGGCAGGGGCGAGAACACCTCAGAAAATTCTGTTTGGAACCGGGCGACCTCCGCAAGCTGGGTCGGTGAGAGGTGGGCTCCACAGGGGACCGGAGCAGTGGGTGATGCCAATTTTCCTTTTTGAACCTCCAGCCCCAGCTCCGCCTTCTCAGGAACCACTGACACCAGCGCCACGGGGACCTCCTCGCTCCAACGTTTTAACAGATTGAGGTGGTATACCTGTAACGCCCCACCCCTGTCCGTTCGCCTCACCTCATAGTCGACATCCCCGACTCGCCGTGTGACCTCAAAGGGTCCTTGCCACCTGGCGATTAATTTAGAGCTCGATGTGGGCAACAGTACAAGTACTTTATCTCCCGGTGCGAACTCCCTGAGGCGCGTACCCTTGTTGTACAGGCGGGTTTGTCGTTCTTGGGCCTGCCGCAAATTCTCCTGGATTAGGTGGGTGAGTGTGTGGAGTTTTGCGCGCAAGTCAATAACGTATTGGATTTCATTTTTACTTTGTGAAGGTCCCTCCTCCCAATTTTCCCACAGCACATCTAGAATGCCACGTGGCTTACGCCTGTATAACAATTCAAATGGGGAGAACCCCGTGGAGGCTTATGGGACCTCTCGCACTGAAAACAACAAGGGTTCGAGCCACTTATCCCAATTACGTGCATCCTCACTTATGAATTTTTTAATTATATTTTTGAGGGTGCGATTGAACTGTTCAACTAAACCGTCCGTTTGTGGGTGATAAACGCTGGTGCGGATCGGCTTAATACCCAACAACTTATACAGTTCCTTTAGTGTTCGTGACATAAACGCGGTGCCTTGATCAGTCAGAATCTCTTTCGGGATTCCAACTAGGGAGATGACGCGGAAGAGCGCCTCCACAATACTGCGTGCTGAGATATTGCGAAGAGGCACTGCTTCCGGGTATCGCGTTGCATAGTCCACTAGAACTAATATAAAGCAGTACCCTCGTGCTGACCGATCTAATGGCCTGACGAGATCCATCCCAATTCTTTCAAACAGGGTCTCGATTAATGGTAGAGGGCGCAAAGGCGCTTTTGGAATGGCCGCTGGATTTACTAACTGGCATTCGCGGCACGCCGTACACCACCTACGGACATCGCCGTGAATCCCCGGCCAATAGAATCGGGCCATTATTCAGGCTAGTGTTTTATCCTGCCCCAAGTGTCCAGCCATGGGATTAAAGTGAGCCGCCTGGAATACCAATTCCCGGCGGCTCTTCGGAATCAAAAGCTGCGTGACTCGCTCTTTAGTCTGAGTGTCCTGCGTCACTCAGTATAATCTATCCTTCATAATTGCAAAGTAGGGGAAGGACGGGGCGGCACTTGGCTGGAGCATTTGACCATTGATTACTCTCACTTGGTCAAACGCATGCCGCAGAGTCTCGTCTCGCGACTGCTCTAACAGGAAATCTGCGAGGGATTCCCCGAGAGAGAGAGGAGGGGCCGGCAGCTCCTCACTCTGATGCGGAGCTGACGTAGACGGCTCTGTGACAGCTGCTCCCGCCAATGCCACACCGGGACCTGTCCTTAATAAACTGCTGCAGGACCCACTCTTTACTAAATGAGTCATTAAATCCCGGCCAATCAGTCCCCAAAATTATAGGGTGGGTGAGGCGAGGATTAACCGCCGCCTTTACTATAAATTTCTCCCCTCGAAACAGAATGTGAACTGACACTAAAGGGTAGCTGTGAACATCCCCGTGCACACACAACACCTTCACCAATTGTGCTCCCCCCAATGCCTCGTCTTGCACCAGGCTTTGGTGGATTGAGGTCTGATTACAGCCGCAATCCACCAAAGCCTGATACGTATCCCCTTGGATACTCACCGGTATGCGATACGCTCCGGCCCGATCGAGGGCGGCTCCTGGCGCGTCGGGGATCCGGACCACCGCGCCCGCCTCCATCGATGAGCACTGATGCTGGAGGTGCCCTGGCTCCCCACAGCGCCAGGACACCGGCCCGGGCTCTCTCTCTGCACCGGTGTTCCGGATATCACTCACCTGAGGGGGGGAAGACACAGACACGGAAGTAGGAGAAGATAGGGCACCGCGGGTGCGGGGAGCCGGCTGGGGTGGAGCCGGCCCCCGCCTCTGTGGTGGGGGAATGGGGTGAGGGAGAGGAACAGAAGGAGAGAGAGAAAGATAGGGGAGGGGAGAAGGGGAGACACGCTGTCCTGCCGTTGGAATGGCCGCCATATGGTTCTCCGCCAGCTCAATGGCCTGATCCAGCGACGCCGGGTGATGGCACTGGACCCACTCCGCGGTTCCCTCTGGAAGTTGAGTGACGAACTGCTCCAGCGCCACCAGATCGATGATCTCCTCGGCGTCACGGTTGTCAGCCCTCAGCCACCGGCGGCAGGCGTCCCGGAGTTGCTGGCCAAACACGAACGGCTGGCCGACCTCCTCCAGGCGCAGCGCGCAGAAGCGCTGCCGCTGCTGCTCCGGAGTGCGACCCACACGCTGGAGGACGGCCCTGCGGAGGTCCGCGTAGACCAGCCAGCTGTCTGCGGGGAGCTGTAGCGTGGCCAGCTGCGCCTCGCCCGTGAGGAGGGGGAGAAGGCACGCCGCGCGCTGTTCCACCGGCCAAGCCCACGCCTCTGCTGCCTGCTCAAAGAGAACGAGGAAGGCCTCGGGGTCGTCGTGCGGGCCCATCTTCGTCAGGGTGAGGTGGGAAGGGCCCGCGGCAGTGGAAGTGGTGGACCCCGCCGACGCGAGTAGGTGCTGGAACGCCTGGCGATCTTCCTGCTGCGCCAGCACCAGGGCCTCGAACCTTCGCTCCTGTTCTTTCCGGAGTGCGACCAGCGCCTGGTGCTGGCTCTGTTGGGCCGTGGCGAGGGCATGGACCAGGTCCTTGAAGGGGGAGGACTCCATGGGGCTGTTTTCTCCTGCGCTCCGTCCCGGGTTTCGGTACCACTGTAGCAAGTGTTTAGGTGGGTGGAGCACAGAAGCACGGCAGGCCAGTACTGAGTTCTCACTAACTCTTTTATTATTAGCTTTTCAGCTTCTACACATTTACTTAGACATAGACATACACACACGCCACACACACACACATGTTCTGGTCGGGAGAGAGCCTGCTCTGCTCTCGCTCTCTTCCTTAAATAGGGCGCGGCTCCTGGGAAGACACACAAACAGGTTAATTCACCTCAGGTGTAGTGATTCTGCCACTTACCTTCCCTGACTCCGCCCTCCGGTCACAGACCGACGCTTGACCATGCCCCCCCGCCACAGGAAGTAAAACATACAGCAGAAATCAAAGCAACCAACATCTGCCCACGTTGTCAAAAGATGCACACGCCCTCTTTCGAATGCTGACGTAATCAAGCCAGAAGTTTTCCCTGTGTCCGAAATCGCTCCCTACTCACTATATATCCTCCTGAGAACCAAACCATAGACTTGTGTCCTCTGTAGTTGACATTTGTTTTACGTGCACACCATCTTACTCTTTCAAGCTATTCACTTGAATCCTAGTGTCTTGTAAAGAGTACATCCTGGGCTTTCCAATGATATATCATTGTAGCCTAGCCTAACAATAAGCAATACCGGACAATGTGAAATATAAAGTGCAATATCTCTCCTACCGCCACCCCCTTTCTTACCCCTCCTTCCCCCCTCCTCTCTTCCCCATATCTTATTCTTTTTATATATTTGTATATGTAAATACTTAATTTATTTTAATTTATCTAGAAGTTTTCTCTATTTCTTTTCTCTGTTTATCTGTAATGATGCTGCTGGAATCTTAATTTCCCTGAGGGAACCTGCCCAAAGGGATCAATAAAGTTTTATCTAATCTAATCATGTGACTAGGAGGGTTGCTGGGAAATTCCTAGTAAGGAAATCACAACAAAAGAGAAATTGAGAGACTTTTTTTTTCTTGGTTCCCAGGAGGTTACAGGGCACTATATAGTGGGGACGCCATTTTGTAAAGCTGTCAGAAACCTTAGTGAGGATTATGTGGGAAATGCACTCAGTATAATATGTATTTATGACAAAAATACATGCATGTATTTATTATTTTGAAAACCCACCAGCCGCTTGATCGGCACGTTTTAATTGTGCATCAGTAATGACGTAAATACCAGCGCGACAGACTCGTCCTTATCCTGTCGTCTTTCCAACTCTTCTCTACTCCACATTGGTATGAAGTCGTATGGAATAATTGCCATCGCTGATGAAGCTGGCAAATCTCGAAATTAATCTAAATTGGAATGATATGGCGATCTGGCTGCTGCATAAACAGTTTTCAAAATGGCGGTGCTGACACTTCACGTTTGAAGTCTCGCACAAGTCTTGTGAAGATTGCACGGATAAGCGATGCCTGCCGTGGACCAAACGAACTACATTCAACATGGCTAAAAACCGAAAAGGCCAATAAGTGTAATATAACATGCCAATACGAGTCAAGATATAAGATTAATAAAACCGAAAATGTAATTGAATAACACGTTAATTAAGAAATAAACCAAGTTTAAAAATTACTTCAGTTCCCCTTTAACTGAGCCGCTCATTCAACATTGCTTTGGTGCTTTTGTTTTAATAAAAGAATATCTATCTATCTATCTATCTATCTATCTATCTATCTATCTATCTATCTATCTATCTATCTATCTATCTATCTATCTATCTATCTATCTATCTATCTATCTATCTATCTATCTATCTATCTATCTATCTATCTATCTATCTATCTATCTATCTATCTATCTATCTATCTATCTATCTATCTATCTATCTATCTATCTATCTATCTATCTATCTATCTATCTATCTATCTATCTATCTATCTATCTATCTATCTATCTATCTATCTATCTATCTATCTATCTATCTATCTATCTATCTATCTATCTATCTATCTATCTATCTATCTATCTATCTATCTATCTATCTATCTATCTATCTATCTATCTATCTATCTATCTATCTATCTATCTATCTATCTATCTATCTATCTATCTATCTATCTATCTATCTATCTATCTATCTATCTATCTATCTATCTATCTATCTATCTATCTATCTATGCTGATGTTGAAAGTTGCAGGACATAACCAGTATGTGTTTTCACTTAAATTCTGGTGGTTGCTATATCACATGAAAGGTAGGAAAAGATCTGACGTGATTCATCTTGATTTAATTTTAATAGAGGTGTGTAGACTTTTTTATATCCTCTGTATAGAAGAAGAACAAGCCTTTATCTGTCGCATGTACACTTAAGCACAGTGAAATTCCTCCTCTGCATTTAACCCTTCTGAAGCAGTGAACACACGCATGCACACACAAGTGAGCAGTGAGCACACACACACACATACCCAGAGCAGTGGGCAGCCCGGCTACAGCACCCGGGGGGATCTATCGAAGCACGTTTAAAAATGATCATCACCTCACAATAAATATTTGTTGAAGCTTTCTTTGAAAGGAATAACAGCTGCTCTTTCTATAAAATTCAACACACATTTTTGAAAGAATCCTCAGCCACTCCTCCATGTAGAATCTTCTTTATTTTTAAACTGTATGATCATTTTGGGTGTGAGTTTGTGGATTGCCGTCTTCATTTTGTCATATTTTCAACAGGATTTCTTTCCTTAAATGGTTTTACAATTTGTGTGATTTCTGCATTCATTTTCATGCTGATTTTACACTTAAATGTATAATTGTATTGCCAACACCAGTTATTCAATATGTCTCATCTCATCTCATTATCTCTCGCCACTTTATCCTGTTCTACAGGGTCGCAGGCAAGCTGGAGCCTATCCCAGCTGACTATGGGCGAAAGGCGGGGTACACCCTGGACAAGTCGCCAGGTCATCACAGGGCTGACACATAGACACAGACAACCATTCACACTCACATTCACACCTACGCTCAATTTAGAGTCACCAGTTAACCTAACCTGCATGTCTTTGGACTGTGGGGGAAACCGGAGCACCCGGAGGAAGCCCACGCGGACACGGGGAGAACATGCAAACTCCGCACAGAAAGGCCCTCGCCGGCCACGGGGCTCGAACCCGGACCTTCTTGCTGTGAGGCGACAACGCTAACCACTACACCACTGTGCCACCCCCTATTCAATATGTATTTTAAATATTATATATGATGTAATACCTCTGTGTACTTGAGAGGAAAAAAAACAACACTGGGGCAACTTTGATTAGAGCAACATCATTTCTCCAAATGTTTCTGCAGAATATTTGAATCATTAAGTGCAACATTTATTTTCCTTACATTTCCCCCATTTTTATGCACAATGCCAAGATTTATGTAATTATTGTCCTAGTCCTCACTCCTAAAGGCTATCACCCCTGCTTCTCGTGCTCTCTGTCCTATCCCTTCATCATTCCTGTTTTCCTTGGCAAATGACAGGAGGCTTTGACATCTGCTGATGATCTAATACTGCTTCTCAAGCCAAGTCCAACAGAGTAAAATGTGAAAAATACTCACGCTGACTGTATTTTCTCCTCATTCGCCTCACGCTGAACCGGTCCGCCGGCACTCGTAAACCTCACGTTAATCACTCTCAAATATTGTTGATGATATTTGTGGGCTGGGTTGGTTGGACCTGAAGCCAATCGGCTCTTTGTCTGCCTGGTAGCTATGAGTTAGGTCTTTTTAGTCTGAAAGAAGAGTGTATTTGTATTTAGAGAAATTTACATTGCACACTCTTGCTTTATAGCTGGTGTCAGCTTTACTTCGGACACCAAAACAGTTCCATATGGATGTAGCTATTTAATTTATGAGGGGAAATGATAGATGATGTATTACAGCAATACGCAAATCTCTCATCATGTGGGTGTGAGCCTGTCAGTGTGTGTCTATCTGCAGAAAAGGGGCCTTACAGTAAATGTGTGTAGATATGACTCGGGCCTGCTCTCATGCTCACCCAACAAAGAACGGTATTGTGTGAATAAGGTTTCTAAACTTTCTCTTTACCTTTATCACTTCCCCCAAAGTATACAGAAACTGACAAGCAAAATTGCCGCACAGCTCTCAGCACGGTCCAAATGGGAGCAATTGGACTGGTGGCAGTCCGATCAGGAGCAGACTGTGGGGACTTGGCATGTTTGCTTTTCTGGGATTAGTTAAAATCATGCATGTAATAAGCAGAAAATGGCTTTTAAACTTGCCTGTAGGAAACAGTGTCCATGGAACCACTGCATTATGCCTTATTAAAGACAGACCAGAAAGAGCAGGTCTGAGGAAGCAAGTTCAGGAATATACACAGGAAAAAAAAAAAAAAATCAACTTGCAAAAGCAACATTTGCATGCATCTGATAATAACCTGGTGGAGGGAGGGGATTAGTATCAACCACTGTCATAATACATCTTTTTTAAATTAATCTTATAATATTGTTTCAGTCTAAACATCTTTATATCTTCAGATTTGCACAGCCAGATTTAATATTTCGAAGTTTAGGGTAGGTGCTACAAACCTGTGTTCATTAGAAATAAAGTGATTTCTTCATTTGAAAAACTCTTGGCCAGTGACTGCAGGTGATTATGGTGCAGCATTAAGCTGTTTTAAATCCATGTTGATTTTTTTTTAAAGAGTGTACAAATATATTTACCAGAGGTGGACAGTAACGAAGTACATTTACTTGAGTACTGTACTTAAGTACACTTTTTGAGTATCTGTACTTTACCTGAGTATTTTTTTTTTTTTGGAAACTTATTTTAGGGGCGGCACGGTGGTGTAGTGGTTAGCGCTGTCGCCTCACAGCAAGAAGGTCCGGGTTCGAGCCCCGTGGCCGGCCTTTCTGTGCAGAGTTTGCATGTTCTCTCCGTGTCCGCGTGGGTTTCCTCCGGGTGCTCTGGTTTCCCCCACAGTCCAAAGACATGCAGGTTAGGTTAACTGGTGACTCTAAATTGACCGTAGGTGTGAATGTGAGTGTGAATGGTTGTCTGTGTCTGTGTGTCAGCCCTGTGATGACCTGGTGACCTTTCGCCCGTAGTCAGCTGGGATAGGCTCCAGCTTGCCTGCGACCCTGTAGAACAGGATAAAGCGGCTAGAGACAATGAGATGAGATGAGTTGATGGCAGAATGGAAGAAGGCGGTTCTTCTGGGGAATGCACGCACCCATGACTATACCATGTTTCAGTTTTCTGAAAGGATAAAAGATTTGTTTCGTTTTAAATGTTTGTTTTGTTTGCCGAAAACGAACCACATCACAGGCTACAAAAACTCTCCATCCAACCTGCGGAAGCATGTTGAGGTCTGTAAACGTTTTATTCCAAGAGAAAGCTTGCAATGGAGTTTTCTGTGCTTTTAGAGCTAGCAATGTTGCAATAGCTATGCAGTCTGATTAGTTAAATGACCTATGGATTTACCCACCAAGTAGCCATTGCCTTGTCCACGGCTAACGTTAACACATAGCTAGTTAACTTGGACACTGTTAGTTAGCATGTAAAAACAGTTGCACTAACATGAATAATGTTAACTTATCGGAAGTGCTTTCAGAAATGTTTTAGCATAATCTTGCCAAATAAACAGAATGTAGAAATCTTTCTTTTCTAATAGCATTAGCTACCCAATATGATTTTGAGTTTGAAAAGAGTTTGCTAGCATGTCAGGTGGAGCTTCACTGACTAGCTAGCTTAACATTAAACCACCATGATGGCACAGCACGCGTTCATTTTGTGAATTCACATTTCTGTCTTTGGTAACGGCATTAGGTTTTGTAAGCGTTGTGGCAATAATACAATGATGCATTGACAGAAAATGTACTTTTAATGTTTAAGTATTTTTAAGATCAAGTACTTCAGTACTTTAACTTAAGTAAAAATTTGACTGTACAACTTTCACTTGTATTGGAGTCACATTTGACCAGTTGTATCTGTACTTTGACTTAAGTAAATAAGTTGAGTACTTTGTCCACCTCTGATATTAACTATATAAATGACAACCAAATACTTTAGCTTTTTTTTTTTGTCATTTTGCCAATTTTATCCCATGACCTAGCTCTCCCCATTACACAGCAGTTACTAACTACCGGTATGTATAGCACATGCTTCTCCAGAGACACATGAAACCATCCACAACATCTTTTTGAACTGCTGCTCATGCTACAGATACCCGAACCATCTCATTTGACTCCCTTTGACATGAAGGAGCAGCGGCTTGACTCTGAGATCCCTCCAGATGTCTGAGCTCCTCACCCTACAGTATATGTAAGGGTGAGCCCAGCCACCCTACGGAGAAAGCTCATTTCAGCCACCTGTATCTGCGATCTCGTCATTTTGGTCACTACCCAAAGTCTATGACCATAGGTGAGGGTTTGGAACATAATTGACTGGTAAATCGAAAGCTTTGCCTTCCGGCTCAGCTCCCTCTTCACCATGACGGACCAGTATCACACCCGCATTACCGCTGATGCTGCCCCAATCCACCTGTCCATCTCACACTCCATTTTGCCATCACTCATGAACAAGACCCCGAGATACTTGATGATACTGAGGATGCCTCCTGAAAACCACCTTCCTTTGGAGGTTTTCCGGGCACGTCCGACTGGAAGGAGAACTAGGGGTAGACCCAGAACATGCTGGACAGATTATATATCTCAGCTGGCCTGGGAGCGCCTTGGAATCCCCTAGGAGGAACTGGAAAACGTTGCTGGGGAGAAGGACACCTGGAATACCCTGCTTAGTCTGCTGCCACTGCAACCCGACTTAGGATAAGTGGAAGAAAATAGATAGGTGGATGGATGCTCATTCTACATCACAGGGCAGCTGAACTTCCTTAAAGGAAGCTGCTATCTGCCTTCTTCCACATACATGTTCTCACAGATGCCTGCAAATGAATAGTCTTACTATGATTGACAGGGAAGAGACGAATGCCATTCCTCCTGACCAGTGAGAACAGTTGTACTCCCAGTCATGGATGGCTGTGGCATCACTGAGATTTGAACTCACCATACCATTTCCTGATGATACACAAACAGTTTTTCTGTTGTACCACTCAGGAGTCCAATACATTGGTTTTTTGGTAAGCTCGTAATGCAGTGACTAGGTAAAAGTTTGTGTAGCATCTTGACTGGATCTTCTGTTTGTTTGTGTGGGGAATTGGTAGGATTGTCAGGTGCCAGGGCAGGATGAGTGTAAATATCATCATCATGAGGGCTATGCTTTGGACACTCAATATATGAAATTTTGATTGGTTGCATTTCTAGCTACAAAATACAGTAAAATAGAAAGTGAAATGACCTGGGAAAAAAAACATATATTTGTAATAATAAAGAACCTTTTAAATGTGGAGAAAACACTGAACCATCACACACAAGGATGGATTACAGTGTGGGTTTTGTTCTCAGTGAAGAAGCTTGTATGTATGCGTGAGAATAAGGTCTGAGATAAGGCCACTCTCTCCTGCTGTTCATTAGAGTGTAATAGAGAGCAGAGGTCAGCTTGGGGGTGTGCATGCATCATCATCCCTCACTCTGCTTCTCAAGCTGTCACAATGACTCCTTTATTCTTTTTACCATCGTATTAATCTCTAAAATTTGCTCACACTCAGTGCGCACACTGCACACATTTGCAATGCCTGCAAACTATAGTACTGAAATTGTTATTCATGCTAAACTATTGCTGTTTTGAAGGTAGTACTGGCTCACGATTTGTCACAATGTCATAAAAACATCAAAGTGAGGCGTTAACTAACAGGAATACAGAACTTCTACATAATACTGGATTGACTTCTTATTATTTAGGTAGTCAAATCATCAGATACAAAAATGACGACCATAGCGTTGTTCATTTATGCCACAGTAGTGTTCCATCCATCCATTCATCCATCCATTATCTGTAACCGCTTATCCTGTATAGGGTCACGGCCAAGCTGGAGCCCATCTCAGCTGACTACGGGCGAAAGGCGGGGTACACCCTCGACAAGTCGCCAAATCATTGCAGGGCTGACACAGAGACAAACAACCATTCACACTCACGGTCAATTTAGAGTCACCAGTTAATCTAACCTGCATGTCTTTGGACTGTGGGGGAAACCGGAGCACCCGGAGGAAACCCACGCGGACACAGGGAGAACATGCAAACTCCGCACAGAAAGGCCCTCGCCGGCCACGGGGCTCGAACCCAGAACCTTCTTGCTGTGAGGTGACAGTGCTAATCACTACACCACCGTGCCGCCCACCACAGTAGTGTTGAACTTGCAAATCTCTTCTTCTAACAGAAGCACTGGCAGTAATTCAAATCAAATTATTAATGCAATTGATCTAATATGCTGTCTTTTTTAACATAACTCATTCACAAGGAATTGTAATATTAATGTAATTTTAAAAGATACAGAATTTTTTTTGAGAAAAATGTTTAATCATTGATGTGATAAAGCTTTCTGTTAGGAGATATTTAACAGTTATTCCATGAAATCAAGTCATACATGAGCTGATAGCCAGCAAGGCACATAGAGCCGAGTTGGCTATAAGCCATGTACGACAAGATTGAGTGGAATAACTGTTTTATTCTATCCACATTCACTGGATTTTGAGAAACAGAGCATTTGTATTTTTATTTATTTTTTGTAAATTCGATCAATAAAAACTTTATACAAAACGTCCGACAAAATCATTTCGGCTTAGAATGTAAACAAACTGGTGAAATGACAATAGCAATTTGTGAAAAAAGCTATAATAATAATTCTTGAAAAAAATATGTTCTTCCCATCACATACTTTCATTCCATATTTTGTTGATTGTATTTTTTGGGGTTTTGTTTTCAAGTGGGGTTTTTATTTCATCCTCGGTTGGTTCAGCAACACACTCCACCATTTTCTTCTTCTTCTTTAGGGTTTTTTTGGCAGTTGGCAAACCAACTTAAAGGTGCGTTACCGCCACCACCTGGGCTGGAGTGTGGAACAGGCAACATTGGGGGGAAAAAAACTATATTCTTTTAGCTATTTCTGTTTCTTTTAAATACTTGATAAAGTGATATATCTGACTTGATGCGCTCCACTATTTTGTTTTTCTCTATTCACGGTATATGAGCTAGTAGGAGTTGCCAATCGGAGCACGCGATTGCTCATATCCAGTGAATGTGGATAGAATAATATCTCATCTCATTATCTCTAGCCGCTTTATCCTGTTCTACAGGGTCGCAGGCAAGCTGGCGCCTATCCCAGCTGACTACGGGCAAAAGGCGGGGTACACCCTGGACAAGTCGCCAGGTCATCACAGGGCTGACACATAGACACAGACAACCATTCACACTCACATTCACACCTACGTTCAATTTAGAGTCACCAGTTAACCTAACCCGCATGTCTTTGGACTGTGGGGGAAACCGGAGCACCCGGAGAGAACATGCAAACTCCACACAGAAAGGCCCTCGCCGGCCACGGGGCTCGAACCCGGACCATCTTACTGTGAAGCAACAGCGCTAACCACTACACCACCGTGCCGCCCATAGAATAATATATTTTATATAATATTTATTGAATTAATGGTTAGTATTTCATTCATTCAGTACAGAATGATAAAGTTACCAGCTTTTTGGTAACATGACAAGTCGCAAGATTAAAAGGATGACAAGTTCAATAATAAATTGGAAGTTGCATTCCATCATTGGCAGTGTGCTGTAGTATAACACTTTGGAACTGTTATAGGAAAATATGACAGCTTTCACATGATGTTATATATCATATAAGAGCATATGAAGTCTTACACTCATGCACATTGACAGTATAGGTCCGATCACTGGTGAAATGATTTATTCTGGTCAGAGGTAGTGTTAAAGGTCAACTAAAGAGCCAGCGAGGCATCGGTCACCAAATTAGCCTTAATAAAACCACAGCTTAACAGTCTACTCACCATTCCAATGTATTTTTAGTGTGTGCGTGTGAGAATTGAGGTGAACTCTCTGCTGGCAGTTTTACTGCTGTCTTCGTTCGTATTGTGGTCACATTCTATTAAATATGTATGTTATCTGTGTTATTTATGTCTACAAGTTATATCTCTTGTACGTGATTTTTCATCACTACATCTCATTTTGTGTCTCCTGTCCCTGGCGTTCATCTTGTTTCAAATCCCCAGGTTTCATCTGGCCACTCGAGTAATTTTGGAATCATGTCAAAGAATATAATATTTGACCCCGATGCCTTTCTTGGCATTTGGGAGGTGATATTTTATAACCAGAAACACAAGTGAAAACGTAACAAATGTCTTGGAAGGGACTCAAGTACAATAGTGAAGACTCCTCCATTTGCACTCCGAGATAAGGAGTGTGGAGGCTTGAACACGTGCTTCTTTTTTTTTTTTTACCCTATATAAATGAATGAATCACTGCTCAGGCATTTTACTAAGGAGCATCACAGTTCCTCTGAAAAGCAGTGTTTCTGGCACACACGATCAAGTAAAGTGGAGAAAGAGAAAGCTTACAGGAAGGGTGACAGATTACTTTCACAATCACTGAGGATTGTATCATCTCAGGACACCAAAAAAAAAATGCACTCCACCAAAGTTCTCTGTTTCTCATTTCCCTCTTGCTCTCCTCACTGCAGGATGGAGTCACTGTACTGCAACTCCATAATGTTGCTCTAACGGCACAGCATGACTCTGAACCCTGCCACGTATACTCTGCGTATGAGAAAAAAAAATCTTATTAAGTCCATAAGTGTGTGTTATGTGGAATATGGAATGTTTTTGCACCTGGATGAGAAGAGCAGGAGACAGCGGTAAGATACAGGCTCTCTAGTCAAGGCTGCAGACTAAGCATTAGGGAAATTGGTTTTTAACTCAAGCTCAAGGTTTCCTTCACTTATGGGGTATTAGTGTAGTACATCAAGTTGTCCAAAGTCCACACTTTGGCCAGTGATTTATTCAAGAGCACAACATCAGTAGCTGTCACCTAAGATAACGCCCATAACCTCTCACGCCTCCTGACAACCACACACTCTTTACATTTTCATCTCATGTTACCCTTTCTGGCATCTCTATTTCCATAATATTTTGGAAGGTGAATTTATAGGTGAGAGAGTTTTGTCAAGTTTACAACTTATGGGCCGAATCCTACTGTGTGCAGGTCTGTCTCTCCCGCTCGCTCTCTGTAGAGACTGTCTGCTGTGGCAGCTTCTCAAATAGAGGCCAGAATTTCCTGGACAGTAGCGACACACAGAGCAGCCACCATTAAGCACTTTAGAACTACACCTTTTAGCCAGAAATAAAAATGTCACATAAGCTGTTTTGGCAAACACCATGACTAAGCTATTGTCACACGAGGGGTTAAAGCAATCTTTTCTTTTTCTGTCTTCGCTCTTTCCTGAGGTCAACTTTGCGTTGGCTCAGTTTATGCTCTCAGCACTTTGCTCACTATTTTTCAATGCTGCAGCACACAAAGTCTTTTTTCTGATTTGTTTTCTCCTGAGCAGCCGTTTTATTTTACACTTCAGATTATTTCAATCACCTGTTAAAATGTAAATGTAAGTATGTAGAAGCTATTTATAAATATTCCATTGGTAACATTTTAGTTAGAGTATAGCTATTTGGGGCCTTCATTCAAAACACATTCATCCATCCATCCATTATCTGTAGCCGCTTTATCCTGTCCTACAGGGTCGCAGGCAAGCTGGAGCCTATCCCAGCTGACTACGGGCGAAAGGCGGGGTACACCCTGGACAAGTCGCCAGGTCATCACAGGGCTGACACATAGACACAGACAACTATTCACACTCACATCTACGGTCAATTTAGGCTACGTTTACATTAGACCGTATCTGTCTCGTTTTCTTCGCGGATGCACTGTCCGTTTACATTAAACTGCCTGGAAACGCCGGGAAACGGGAATCCGCCAGCGTCCACGTATTCAATCCAGATCGTGTCTGGTCCGGTGCTGTGTAAACATTCAGAATACGCGGATACGCTGTGCTGAGCTCTAGCTGGCGTCTCATTGGACAACGTCACTGTGACATCCACCTTCCTGATTCGCTGGCGTTGGTCATGTGACGCGACTGCTGAAAAACGGCGCGGACTTCCGCCTTGTATCACCTTTCATTAAAGAGTACAAAAGTATGAAAATACTGCAAATACTGATGCAAATACTGCCCATTGTGTAGTTATGATTGTCTTTAGGCTTGCCATCCTTCCACTTGCAAGTGGTAAGTGATATGTGCTGGGATCACACACACAGCGGCTCAGTCCTGAATCACAGCTTGTTCACTTCACTCGCGTGCTCTGTGAGCTGCGCAAGGCTGGAGTGCGCACCCTCCAGAGGGCACTCACTGTTCAGGGCGGAGTGATTTGGAGCGCAGGATGCCTGCGGAGCCGAGCGTATCCGTGTATTGGTATTGCTGTGTGCACGCAAATTGTGTATTGGCGTTGCTGTGTGCACACTAATCGTTTTAAAAACGTTAATCTGATGATCCGCTGATACGGTCTAATGTAAACATGGGCTTAGAGTCACCAGTTAACCTAACCTGCATGTCTTTGGACTGTGGGGGAAACCGGAGCACCCGGAGGAAACCCACGCGGACACGGCGAGAACATGCAAACTCCGCACAGAAAGGGGCTCGAACCCAGGACCTTCTTGCTGTGAGGCGACAGCGCTAACCACTACACCACCGTGCCACTCAAACACATTCATAAGCATCATATTTCATAAAATAATTCAATAATATAAATTTAAATATTTTATAATAAGATAGGCATTGACTGAGACTGTTGTCTGTATTTTTTTTTATCTTAAACATTATTTATTGTCTTTACTTATAAAAAAAAAAAAAAAGCTGAAAAATCTTCTATGAAGTGTCCAGCTGTAGTGTACATCATTCTTTTATTCTAGTATTTTATTATGGAATGGTTTACCATCAAATGTCAAAGGTGCTAGGAGGAAATCTCAGTTCAAATTTCTAGTCAAAAAGTTTTTATTTGAAATTCTTAACAGACAATAACCTAGCCTGTTGAATTGATGTAATTTTCCACTTTTAATATATCTCTCTACTTACCTATTGATAACTATTTTTTATTGGTGCTATTGAACCATGTTACATATATTTTTATAATGGACCACAATGGAAATAAGTACATTGTGTCATCCATATATTATTATATTATTTGCACAAACATTTTAATATTGAATGAACAAATTAAAAAAAAAAAAAATCCATTCACTTTTGGTTTGCCATCTACGGTACGTCTCATTGGAGTCGGAAATTTAATGCCCTTCAACTAATGTGCTGATAGTAAATTTACCTTCAAAACTACAGTAAAGCACAATTTCAGTACAACTTCACTTATTTACAAACCTGATATATATTCGCCAAGTTAACCATTTTAAATTAGAGGTTTTAGAGACCTACCCTCAATTTTTAATTAAAATGCACTAAGATTAGGACATATTATGCATTAAGCACCTTTCTGAATATGTCATAAATGTGCTCCGAATAAAAACAAACTAGTAACATGAAACCTAAAGATAAAATTCAATCAAATTCAAATATATTTTAAACAGTCATAAACCCATATTAAAACTTGAGGGTAGGTCTCTAAAACCTCTACTGTCATCTCACCAATTTTGATTTTAATGGTTTTTAATGTGTTTTAATAATGACCCTATGTATGTGCGACTGTAATAGTCATATATATATATATATATATATATATATATATATATATATATATATATATATATATATACATACACACACACACACACTACTGTGTAAAAGTCTTAGGCACATATAAAGAAATGCTGTAGACCAAAAATGGCTTGAAAAATAATGAAATGAAAAGTTTCAACATAAAAAAAATATATATACAAACATCAGTAAGCCTTAATAAATGAAACAATATTTGGTGTGAGACAACCCTTTGCCTTTCGCCCGTAGTCAGCTGGGATAGGCTCCAGCTTGCCTGCGACCCTGTAGAAGGATAAAGCGGCTACAGATAATGAGATGAGATGAGATGAGATGAGACAACCCTTTGCTTTAATAAAAAATAGCAGTCTCAGGTACAGTGAGTGCAGTTTTATAAGGAAATGAGCTGTAGGTTTTACTGAGCATCTTACAGAACCAGCCACAGTTCTTCTGGACACCGTCACACTCGCTTCTTAATTTTGCACCAAAACCCAGTAGCCTTCATTATGTTTTCTTTTTTAATCTGAAAAGTGCTCTCTTATGTAATATGCTGTTCATGTAACATATTACAATGTGTTACTCAATGTCCCAGATGTAGTTCATATTTTTTAAATATATATTATATAAAGACCCAAAGTAGCTATATGTACATATAAGATTTGAAAGGATCAATTTCAGCAGTATCTGAAATGTTCTGACATCTCATATTTTTTAATGCAAATTCCTCCTCTTCTGATGCAAAATCGTAGCACAAAAAGTCCTATTCAGTGTTCATCCCAGCATCTTAACCTACTGGGTCAGCACCTGTCACTGCCACGAGCCTATCATCTTTCATGAGAAGAATGCACCGGTTGTCCTCAGCTCACAAACTAAAAAGGACAAATCAATTCTTCACATCTGTCGGTTAATTCAGTACAGACAAAAGCATAAAATAGACTTCTTTGACCAAAAGAAAGAAAGAAAGAAAGAAAGAAAGAAAGAAAGAAAGAAAGAAAGTCATTTATTTGAATGGATGAAGGGTTCTCATTGATCTGTTCATTTAATCCAAGTCTAGGTTTAGTCTGTGTCCAGAAACACTCCCTGAAATTCCACATTTCAACATGCCTTTTCGAAATGGATTTCCTGCGCAGATTTTGGTTGCTCGAAGTCTGTGAAAGCCATGTAAAAACTCCTCGCATTACTGAGAAACCACTTTATTCTCCACATGTCAATTCTGTTCTGAACTAACTCACTCACCCAACCATACACACTGTCCAAGCAAAGACTGCCTACCCATAAGCATTTAACATGTGTGTTCTCACACAAAAGTATGACTCTGTTCTTTACTGGCCAACCGTTTGTTTTCACTGGAGACAAATTTTCCCTAAATTGATGCAATTCTATTGATTAAATAATGAGCCTTTTCCTTCTGTCAGCCTGTCACCCACAGCTCTCCACTTTTATATTTGAGAGAAAAAGAGTGTGTGAGTGGGCTGAAGGTTGGAACCGTCATCAGTCCAAGGAACAGATCATTCTCTCTCTCTCTCTCATGCTACATCCATCAAAGCATCTAATGTTTCACTATATAAGGGATCGTCTCGTTCAACTGGCACAATATTGTAGACTGCACATCATTTGTCCTTGGACGCTCACAGAAAATGTGATTATCATTTTGTCACAGATAAAATTGATAGAAGATGCAGATTTTCCAATAATCTTAGGTTTCTCAATGGAAGCCCTTTGACAGGAGTAAAACAAAATTAATGACGAGATGTTAGTTGGTTGGACGTTAAGGAAAACAGGGGAAGAACAGACCCAAACTACCAGCTTGTAAAAATATACATGACACATCTGCTTCTAGTGAGCCACTAACATATTAATGCCTTTATGCTCGTTATTGGATTTTTTTTTTTTGCCCATGTCTGCAAGTGTGTTTTTGTTTGTGAAGCAACCTTCCCTCTAGCTGCCACTATCTGTTCATCATTACTTCCCTCTCTCTGGCACACATAACTCAGAGCTACAGTACTAAAGAAAAATTTATTCGAAAAGACAGGAACAGAATTGATGGTTCGACATTTTTGAGAAAGCTGGGAAGAGATGACTAAGAGACATATTTCGAGCTTGAGATGTTTCCTGAAGAAGCTAAAGTAGCAGCACACTGCCCCTGCCTGTTCTAAACGCTCATAAGCACCTCCTGAACACCAACCAACAGCAAAGGATGAACATGTGGCATCTGTTAAAGAACCATCACAAAGAAGAAAAATAATGGCCTCTGCAGAGACTGCGGCTCTTTGAAGTGAGCGTGAATCCAAACGCTATACCTAATTACACACAGACAATGTCAGCGGCCTGTTGATTTGCCTGTCTAAAAAAGCCAATCCCACAAGGTATGACCAGATGTATGCTCTGTGCTCACAGGGAGGCCTGTGGGGGGGAAAAAAACCCAAAACCTTCAATTCTGTCCAACTGAACTCTAACCATCCATGGCTCACCGAGAGAAACACAGGATGTCTTTTAAATATGTTGCTCTTCCTCAGCTTTGCTTCTTGCTGATCCGATCAAGATGATCTGTTGTTTTGCTAAGGGCTTAACAATTTTTTTTTAAAATGTGGATTGCACATAATCATGGTTTGGACAAGAGACATCAAGCTTTAAAAAAAAAAAAACACCAAAATATTCATTTAGCTCCAGTAACTGGAAGACTGGGCATCTGTACCTGGGCGTAAAGCAGGTCCACTGTAGGGCACACAGACCGAGGGGCAATATATCCAACCCTGGCATTGTTTGGGAAGTGGGAGGAAACTGATTAACAGTGAAGGAAACCCACATGGTCACATGGGGGACATTTGAAACTCTGCAGCTCATCTTTATGAATTGTGTAATTTACATTAAATCAGTCAATAAATAAATAATTGTGCAAATTAAAAAAAAAAAAATCACACACATATATATACACACACGCATTATATATTAAATGACATATAGAGAAGGACGACCCAAGTTGTTATCAGCGCTCAGTTCAGAAGCTTGCATCTCTGATGGTATGGGGTTGCATTAGTGCATGTGGCATGGGCAGCTTACACATCTGGAAAGACACCATCAATGCTGAAAGGTATATCCAGGTTCTAGAGCAACATATGCTCCCATCCAGACGACGTCTCTTTCAGGGAAGACCTTGCATTTTCCAACATGACAATGCCAAACCACATACTGCATCAATTACAGCATCATGGCTGCGTAGAAGAAGGGTCCGGGTACTGAACTGGCCAGCCTGCAGTCCAGATCTTTCACCCATAGAAAACATTTGGCGCATCATAAAACAGAAGATACGACAAAAAAGACCTAAGACAGTTGAGCAACTAGAATCCTACATTAGACAAGAATGGGTTAACATTCCTATCCCTAAACTTGAGCAACTCGTCTCCTCAGTCCCCAGACGTTTACAGACTGTTGTAAAGAGAAAAGGGGATGTCTCACAGTGGTAAACATGGCCTTGTCCCAACTTTTTTGAGGTGTTGTTGTCATGAAATTTAAAATCACCTAATTTTTCTCTTTAAATGATACATTTTCTCAGTTTAAACACTTGATATGTCATCTATGTTCTATTCTGAATAAAATATGGAATTTTGAAACTTCCACATCATTGCATTCCATTTTTATTTACAATTTGTACTTTGTCCCAACTTTTTTGGAATCGGGGTTGTGTGTATGTGTATATATATTAAATGACATTAAAAAAGACGGCACGGTGGTGTAGTGGTTAGCGCTGTCGCCTCACAGCAAGAAGGTCCGGGTTCGAGCCCCGTGGCCAGCTAGGGCCTTTCTGTGCGGAGTTTGCATGTTCTCCCCGTGTCCGCGTGGGTTTCCTCTGGGTGCTCCGGTTTCCCCCACAGTCCAAAGACATGCAGGTTAGGCTAATTCGTGACTCTAAATTGACTGTAGGCGTGAATGCGAGTGTGAATGGTTGTTTCCAGCTTGCCTACAACTTTGTAGAACAGGATAAGCAGCTACAGATAATGGATGGACATTAAAAAATAAATGAATCATATGTAAAATAAAATTACATGACAATAGAAATAGAAACTCGAGGAATATTATACTGTATGTCCTTGGGTAGCATTGCCCTGATTCATTCCTGAGTTCGGGTGACTGCGTGTGGCGTTTCAGTGCATGTTTTCTTGTCTCTGTTGGTTTCCTCTGGGTTCTTCGGTTTCCTCCCACCTTCCAAAAACATGCAAAACGTGCTACACTAAATAGGTGTGATGTGTGTGCATGGTTCCTTGTGATGTACTGCCCCCATTCAGGGTGTATTCCCTCTTTATAGCCAGTGTTCCTGGGGTTATAATTCCCCATAACCCTGCCCTGGATAAAGCGCTTACTGTGTTGAACATAAGAATGAATGTTCTGTTCACTGATCTTGTGGCTTTGCTCTCAGGTCCAGAGTCCGCAACAGAACCAAGTAAACTTCAGCCTACCACAAGATGTCAGTATAACTCACTGTTTTACTGGTTCATTGTCTTCTCTTCCTTCTGTGTAATCTTTTACTGCTAGAAAAAGAAACATCCTGTCTAGAACTTAGCACATTTGGAAGAACTGGTCACTTGGACTAGTGGCATGACTGGTTTAACTCTTGTATGTATTTATTCATTTATCTTATTTCGGGTCACAGTTAATACAGAGATTGCCACATAAAACACTGGACATAAAGCATGTGCACACCTTGTCTGGGATGTCCATATGGACACAGAAAGAACATGCAAAAACACTAGGCCAACAGAAAATTAAGATCAAGATTGAACTCAGGATTTTAAAGCTGTCTAGCCCCAACATGAGCTACTGCAAGCACGAGCAACACCGTGCTGCCTAATGATCATTTCATGATCACTTAAATCAAATAGTATCTCTGAAACTTGAACTAAAGCTACACTGGATATAAAAAGTTGACACCCCTGTTAAAATCGCAGGTTTTTGTGATGCAAAAATACGTGAAACATGATAAACATGAAACCAAAATAAATCATGTCAGAAACTTCCATCCATCCATTATCCATAACCGCTTATCCTGTGCAGGGTTGCAGGCAAGCTGGAGCCTATCCCAGCTGACTATGGGCGAGAGGCGGGGTACACCCTGGACAAGTCGCCAGGTCATCACAGGGCTGACACATAGACACAGACAACCATTCACACCTACGCTCAATTTAGAGTCACCAGTTAACCTAACCTGCATGTCTTTGGACTGTGGGGGAAACCGGAGCACCCGGAGGAAACCCACGCGGACACGGGGAGAACATGCAAACTCCACACAGAAAGGCCCTTGCCGGCCACTGGGCTTGAACACAGAACCTTCTTGGTGTGAGGCGACAGCGCTAACCACTACACCACTGTGCCGCCCCCATGTCAGAAACTTTTCTACCTTTATTGTGAAATTGAAGTGAATTACAATAAGAAACATTCTTGGGGGGGGGGGGATGAAAAATAATAAATGTATAATAACCTAGTGTACAGGGCGGCACGGTGGTGTAGTGGTTAGCGCTGTCGCCTCACAGCAAGAAGGTCCGGGTTCGAGCCCCGTGACCGGCGAGGGCCTTTCTGTGCGGAGTTTGCATGCTCTCCCCGTGTCCGCGTGGGTTTCCTCTGGGTGCTCCAGTTTCCCCCACAGTCCAAAGACATGCAGGTTAGGTTAACTGGTGACTCTAAATTGAGCGTAGGTGTGAATGTGAGTGTGAATGGTTGTCTGTGTCTATGTGTCAGCCCTGTGATGACCTGGCGACTTGTCCAGGGTGTACCCCGCCTTTCGCCCATAGTCAGCTGGGATAGGCTCCAGCTTGCCTGCAACCCTGTAGAACAGGATAAAGCAGCTAGAGATAATGAGATGAGATGAACCTAGTGTACACACCCCTAAACTAATACATAGGTGAATCATCATGAGATTTGATCTCAGCATTCAATCTTTTTGGGTAAGAGCAACAGTTTGGCACATGTTGACTTCGTAATATTCTGCCATTTTTCCTTGCAAAAGCTTTCTAACTTCCAGTTGTATTTAGATCTGACTGGGCTGTTCCAAAACCTTGATCTTGTTTTGGTGAAGCCATTCCTTTTGTTGATTTGGAGGTGTGTTTCAGATCATCATCAAGCTGAAAAGTTAAATTCCTCTTCATTTTCATTGCTTTAGCAGAAGCCTGAAAGTTTTTTTTTTTTGCCAGAATTGACTGGGATTTGGATCTATTCGTTATTCCCTCCACCCTGATTAATGCACCAGTTCCAGCTGAAGGAAAGCAGCCCCAAGCATGATGCTGCCACCACCATGCTTCACCATGGAGATGGTGTTCTTTTGGTGATGTACGCTTTTTTTTTTTCCTTTATCGTTGGGTATTATGGCCAAACTGTTCAACTTTGGTTTCATCAGATCATAACACATTATTCCACTATTCCATTATTTTAAAGAGATTGGATGTATTTATTTACTTATTACAAACTTTAGCTTGGATGTTATTTTTGGTTCAGAATGTCTTTCGTCTTTCCACCCAGATAGTTGAAGATTTCAGGATGTTCCCAGCACTTGCCAGAAATTGTTGCAATTCTTTTAATGTTGCTGTTGGCCTCTTGGCAGCCTCCCTGACCAGTTTTCTCCCAGGCTTCTCATCAAGTTCAGAAAGACATGCTGTTCTTAATAATGGCACTATTGCACCATAGTTCCCCACTTGTTGATTATTATCTTTACAGTGTTGCATGGTATATCCAATGCTTTGGAAAAATTTTTGTAACCCTCTCCTGATTTTCAACAGTGAGTTTTTAAATCTGTGGTTGGTTGAAGAGAGCAACTGGACTTGCCTGAAGATTCTTGAAGACGTTTCGCCTCTCATCCTAAAGGCCTCCTCAGTTCTGTCTGACTAATAGGGAGTATCCAGTATTTATCCTCTCATGGATCATCATAGAATCCGAATCAGAATGCTGATGGCTGCATTGTAGGTGGCTGATAAAAGATGTCATAGACACCCACCTCTGTTCAATGATGGTCGTTCCAGGTTGACAAAAATATGTCACCTACAATGCAGCCATCAGCATTCTGATTCGGATTTTATGATGATCCATGAGAGGATAAATACCTGATACTCCCTATTAGTCAGACAGAACTGAGGAAGCCTTTAGGATGAGAGGCGAAACGTTTTCAAGAATCTTCAGGCAAGTCCAGTTGCTCTCTTCAACCAACCACAGATTACTATGTACCTGGATGACTGAGATTCTTCACAGATAAGTTTTTAAATCCTGTAAGCTTTGTAAGCTCTTTGCGGCCCATGGCTTTTCCAGTTGGATGTTACCAAGAAGTTGTCAGGAAAATCCTATAGGAAGAGTTGTACTTAATTTGGGGTTAATCAGTCACTTTAATTGACAGCAGATGTATATTAATTAGTTTTTTAGCATGAGCCTGAGTGTGATTGATTCAACACTGCCAGTGATAAAAGGGTGTGCACACGTTTGTTTGTTTTTTAAATTTTTATTCCCCCTAAAACATTTCTGGTTGTTTGTCGCTTGATTTTTATACGTTGCAATTTCATAATAAAAGTGAAAGTTTCTGACAAGGTTTAACTTGGTTTCATTTTTTTTTACCTCACAAAAACTTGCCATCTCAACAGGGGTGTGTATGCTATTTTATCCACTGCGTTTTTGCTGCTTTGCAAAGTGAAAGCTCATCAGCTTCTCACACACGAAATCATGTGAAGCAGTATATTTCCATTTTCCCCCTGCTGTTGCCAAGGCAAATGCAGTGCGTGCAACCCTTCCAGTTGCACTGCATTCTCCTAAACGGATGAGACAGTCAGTCAGCAAAATCCTATTGCTCCCTCTCTAATCTTGTCACATGTGACTGCAGCATGCTAATTATAGAGGGACTGCAATGCAATTTGGTTCCCACACAAAACCGACACTGTAGAGCTGCAGCTGCTCACAAAATAGCCCTGCAATAATATACTCCTCAACATATAGCGAGGTCAGGGGACACACAGTATCCTGTCATCTAAGATGATGAAGTCAATTCAAGTCGTCAAAGACTTTAGCCACCCCCCAGCTCTTTCTGTCATCCCATTCATGTTTCATTACTGATGTGCTGCGTGAGAACAACAGGCTTACTGAGTGCAAGTGTAACTGTGTAGCTCAGCTCGTCAGCCTTGATCTCAAGGTCATGCTCAAATAAGCTGTCCTTGAACAAAACATCTGTATTTATGGTACAAGCCCTGCTCTTTAATGATTTGTAGTTTGATATATTCCCAAGAGCTAACTTATCTTTGCTGTTTACAGACCAAAAAAAAAAGAACAACAACTTTAGCATGAGTGTTTTTTCCGCCAATACACCATGAATACACCCAATGTCATTAGATAAATTGAAGTTTCTAAATTACATATGCAAACTAGATAGAACTCGACGCCAATGGCGTCGATGGGGATGCCTCCGCCTGGTAGACTACACGCCTTAAGTTGTGATTTGGGGATGGACATTTGACCTCACAGTAATCTTGACCTGTGACCCTTTAACCTCAAAATCGAATCAGTTCATATTTGTCCCAAAGCGGACAAATGGTGAAAGTTTGGTGAAATTCCTTTCATTTGCCTTGGAGATATTGCGTTCACAAGGTTTTCGGACAGACATTTGACCTCACAGTGACCTTGACTTTAAACCTTTTGATCTCAAAATCTAATCATTTCATCTTTGTCCCACAGTACACAAATGGTGAAAGTTTGGTGAAATTCCTTGCATTAGTCTTTGAGATATGGTGTTCACAAAGTTTGGGGATGGACATTTGACCTCACAGTAATCTTGACCTGTGACCTTTTAACCTCAAAATCTAATCAGTTCATGTTTGTCCCCAAATGCACAAATGGTGAAAGTTTGGTGAAATTCCTTTCATTAGCCTTTGAGATATCGTGTTCACAAGGTTTCGGGACGGACACATGGACGGACGGATGCACGGACAGATGGACAACCCGAAAACATAATGCATCATGCACCTTAAGGTGGCAGAGGCATAAAAACAGCTACAGTAAGAGTCAAAGGTTTGGACACCCCTACTCATTCATCAGGACTGTGAGTTGGCCTAGTGGTTACCATGTCTACCTCTCGACCAGGAGATTGTGAGTTCTACTCACAGTCAGGTCATACCAAAGACCATCATAAAATGGTACCTACTACCATCTGGCAAGGCATATTGCAATACAGATGTGAATAGGGAAGTCAAACTCTCGCGGTTACCAGAGGACTAGCCCCCCACTGTAACCCTAGCTGTATAGGCGAGAGGCCGAGGGCTACCGAAATGGAGATCGGCGCTGCACCCATACGCCTTAAAGAGTTGGTTAGTACTGGGACAGGAGACTGCCTGGGAAGACCAGATTCTGGTATGAGAGGGACTTTGACTTGACTAATTCATCGGGTTTTCTGTATTTTGATTATTTTCTACATTGTAGAACAATACTGAAGACATCAAAACTATGAAGTAACATATGGAACATATATGAAATTATGTAGTAAACAAAAATGTCTTTAAAAAAACAAAACACCTTTCATATTTTAGATTCTTCACAGTATCCAGCGTTTACCTTGATGACACTTTGCACACTATTGGCATTATTTTAACCAGCTTCATGAGGTAGTCACCTGAAATGCTTTTCAATTAACAGGTATGACTCATCAAAAGTTAATTAATGCAATTTCTTGCCTTCTTAAGGAGTTCGATACCAAACATTAAATAGTAAATAATAAAAATACAGGAAATAGCCCTATTCCACAACTGTAGTAATTCATATTATGTCAAGAATCGCTCAACTAAGTAAAGAGAAATGGCATCATTAATGCTGGCTAAATCAGAAAGATATCAGCATTAACTTTTTCAGCAGTTTGTGTTACAGTAGCTCTTCTATGGGATTGGACCATATGAGCTAGCCTTCATGCCCCATGCGAGTCAATGAGCCTTTGACACCCATAACCCTGTTGCCAGTTCACCAGTTGTCCTTCCTTGGACCACTTTTGGTAGGTACTAACCCCTGCATACCGGGAACACCCCACAAGATGTGCCATCTAGCCATCACAATTTGACCCTCGTCCAAGTCACTGAGATCCTTACACTTGCCCATTTTTCCTGCTTCTAACACATCAACTTCAAGAACTGACTGTTCTCTTGCTGCCTAATACAGTTAGGTCCATAAATATTTGGACGGAGACATTTTTCTAGTTTTGGTTCTGTACATTACCACAATGAATTTTGAACAAAACAATTCAGATGCAGTTGAAGTTCAGACTTTCAGCTTTAATTCAGTGGGTTGAACAAAATGATTGCATAAAAATGTGAGGAACTAAAGCATTTTTTTAAACACAATCCCTTCATTTCAGGGGCTCAAAAGTAATTGGACAAATTAAATAATTGTAAATAAAATGTTCATTTCTAATACTTGGTTGAAAACCCTTTGTTGGCAATGACTGCCTGAAGTCTTGAACTCATGGACATCACCAGACGCTGTGTTTCCTCCTTTTTAATGCTCTGCCAGGCCTTTACTGCAGCGGTTTTCAGTTGCTGTTTGTTTGTGGGCCTTTCTGTCTGAAGTTTAGTCTTTAACAAGTGAAATGCATGCTCAATTGGGTTGAGATCAGGTGACTGACTTGGCCATTCAAGAACATTCCACTTCTTTGCTTTAATAAACTCCTGGGTTGCTTTGGCTTTATGTTTTGGGTCATTGTCCATCTGTATTATGAAACGCCGACTAATCAGTTTGGCTGGATTTGAGCACACAGTATGTCTCTGAATACCTCAGAATTCATCCGGCTGCTTCTGTCCTGCGTCACATCAATAAACACTAGTGACCCAGTGCCACTGGCAGCCATGCATGCCCAAGCCATCACACTGCCTCCGCCGTGTTTTACAGATGATGTGGTATGCTTTGGATCATGAGCTGTACCACGCCTTCGCCATACTTTTTTCTTTCCAACATTCTGGTAGAGGTTGATCTTGGTTTCATCTGTCCAAAGAATGTTCTTCCAGAACCGTGCTGGCTTTTTTAGATTTTTTTTTTTAGCAAAGTCCAATCTAGCCTTTTTGTTCTTGAGGCTTATGAGTGGCTTGCACCGTGCAGTGAACCCTCCGTATTTACTTTCATGCAGTCTTCTCTTTATGGTAGATTTGGATATTGATACGCCTACCTCCTGGAGAGTGTTGTTCACTTGGTTGGCTGTTGTGAAGGGGTTTCTCTTCACCATGGAAATTATTCTGCGATCATCCACCACTGTTGTCTTCTGTAGGCGTCCAGGTCTTTTTGCATTGATGAGTTCACCAGTGCTTTCTTTCTTTCTCAGGATGTACCAAACTGTAGATTTTGCCACTCCTGATATTGTAGCAATTTCTCGGATGTTTTTTTTTCTGTTTTTGCAGCTTAAGGATGGCTTGTTTCACCTGCATGGAGAGCTCCTTTGACCGCATGTTTTCTTCACAGCAAAATCTTCCAAATGCAAGCACCACACCTCAAATCAACTCCAGGCCTTTTATCTGCTTAATTGTGAATGACATAACGAAGGAATTGCCCACACCTGCCCATGAAATAGCCTTTGAGTCAATTGTCCAATTACTTTTGGTCCCTTTAAAAACAGGGTGGCACATGTTAAGGAGCTGAAACTCCTAAACCCTTCATCCAATTTTAATGTGGATACCCTCAAATGAAAGCTGAAAGTCTGGACTTTATGTCCATGTCCATTATATAACTATAACTTGAATGTGTTTCAGTAAACGGGTAAAAAAAAAAAAAAATTTGTGTCAGTGTCCAAATATATATGGACCTAACTGTATATCCCAACCCTCGGCAGGTGCCACTGTAATGAGATAATCAGTGTGAAGTTATTCATTTCACCCGTCAGTGTTTTTAATTTTATGGCTGATCAGTGTTTAAATGTACTTGCTCTCTTTGGTGTAATCTGAGAATTGTTGCTGAATGTGTCTTTCTTGAACAAGTAAATAGAATTGTTTTCATTAAAAATAAGGAAATGTGACCAGACCTACTGTAACACTTGCATTCACCTGGCTGTACATGGCAGATGAACCAAGATGCGACTGTAGACAGAGTCCTCCATGAAAGACAACCAACAGATGCCATGTAACCATCACTACATTTAATAAAGGTTACCAAGACAGTTAAGTATGAACTGATCCTGTTCTATTGAGTATGTCTACATCACAAAAATGTGTTGTTAATTTGACACATTTGCCTCTGCATATTTTCCTGGACTCTGTTCAGACCGCACATCTACAATACATCATGCTTTGTGTACATGATGGAGGATGCAATAGTCTAAGGTTCCTCAGTGTAAATCTCCTCCCTCCGTGCTGATTAGCAAGAGAAACTAAAGCAACTAACCAGTTACACAAAGATGAAGGATTACAACCCAAGGTTCATCTGCTGAAAATGAGATCAAGGCTGATTAGAAGGGTTTAGCATGACGTAGAGCAACTCATGGCTTCAATCACTTGATGCCTCAGCTGGTCACCTCTTTTTGCAGGAAGGGGAACTGTTCCATTTTGGTCAATTTTATACAAAATTTCGTTCTTGGTAGAGCTCTCTCCTTGCCAACACTATGGGCCTACATGAACTCTGGGTGGAAAGAATGAGTATGAAGAGGGGAATTATTGGCATGACATCTGTGGTAGCACCATTCTGGAACGGAACAAAATTAAGCTGGTGAAGCACAATTTTTTGATAGGTGATACAAGTAGTCTTCCTCTAAAAGATTGAATATTTGATAGACAACTAATCAAGGAACAAAACATGGCTCTGATGGTTATAAAATTTGATTTGGCCAAGCGGATCAAACTGGCCCAAGGACTGTGGCTCCTGTACTGGCTTGCAGTTATAGGTGGGATCCTCATATTTAGCATGGGACTTTTCTTCAAGATTGAACTTCGCAAAAGGAGTGAGATGATGGACAATAATGAGAGTCATTTTGTACCCAACCTGCTCATCCTGGTAGGTCTTGTTGCTTGCGGCATCAATGCATTTGGTGGCAAAGTGTGCCATGACTCACTCGATTCAGCCAAGTTTTCCAAGTGGAAGCCTGTGGTGAAAAATTACCTGTGTGGATGCTTTGCCTTCTCAATCATCCTCTTCATCATGGCTCTGCTTTGCTTCCTGATGCAGATCTCTCTACATTTTGCACTGGCTGAAGGTCTAAAAAATGGGATGAAATACTACAAAGACACAGACACCCCAGGACGATGCTTCATGAAGAGGACGCTGGATATGACTCAGATTGAGTTCCGTTGCTGTGGCAACAACAACTTTAGGGACTGGTTTGAGATCCAGTGGGTTAGCAACCGCTACCTGGACTTCAGCAACGATGAGGTCAAAGAGTGAGTGCTTTTTACCTTCCACAATTCATTAAACCAGCACATAGGTAAGACATTTAAATGATTTATAAGAATTAAGTGGCGTTAATGTCCATTTCAGATGATGTTAAAGGTAAACTAGACGTTGCCGAGTCCATGAAAAAGAATATTGTTACTGCATAGAGAATTTCAGTGAAGAAAAAATGAACAATTTTCAAATGCACATTAGCCTACAATGCCTTTGCAATTGATTCTATCAATAGATCTGATTTAAAGTTGCTCATGGCACACAGATTTTCCACTAATCCGCTGAACTCTAAAACCAAATATGGGGGAGAAAAAAAACAAAACCTTTTGACTGACTTATTTCCAAATCTTTACTCAAAATCCACTAACATTTATAAGTCATTAGATCTAAAATATAATTTCCACTAAAATTTCGACTTGGAAAAAGGCTGAAGGTAAAGTAATAAACACAGAATGTAATATAACATTCTGATAATTTCTTACATTATTTGCAGACTTTTGGAACCATTTTTAAAATACAGAAGGGTGACAAATTAAAGGAAAATTTTTGCCGGCATGGTTTGGGTCCACTTGTGCCCTTCAAGGGAAGGGTCGCTATGAAGAAACATTTCTATCTTGATGGGTGGGAGCGGTCTCTTCTAGGATGACAATGCCCTCACGAACATGAGGGTCCACTGAAAAGTTTGGAGAGTATGTAAATTATATGCGATGGCCTTCACAGCCACCAGATCTCAAGCTAATCAACCACCAATGGAAGGTTTTGGATTGACGTTAGGAAGAGGTCTCAACCACCATCCATCGTCAACACCTTACTTGATGTTGGTTTTGAAGGTGATGAGGACACTTGATGTTGGTTTTACCATTCATTTGTCACCCATCTCCAAATAATACACCACCACACATTAAAAACCTCCTAGGGCTTAGCGGTCACATGCGTGGACAGCACTTTATAGAAATTCGGAACAAGAATCCACATATGTGGACATACTTTTTCTCTAAAAGTACATCTTATCAAAAGATGATGCTTAGTTTTTATTCTAATCAGGTTCTAATAAGCCCAAATAGCAAAGAGAAATAAAAAACGCATGTAAAAAAAAACAGCTTGGGCCTTAGGAGGTTAATACTACAAAGGAAAAACTGAGAAAAAGTTATACTTTGGGTCTCGATACTAAGCCTATTATTTAATAACCTGTTTACAGGGCAATACAAGCCTCATTATATTTAGGATCATTACAGAACTATTAAGTGCATGCTTCTCATGTTTCCACAGTCGTATTGCAAGCAACGTAGAAGGTAAATATCTTATGGACAGCGTTCCCTTTAGCTGCTGCAACCCTGGTTCTCCACGGCCCTGCATACAGCACCATCTGAACAATAACTCTGCTCACTATGACTATGACCATCACACTGAAGAACTAAACATCTGGACTCAAGGCTGCCGTGAAGCTTTGGTCTCCTACTATGGGGGAATGATGAACAGCATTGGGGCTCTTGTGCTGCTTGTCATGGTCTTGCAGGTAAGGGAGAATATGGTACTTCAGTGAACCCCAGCCATAATACAAATATAATAATAATGTATAAAACATTGGCTAGTTAAGTAACTGGTTAAGAATTGAACCTCATACTATAACTACATAACATAATGAAGGGGTCATCGATATTAACCGCAAACAGCTGTTGTGGCTTCAGGTTTTTCATTCCAGCTAAATATGAGGTCCACTTGATAGTTGATTGGACTCCAAGATAAACTGATTAGACAGTGTGGCTGAAATGAAAACTTGCAGCCACACTAGCACTTTGTGGATAAAATTGATGACCCTTGCCACAATGTTTAGGTCATCAGCAAATTGACAAAGTTTGTTTGTGGTTATATAAACACCGATGTGACACCAAGTATCTCAGTTTAAACTTCATCAGAAACCCAGACACTCTTCCTGGAATAAACATCAAAGAGTGACCCAGTGGATGAAGGTGGAAAAATCTATGTTGGTCAGAGATGGTAAGACCATGTGAGGTCGGGTGAATATTTAGGTTAGTTAATCATGAATCCCGAGATTAACCCAGCATAGTATGAGTAAGTCGGCCAGTCACTTACATAACCACACAACTATTGTTTTTTGTATTTGCACCTGTGTTGTAGGCTGCAGATATGGTGGGACTGAAATACTTGACAACCTCTTTGGAGACCCTGACAAACCCAGAGAACCCAGAGTGTGAAAGTGAAGGTTGGCTGCTGGAAAAGAGTGTGAAAGAGACTGTATCTGATGTCCTGCAGAAGATAAAATCTCTTGGCAGAAAGAACCAGGTGGAAGGGGCTGAGGCTGCTGCCAGTGCCAGCTGAGCAGCTCGCACCGCCAGCTGGGACTGAAATCATCCTATAAGGAGAGTCAAAGATAACTTTTGCAAAAAACAATTTCCTACAAACATTGACACACATTCCCATAAGCACTTGTAGTATGTATATTGTACTGATGTGCTGTCCAACCAGAAGTGAACAAACATCCTTAATGAACCTTTTAAATCCATTGAGCACAGCAACTGGAAACAAGCGTGCTCTGAGAGCACAATATCCCCCGCTAACAACTATATCTATGCTATACGTGCTTAATACATCCTCATGAAATTGTCAAAGCACAGGTTTGGTAATCAAAGGCCATAACTCCGGTAAAATGTGACTGAATTGAACAAAATTGCAGTGTGTGTATTACCGACATATAACAAAGAATCCTGTCAAGTTTCATGAAATTCCTCTAAAAATTGAGAGAGGAATTGATTTCAGAAGGCGAGTACCCTTCCCAAGACGGACGGACATCGTAACGACATAATCCCCCTTCCGGCCTTTCGGCCAGCGGGTGATAAAAATGTAAATGTTGACAAGTTGATGAATCACATACAGTGGTGCTTGAAAGTTTGTGAACCCTTTAGAATTTTCTATATTTTTGCATAAATATGACCTAAAACATGATCAGATTTTCACACAAGTCCTAAACGTAGATAAAGAGAACCCAGTTAAACAAATGAGACAAAAATATTATACTTGGTCCTTTATTTATTGAGGCAAATGATCCAATATTACATATCTGTGAGTGGCAAAAGTATATGAACCTCTAGGATTAGCAGTTAATTTGAAGATGAAATGAGAGTCAGGTGTTTTCAGTCAATGGGATGACAATCAGGTGAGAGTGGGCACCCTGTTTTATTTAAAGAACAGGGATCTATCAAAGTCTGATCTTCACAACACGTTTGTGGAAGTGTATCATGGCACAAACAAAGGAGATTTCTGAGGACCTCAGAAAAAGCGTTGTTGATGCTCATCAGGCTGGAAAAGGTTACAAAACCATCTCTAAAAAGAGTTTGGACTCCACCAATCCACAGTCAGACAGATTGTGTACAAATGGAGGAAATTCAAGACCATTGTTATCCTCCCCAGGAGTGGTCGACCAACAAAGATCACTCCAAGAGCAAGGCGTGTAATAGTCGGCGAGATCACAAAGGACCCCAGGGTAACTTCTAAGCAACTGAAGGCCTCTCTCACATTGGCTAATGTTAATGTTCATGAGTCTACCATCAGGAGAACACTGAACAACAATGGTGTGCATGGCAGGGTTGCAAGGAGAAAGCCACTGCTCTCCAAAAAGAACATTGCTGCTCATCTGCAGTTTGCTAAAGGTCACGTGAACAAGCCAGAAGGCTATTGGAAAAATGTTTTGTGGACGGATGAGACCAAAATAGAACTTTTTGGTTTCAATGAGAAGCGTTATGTTTGGAGAAAGGAAAACGCCGCATTCCAGCATAAGAACCTTATCCCATCTGTGAAACATGGTGGTGGTAGTATCATGGTTTGGGCCTGTTTTGCTGCATCTGGGCCAGGATGGCTTGCCATCATTGATGGAACAATAAATTCTGAATTATACCAGCAAATTCTAAAGGAAAATGTCAGGACATCTGTCCATGAACTGAATCTCAAGAGAAGGTGGGTCATGCAGCAAGACAACAACCCTAAGCACACAAGTCGTTCTATCAAAGAATGGTTAAAGAAGAATAAAGTTAATGTTTTGGAATGGCCAAGTCAAAGTCCTGACCTTAATCCAATCGAAATGTTGTGGAAGTACCCGAAGCAAGTAGTTGATGTGAGGAAACCCACCAACATCCCAGAGTTGAAGCTGTTCTGTACGGAGGAATGGGCTAAAATTCCTCCAAGCCGGTGTGCAGGACTGACCAACAGTTACCGGAAACATTCAGTTGCAGTTATTGCTGCGCAAGGGGGTCACACCAGATACTGAAGGCAAAGGTTCACATACTTTTGCCACTCACAGATATGTAATATTGGATCATTTTCCTCAATAAATAAATGACCAAGGATAATATTTTTGACTCATTTTTTGAACTGAGTTCTCTTTATCTACTTTTAGGACTTGTGTGAAATCCATTGTTGTTTTAGGTCACATTTATGCAGAAATATAAAAAAATTTAAAGGGTTCACAAACTTTCAAGCACCACTGCATATAGTTTAATTTTAAAAAAATGTATATTTGTTGTGAGAGGGAAAATGAAGTTGAGATAAAAATAGTTAGCCTAAATATTTAGGTCATCTTATCTTTTGACACCAACCAATCAGGGTTCAGGAGGGGCAAAAGACATTGTAGTGATAACCCTCACACTGCCTTGTTCAAATCCAAAAGACTAACACCATGAAGGCACACATCTTTTTGACTTCTTCATATATTAAATAAGTTAAGGTAAAAAAAATTGGGAAGGGGGCAAGAACTTGTATTGGCAGCTTTCAAAAGCTGAAAAGCTAAGTAAATAGAGCCTCTGGTGTCCAGGCTCTTCTCAAACACCGCTGATTGAGTAACTGTGCAACACTGGCACAGATTGACAACTTCAATCCATTTAAATCAGGCCTATGATGAAGTGAAACGGATAAATTATAAATGGAATAAATGTTGCAGCATTCCTATCAGTATGTGAACCTCTTGAGTTAAGTATCTCATTGAGGCACGGACTATAAACGAACCTCTGAGCAAGGTGACATGCGTTTTTTAAATTTTTCTACATAATTGTGAGTCAATAAGATTTAGAGCATCATGCTTGACAGCTCACTCTTTGGTCAAACCATTACCAGTTGTGTTTATGTTGTACTTCATGTGACTGCATTTGTAAACTGGATTGTGTGCACGCGCACATTTTAACTTTTCACTGTACAATATTACTGTTGGAATGAACATGTACCGTAGAGACGTGTGCAAGATAAAGCTGTTTCAACAGATGTATTGGGTTTGTTATTCCATTATTCACTGCAGTTTTTGAAATGACATGATTTAAGCACACCTTACGGGGGGATTGCATTAGCTATTCTTTGCCAAAGGTTCTCAACTACACATGTAGGATGGAACACTGAGATCCAAGATGTCTGAGTAAGGTAAGGAAGGCGAGGAAAGATGCTGGGACACCAAGGAGGTGTTCAGCTTTAGCTGATTGAAGAATGCAGGAGTGTCTATGCACTTTTTTTAATAGTTAAAAATGACTTTCCTTGGTTTTATGCCAAATAAATCTCAACAGTTGTTCAAATCCAACGTATAACCATTTAGCAACGAGTCATTAAACGTTGTTGTTCTGTCCAGAACTCTTAAACCACTGACCATGAGTATTTAGGACAAAGGTCAGAGGGCATCTGTCATCTTGAATCGTCTTCAGCCATCAAGCCTATAAGCAGTAAGTGAGATGAGTGTAGGGTAAGCTGCTTTGCCTCAGTCAGGTGAAATTCAGAGACCGGTGACTGACGCAGTACAGGACAAGGGCACCTTGGGATCTCCAGCAGACAGACAAATCTCCCCTCCACAGGAAGCACAATAGACCGTTACGAACATCCACTATTTAAATCCTACAACTCTGAATGAGGAAAAACGATACATGGAATCTCATTCAATATCAAACTTAAAGGAACAGTCCACCGTACTTCCATAATGAAATATGCTCTCATCTGAATTGAGACGAGCTGCTCCGTACCGCTCCAAGCTTTGCGCGACCTCCCAGTCAGTCAGACGCAGTCAGACGCACTGTCACTCCTGTTAGCAATGTAGCTAGGCTCAGCATGGCCAATGGTATTTTTTGGGGCTGTAGTTAGATGCGACCAAACTCTTCCGCGTTTTTCCTGTTTACATAGGTTTATATGACCAGTGATATGAAACAAGTTCAGTTACACAAATTGAAACGTAGCGATTTTCTATGCTATGGAAAGCGCATATCGGCAGCGCATTGATATCTGAGCTCCGTATCAATGCGCTGTCGAAGCGCGCAGAAGGTGTTAGTACGCCTGTCATTATAGTGCGGACTTTCCATAGCATAGAAAATCGCTACGTTTCAATTTGTGTAACTGAACTTGTTTCATATCACTGGTCATATAAACCTATGTAAACAGGAAAAACGCGGAAGAGTTTGGTCGCATCTAACTACAGCCCCAAAAAATACCACTGGCCATACTGAGCCTAGCTACATTGCTAACAGGAGTGACAGCGCGTCTGACTGACTGGGAGGTCGCGCAAAGCTCGGAGAGGTACAGAGCAGCTCGTCTCAATTCAGATAAGAGCATATTTCATTATGGAAGTACGGTGGACTGTTCCTTTAACAGAAATGCCAACTTCATTACTGTTTTGCAGTCTCCACAACAACAAAGCAATCCCATTCACATTTCAGAATTACTATCTTACAAAAAAAAAAAAATTTTAAAAAACCTGTTGAACTTGAACACAAACATCTTGTTACAATTCTGCTGTAAAGCCCTCAAGTTGGCTGAACTGCAGTTAATATGGTCAAAGAAAATGAAGATTAACTTCCTTACAAACCGTTTGGATCTTTTCACCCCCTTTATTCATCTTTCTTTTCCGAAGGAGCAAAAGGATCTGACAGAACTGGGGCACACTGGAGAGAGTAACCAATGCACCACTGATCAATACAATTACACTACTCACGCACGCTATAAGGTCATGGGTAATTTACTTACACACACCATTTATTTTTCTTATTTTATTTTTGTTTTACAATATTGTACAATGTATGCATTTATACAATAATTCACATATTAACAAGTAAGTCTTTGACGTCGGATTCCAATTAATCCTCCACACAGGAAACATGCTTATTGTGACGAACTCCAAGTTGGGATGATGTGTGTGCGAGCATGCACACATGCTTTGGGACAAACGTACTGTTCGAGTGGACATTGCACCACTTTTCATCATCATGTTAATAAGCTCCAGAATCATTACAAAAACTCCCAAGACATCTTAATGCTGTTAGCTAAACTGAGTCATGAGTTAATGTGTTTATATTTAGCCCTAGCACCCTTCCGCTTGCTGGATATTTCTTGAGAATTCCTCCTAATAACATCAGGCGGCTTGTAATTGGATTTTCTTTATCACATTAGGCAGGAAGTAATTTCACGTCTGCCAGAGTTAGCAATTTGATCAGCTTGGTGAAGACATTTTTTAAATGTTTTTTTTTTAAACAAAAAACTGTTGTATCTCAAAGACTTAAAAGGTCATACCCCACACACACACACACACACTTAAGTCAGTAGGTGTAAATAAGCTTCAGCGACAAAAGCAAAATCCAAAACACATTCCCCCAAAGTGGAGATCCGCCATGATGAAATTTCACAAAACTACACATAAATAACATTTAACAAAAATAGGTTGCAAAATTGACAACGGTGTTAAATTCATTCTGTTCACATAGACGTCCATATAAATCCATCACGCTATAAACATACCGGCCTTACAATCTCACAAAGCACACGCGCAACAGGCACTCACAGACAGACATGTGACACTTGTGTGCTCCCAGATTTCCTCAGGGTGGCTTATGTTCGCTTCACTGAGCGTTCAGTTGCTGGGTGCCCTCAGCAGAGATATTGCAGTGACAGGGAATAGGGAGAAAGGGAGTAGGCCTTCAGTATGACCTGAAGATGGCGCCATTCCATTATGGCTACTATTGAGACCCAAGGGTCATTGAGGAACATTGTGCTTGCCTCGGAGAGAACACCAGCATTATTCAGTATTAAAGCAATCTGAGAACTGCATCTGTGCAGTAAACAATACTCGAGTTGAAGAGCATAAAATAAGTTAATAGTGTCAGGGACAGACATAACTTAAATAGCTTTTCTCTCTTCTCCAAGTTGTTTTGAGAACCTATGCTACAGGATAAAGCATCATTTCGCAGTTAAATACCTTGGCAATATGCTTGTATTTTACCTTTATTTTTAGATCACGTAATGCAAGAGGAAATGCCGCCTCCCAAAAAGATGAAGAAAAAAAAAAAGCCATGCATTCATTCACTCAAAGGGAGGGAGGGGGGGAAAGGTAAAGAAGGAAAGGAGTGTGCAAGAGGCAGCATTGACATGGAATCCTCTGCTGTAAATGTGCAGATCCCTGGTTAGTTTAGATTTGGCATTTAGCCAAGAAACTCCAGGACCTTTTATTAGGAAGTGATATCACAGGTGCTGCCAGTCAATGCCCACCAGAGTCTGATTAGCTTCCTGGGCATGCCCGATCTCCTCTGTGATGCTGTGCTGGCGCCAGAGCTTCTGAATCTTTCTGTAGCGCTCGCGGCACAAGTGTAAAGGGTTCCCCCGTCTGTGAAGGAAAGAGAACGGATCATATGAACTGTGCTTTACACACCAAATTCACAAGGCATGTTGAGTGCCAGGTTTGATTTCTCACCTGAGCCCCTGGTCAGTTTCTCCATAGTCATCAAGGTATGGAGGAGCATAAAAACAGCCCTTAGTCTTTCCAGCCAGGAAAAGAACCTGACTCTCCCTCACCCTGGAAAAGACAACAGAGTCGCTCTCTCTCACACACACTGCAAACTAGGGTTTGGCAATGCCTAAAAATCAATTATATTATATAAATAAAGAAACGCTCAATTCCAAGCCAAGCGATGCACAACCTTCAAAAGATACAAGTTTTCCTCTGCTCCCAACACACCTGATGCAGCTAATGAAGGCTCGCTGAGATGTGCAGAATTGGAGAAAAGGGAGCTTGAAACTGTGCAGGGCAGTAGTTTCGAGGATGGCGTGGAGGCTCATTACTCTATATATGTGACCCTCTATTCCAAAACCAGTCAGAAGTTGCAAGTCACGATTTTGAGATAGAGAAATACATTATGTGGGCTAATAGTTACTGTATAATGTCTACACCTTCATAGTTTGAATGAGTTTTCAAAAAATTTCCCCTTGTGAACTTTAAAACATGCTTTTATTGAGTCTAAAGTCCTTCCCAACACCATGCAATCGGGGGCATTGGGCAGCACCGATCTCCATTTCGCTAGCCCTTGGCCTATCGCCTATAGAGATCTTGCAGTCACGTGACCGGAAAGTACACAGCTGCCATTTTGTCGGTAAAAAACACCGCTGAATACTGCTGCACTCGTGTACAAAATGGATAAATTTCAACCGACGGACTACACGGCTCATTTTTCTAATGAACAGATAATTAGATACATGTCTAAAATAAACGACCTACGGATTAGTGACCCTTATGGCTTACCGGACGTAGTTTTCACGACCGTGTCAGTGGATATTGAACTGCCAGAGGTGGAATACCCAGACGTGTATAATTACCTCATTAACTTTCCCTCGCTGTTCAGTGGTGAAGCACTGCGTGCTTATAAATCTCGGGACAGTTATCTTTACAGAAATTCATGTGACCCCTAAAAGTGTCAAATAATTTTATATCTAGAGACTACATTGATTGTCACACCACTAAAGACCCAATCCACCCCCCCACCCCAAGCCTTTTCTCAGGTTCCCACTTCCCAGAATTTTTTATTAGAGCAAGTCATAAACTTATGTTGCGAATAACCACATGGATATACTGAAATAAATACATGGCGAACCTGAGATGAAATGGTCACTGCACAGGCGCCAGTGATCGTTCTTTCCAGTCGGTTCCCATGCCTTGTTCTTGTTGTTTGCATCGGCCCGGCCGATAGCAGCAATCCACTTTGCGCGCCTGTCAGGGTCCCGTGGCAGCCTATGAAACTTTCTTCCCGATTTCTGACCTCTCCTGTTGTGGCATTTATATGCCATACAACTCTCCGGCATTGTGGCATGGTAATATTTGAAGATTTGGGCGGAAAAAAAAAAAAAAGGCAGTGTTGGAAAGACGGCGGAAATATGGCGTTTGACCGACAAAATGGCGACTGCTTACAATCTGGAGCGGATGTGACGTCACGTGCAAGATCTCTATACAGCTAGGGTTACAGTAGGGGGGCGGGTCCTCTGGTAACCACGAAAGTTTGACTCCCCACTCGCATCTGTATTGCAGCGTGCCTTGGCAGACGGCAGTAGGTACCATTTTTATGATAGTATTTGGTATGACCCGACTGTGAGGAGAACTCGCGATCTCCCGACTGAGGCGCGGACATGCTAACCACTAGGCCAACTCGCGGTGTTTTTATTGAGATGTATTTAAATCCTGGTAGAAATTCATAAAGGGCACCAAAAAAAAAACCCTTCAGGCTTTCTATGAGGGATCATGTATTTTTGAGGAAATTGAGGAAAACCCTTCATGTCTAGAATCAGAATGCAGCGGAGATTCCCCATTCACTAGACTCAGTATTTATTTTGACAGAATTTCAACAAGCAGCCAATAAAATAGTATAAAACAAACTCCTTTGTGCAAACAAAAATAGTATTATGGGATTTAATCTCCTAGTCACTATGCATGATCTATAAAAAGGCTTCTGATTGGCTGCACTGTTCTGTCATGTGCAGTTTGCAACACAGCCCATATCCTGAATGAACCACGGTGGGAAAAATTACAAAGCTCTTAAATTTAAATCGCAGCAATACTTAAAAGCTGAGCAGTTTAATTGTGGATTTCTTTGCACAACCTTGGAAAAGAAAATATAATTGATAACAACAAAGATGAATCTGAGGATGACTGACTCAAAAAAAAAAAAAAAAAGACCAATTTTGAGCGCAGGAAAATGCTGCCTGTGGTGAATAAACAACCAAAAGAACCACTGATGTCAACCAAAAGCTTCAACATTTAGGCAAACAAAAACAAGCAATTTTAATTTATAATTCTGTAATCAGGGCGGCACGGTGGTGTAGTGGTTAGCGCTGTCGCCTCACAGCAAGAAGGTTCTGGGTTCGAGCCCCGTGGCCGGCGAGGGCCTTTCTGTGTGGAGTTTGCATGTTCTCCCCGTGTCCGCGTGGGTTTCCTCCGGGTGCTCCGGTTTCCCCCACAGTCCAAAGACATGCAGGTTAGGTTAACTGGTGACTCTAAATTGAGCGTAGGTGTGAATGTGAATGGTTGTCTGTGTCTATGTGTCAGCCCTGTGATGACCTGGCGACTTGTCCAGGGTGTACCCCGCCTTTCGCCCGTAGTCAGCTGGGATAGGCTCCAGCTTGCCTGCGACCCTGTAGAACAGGATAAAGCGGCTAGAGATAATGAGATGAGATGAGATTTTGTAATCATGTTTGTGCACGTGATAAGATGACTGATTATTCTGTAGGGCTATTTGAACTGTTTGCTGCACGTCTTTCCATCCTGGTCAGCAATGCAGAGGCTGAAAGGGTTTTCAGCTGGAGCAACAGAATAAAGGTTGGCCTCTGCAACCAAAAAGCATCAGTACCGTATTTTCCGGACTATACGTCGCTCCGGAGTTTAAGTCGCATCAGCCAAAAAATGCATTATGAAGACGAAAAAAACATATATACGTCGCACCGGACTATAAGTCGCACTTTTTTGAAGGGTTATTCTATCCATGGAATCTGTGATTCTATCTGATAAGCGGCGCATGGTTACTGCGCGACTGCATTGTTTATTTAATAAACGAACAGCTGAGCAGCTGCCCTGTAAGTAGCCTAGTCTGATTATTTTAAATATCTACTACTATCTTTAATACTATCACTATCGTTATTACTAATAGCCTATATTATTATTATAACTAATATTAGTAGCCTATTACTGATGCATTAATCAGTTTGCTTTTAGAATATTTTTACCGGTAGGGCTTATTATCGCCCCATGGCTCTTTCATCTGTGTTATTAAAGCTGTAGTCATCATCGAGGAGTGTCATTCTTCATTTTTGTCGAATTTTATTTCATCAAATCAGAGGTCAAGTAGGCTATAGGTATATCATCTCCAAAGACAGGTACGATAGTAAAAACAACCGTCTAGTGAAAAAAAAAACAACAACCGCTTTTAAATCCCCGACTTAAATCCTTAAAATGAGTCATTTAACTCATGTCTTGTGTGATCTGATCTCCAATGGTGAAATAAACCGGCTGTGATGAGTACAGTCTGTTATTTTAGAAGATAAATGTAATATATAATTTAATCTATAGACTAATAAAAATTAATATTTTATAATATAATATCACGACATATTACTGTCTGTAACTGTCACTAAAGCGTTTTCTAAGATCATAATGTCTGATATTATTATTAGTATTATTATTATTTTACACACACAATAAGCGCATGTGCGTAAAGTTATAGGAAACCATCCCCGGCCTTTTTTTTTTTTTTGAGTCGCCGGACCCACCCACCTCCTGCGTTCTGGGACCTCCCACTTCACAAATTAAGCACTGCCTAAAATCACTACATAACTTATTTAAATAACTATAGGCCTATCATTAATAATAAAACACAGGTCAATCAAGTTTATCAAGCTGATGATTTCACTCCAAATCAGCAAATCCATTGAATTCCTCATCCTCGGTGTCGCTTCTGAACAACTCTGCCTCCAGCGGCAGATGAAGCGCCGTTTCCTCGTCTTCTGCGTGGCTGTCGTCAGACTCAGCATCAGCTCCAGTTATTCCGCGGTGAAAAAAAAAAAAAAAACAACCATATATACGTCGCACCGGAGTATAAGTCGCATGGCCAGCCGAACCATGAAAAAAAGTGCGACTTATAGTCCAAAAAATACGGTACATTGGACCGCCTTGTTCGTCTGAGCTATGCCAAAACAGGCTTTGAGGACTTCCCATTTGAGGAAGCCGCAGATCTTTTCCTGCAACCTCATCTGAGGGGTGTGTGAAATCTCTCATGCTTATTTATCTTTAGGCACAAAGGCTACATGTGCTATAAAATAAAAGTTGAAAATGTCTTGAAATGATTTGAGTTGACCGATTCCTTTTTCAGAAATTCACTACCTAAAACACCTTCTTTTAAAGCAATACTTCAGGATTTTTGACATGAATCTGTATGGCATCCCCATCAACAGTGTCGTGCAAACACACTGACTTACCCCTGACAGCATCCTGCGAGTCCAGTTCTTGTCCAGTTTTGGTCCAGACGAAAGTAGTCCGGCAAGTTTGTTGGGGTCACGAAAGTAAAACGTTTTTCTTCTCAAAACAGTATGTGTTCAAAAGAGTGATATATTTGCATCACAAAACCGTTGCCAAATAAAAAAAGTCAGACCTCCGCAATTATTTGGCGGTATATTTTGTCTCCCTCGGTATCACTGCGCGCTGTCATGTTGACATCTGCGCAGGAATCAACACCTTTCCCATTGTTTGGCAGTGATTAGGAGTTCAGATCAGCGGCGCTAACAAGCTGCGGCTCCAGCTTCACCTTCCACTTCTCTGTCCACCCTTTCTCTCTCTGCCCGTTCTAACTCCATCTGGCGAATTTCATCTGTACCGTATTTTCTGGACTATAAGCCACTACTTTTTTCCTAGGTTTTGAACCATGCGGCTTATACAAAGGTGCGGCTATTCTGTGGATTTTTCTTCCACCGCTAGGGGCGCTCTAACCGGAAGTAGAATCAAAAATAAGATAGACGGAAAATCAATGCAAAGAAGAATTAGCAGATCTTTAGCAGATAGAACACGCACGACAAATTACTAACTGGTAATTATTTTCAAATCCAGCGAAGATGATTAAAGTGACTTGTGGTTTCAAACACAGGAGAAATGAAGGTAAATAAATACCGGTTATTTTCTCTTGGTTCTGTTCCGTTTTAATCAGCAAAGTTGCTGCCGTGTTAAAAGGCACTGTTCGGAAAGAATCTATTTACAGTACAAAATCATTCTGTACATGCAGTAAATATCAACATAGATATCTGCGGCTTATAGCCCGGTGCGGCTTGTATATCTTTTTTTAAAAATTTTTTAAAAAAAGAGCGGATGCGGCTTATATACAGGTGCGCTCTATAGTCCAGAAAATACGGTATATTCGGGTTCATAAAGATATCCCTTCGGCTGTGAGATGAAGTCAATGTTTTCAACGTCGCTGTCGTAGTCAGACATGTTGTCGCTAACTTTGCTAGCAGTAAACAATGAATGAAACAGCCGTGGCTGTCACCTGGCGGCAGCGCGCAGTGATCAGAAGGGAGAGAAAATAGTGCCAAGCGATTTCGAGGTCTGACTTTTTATTTGGCAACGGTTTTGTGATGCAAATATATCACTCTTTTGAACACGTACTGTTTTGAGACGAAAAACGTTTTACTTTCGTGACCCCAACAAACTTGCCGGACTACTTTCGTCTGGACCAAAACTGGACAAGAACTGGACTCACAGGATGCTGTCAGGGGTAAGTCAGTGTGTTTGCACGACACTGTTGATGGGGATGCCATACAGATTCATGTCAAAAATCCCGAACTATCCCTTTAAGAGCTTCTCCCAACTGCTTTTTCATGCCGAGATTGCCCCAGAGGGCCCCATATTTGCTTCAATATTTCAAATTTTCCCAGAGAAGCATGCCCCTGGAACCCAATAGCAGGCACACCGACACCCTTCTCTCAATTTCTAGATAATACCCTGACGGTCTTCCTTCTAACCTGAGGAAAATGCCAACACCAGCGCCACAGGCAAAGGTATGTGCAGTACATGCTCCAACGTCATCGCCCTCCAGCTCAGTCTGGCAGCAGTAGCTCTGAGAACACAGCATCGTCCCACACACCAAGCACAGTGTTGGAGCACGAGACTTATCTCCACCTGATTTAGGACAACTACAAAAACAACTGGGGTTATAAACACAAAAACAAGAACTAGACATGCCCACCAGAACCCTCTTGGAAGCAGATACCGGTACCGGTTATAAATGAGTGCAACCAAGAGTACACCCACCCACCCACACTCACGTGAAGCTGGAAGCTTGGTTAATCAGTGCACTGTAGTCCTCTGGCAAATCAATTAGCTTATTGGATTCCCGAGGAAAACTACATTGAAAGAAAACAAACAAACATACATACATATACTCTGTCTTAAAACAACCATCTCAAAGCAAAGTTCAGATGGCTATGGACAGGACCAGTGAATGATCACCTTATAAGGGTTTCAGGTGACTGGAGACACTGCTGCATGCCTGGGTGTGAGCACCACCTGCAGAGCAGAGGGACACAAAACACATGAAACCCATTAATCAATCAATCATGTGTCCACATGCTGCGTTATGAGCAGCATTCACAGAAAACCTGACATTTCTCAACTTGTAGTTTCTCACCCCTGAAGCAAGGGATCCAGAATCTCCTGGTGATTATAATAAAGCTGGAGCAGGTTGGAGGGCAGACACAGATATGCACAAAGCGCCTCCCATTCACCTGCACCTACAGCTAGGGGAGGGGACAGGAAAAGAACAAGAGATCACTTTCACTACACACAACATACTACCGTTAGTCTGGTTAACACCAGACCACATCACAAGTGAAATATGGTCTGGAATCCGCCTATTGAATTTCTCGTAGGGGAGGTGTGGTTTACGATTGTCAACGGCCGTTTATTGGACGTTGCGAATGTCTATCATTTGGCGTATACGTAGCCCATGGCCGATCATGGCAGTTGTACCCGGTGACGTAGTTAGAGTGACGAAGAGGCGAAGAAAAGAAGGAAAGAGAAGGCAAAACAAAAATAGGAAAACAATGGCACCGAACGATTACTGCCGTTTGTGCAAGACAAATATGAGAGAAGCTGGACCCGCCGCCATGTTAAATGTGATCCGTAAACAGTCCCAAATAAACTACAAGCTTCCGTTTGTCGAGTAGTACGCGTCACCGTCTTTCCACCCCTCCCCACTCTCTGATTGGCTCCCTAACTCAGGCGAGCCTTTAGACCATAGTTTCCATGCTGTCTTTTCAGATCGGAACGATTGTGCAAAGCAGCATGGGATTTCCCAGGCTATACTACCGTATTTTTGGGACTATAAGGCGCACTTAAAATCCTTAAATTTTCTCAAAAATTTACAGTGCGCCTTATAATCCAGCGCGCCTTATGTACGATTACTTGTTGTGCTTACTGATCGATTTTATGTGGTACAATGCGCTCAAAAATTTGTCGAAACGTCCAAGTACGACTTTGGTAAGCAACGAAGCCGCTCCGCTCAATGGATATTCGGAGCATTACGATACGCTCTCACACTACCTGATCGGCCCCGTAACAGGGCCCCTGGGCAGTCTACAAGACTGCCTGACTGTAATGTCTAAACTAGAAGTGCATTCATGTAAGGTAGCCCGGGCCCGGAGTACACGCTAGCAACAATAAACCAATCAGAGAACAGTATTTAGTACGCTTACCCCTGCCACTTTTTATACGTAATACGTACTGTGCTTCAACATTATATTACAGTACGTGTGTGTACGTAAAAGGACCCCCAAAATGGCACCTGTTAAGAGGCATGCTTACGAAGCGGGTTTCAAACTCCAAGCTATCAGCTACACAGCAGAACATGGGAATAGAGCAGCCGCGAAAGAATTCAACATCAAATGACTCAATGGTACGGAAGTAGAGGAAGCAAGAAGATGAATTGCGAACTGCAAAGGTGAAAGATGAACTGTGTTGTTTTGCTTAATGCGCCTTATCGCCCAAAAAATACGGTATATGCATGTGAAGTTCTTCCAGTGGTCAAGGTCATGTTCCTTGCTTGGGCAGAATTGTGTTTCAGTCACAAAGATGAAGAAAGTAGTACTAACAGTTTAGATGAGACTATCCAACTATGTAGCGATCTGAAAAGTCATCTGGTAATTAAAGATAAATCTCTTCATTTAAATTAGCTTCAACTGTAGCGCTGCAGCGGCAGGTCAACTTTTGGTCAGATATCACCACCCGGTGGAAACCCTCTGCAAATTCAGATACAACCTGAACACGAAATGTGTGCGCATTCTGGACGTGTAACAGAAAGGATAAAATGCTAAGCTAAGGCCTCAGTTAAACCAAAAATCAGGGCTGGACTGGGGGGGGTTCTCTGACCAATACTCAACCCTTCTTTTGTCAAATCAAACCAAGTGAGTCAACACGGGTTAATCACCAGCCAATTCAGATAGGACCTGGATCACAACCCGGGAGTGATGCATTACAATTAATTCACAGGCTGGAAATGGGCAGATATCTCACACGCTCGCTCTTTCCTGTTGCTTGCATCATCTCTGCACTTTCATTTCATCTTCCTCACAGATCAGTGCTCGTGGATGGTGTGTGCAGGTTCACTGCCCGCACGTGTGTACGCAAAGCATTGTGGACTGATGCTCGTGCATACTTTAAACATAATAATAATAATAATGGAGATGCATGAGAACAAGCACGTGCTTATTTCAGCTGAGTGTTTTCATCCAGAACTCATACAAGCGTCGAGTTAACTTGGTGGAGAAATAATAATAATAATAATAATAATAATAATCATGGATGCAAACGGCGCGCCTTTTGGCGGATGCCGCCTTTTTCACGGCTGTCTGGGGGACTTGTGTGAATCGTGCAGATCCGATGAGTTTTTTTTTTTTGGAGGGGTGGCGTTGGTGTGTCTATAATTTCATCAAAGTAAATTCTGTATTAAAATGACTAAATAAGCAAATGTCGTTACAGTCCATGAAACATAGGAAGTATTTATGAGAAGAAAACAGTAAATCAGAAAGCTGCGCACGTAAAGCCAATTGGCTGCGCGCCATTATCTGCTGCTGGCTGCACTTCACTGCACGCGCAAGGATTTCCATCAGTCCAACGCAAGTTACGTAATTGGCTTTACGTGCGCAGCTTTCTGATTTACTGTTTTCTTCTCATACTTATACTTCCTATGTTTCATGGACTGTAACGGCATTTGCTTATTTAGTAATTTTAATACAGAATTTAATTTGATGAAATTATAATCAGACACTCCAACGCCCCCCCCCCAAAAAAAATAATAGAGGCAGCAGCAGCCTTTATTTGTCACATGCACACTCAAGCATAGTGAAATTCATCCTCTCCATTTAACCCATCTGAAGCAGTGAACACACACACACACACACACACACACACACACACACACACACACACAGAGCAGTGGGCAGCCATACTACAGCGCCCGGGGAGCAGTCAGGGGTCAGGTACCTTGCTCAAGTGCGCTTCGACCCAAGGCCGCCCCACATTAACCTAACCGCACGTCTTTGGACTGTGGGGGAAACCGAAGCACACCCACGCAGACACGGGGAGAACATGCAAACTCCGCACAGAAAGGCTCCCCGTCAGCCACTGGGTTCGAACCCAGAACCTTCTTGCTGTAAGGTGACAGTGTTAACCACTACTACACCATGCCGCCACGGTGTGCGTAGCTTCTTTAGTCTTTTTTTCATGTACTCAAAAATAAACAGCAGGAAAGACTGAATGGGCGGCATGGTGGTGTAGTGGTTAGCACTGTCGCCTCACAGCAAGAAGGTCCTGGGTTCGAGCCCCGTGGCCGGCGAGGGCCTTTCTGTGTGGAGTTTGCATGTTCTCCCCGTGTCTGCGTGGGTTTCCTCTGGGTGCTCCGGTTTCCCCCACAGTCCAAAGACATGCAGGTTAGGTTAAATTGACCGTAGGTGTGAATGTGAGTGTGAATGGTTGTCTGTGTCTATGTGCAGCCCTGTGATGACCTGGCGACTTGTCCAGGGTGTACCCCGCCTTTCGCCCGTAGTCAGCTGGGATAGGCTCCAGCTTGCCTGCGACCCTGTAGAAGGATAAAGCGGCTAGAGATGATGAGATGAGATGAAAGACTGAATGTTTGCATTCAATAATTCTCCCGTGTGTGTTGAGTTTTGTAAGTGCCTGCAGAATAAAGCACTGGCGCGCCCCATTTGCAACTGAGGTTCCTTAGTCCCGCCCTGACTGTTAACCACCATTCACACTGAAACTGCCCCTATCCGACACCTCGAGAGACGAGTCGCCAAGTCGAATTGGACAACGCAGGTTGATCCTTTCAAAAACAAATCGACGTGTGTATAACCCACTCCCATTTGAAAGGGATACAAGTGAGATTATGTTGGGGAAAAAAAAAAAAAAGGAAGCCTTTACCATGGAGTTCAGATGGAGTGGGGACTCCATTGAGATGGTGGAAGAATATCGCAGCTCCTCTGAGGAAGGGCAGGATGCCTGCCTTTACACAGCGCCAGAGATGCCAACCTGAGCTCACCTCATGCAGGCCACTAACACACACACACACACACAGGGTGTTAAGATTATTTGATGTTAAGTAAATTAAAGGTGGCTGAATTTAAAATACGTTTCCCAGAGGAGTTATTTGATAAAACGGTATGAAAGAGCACATGGGACTGATGATAATTTTGCTGTCTCACCAGCCTACACGGGTCCTTAGTGTGTTATAGAGAAGACAGACACTCTCTTCCTCCTCCTGCTCCATTCCTTCACTCTCCTGCTCCATGGTCAGCTCCTCTGTGGAAACAGCACCAAAATTAACTTGACAGCCCTTGTTAACATGTTCATAATATGCTAATGACGTACAGGTTTGGGACAATTTTTTGGACACCATTAATGCACATTTTTTGACCCACAGCGTGTTCCAGTTTTAGATGCCTGCCATCTCTAATAAGCAGTGTGTTCTGACAAAAATCAACTCAAAACACAGCTCCCATTTCAGATTCAAAGCCGTTGTGTTTATTCAACGAGAGTCATTATACACAACCAAATGACAACAACAGATGGGGAACTGTTGTTAAGTTGCATGTGCTCCAAGTAGAATATGCTCTAACCTGGCACAGAGGTAAGAAGGATCTGGACCAGGTGAGCCACAACGACCAAGTGAAGGAGATGCAGCTGCGCAGTATCCGCACTCAGACCTGATGAGTCTAAGCAGTGCAACGTTGAATAGGACAACACCAGACTCACCTGACATACAAAAAAAAAAAAAAAAAAACACACAGGAGAAAGGCTAATTCAGAGACTACAGCTAAAAAGACAACTGACAAGAACCTGTTTGTTAGACAGATTTCAATTCCAGACTACAGTGCTACTTTAATCTGATTCAAATATCATGATTTCTAAAGGGGTGTTCACACGGCAACGTTTACTCCGGTGTAGCACCAGGGCTGCCCCGGTAGAGTGTTCACACGGTACAAAGTTATACCGGTGTAGCCCCTGAAAGCTGCTTAAACTAGGGATGGCGAAAACTAAAAAAAAATCTTGACCGACCACCGAGCCTCATTAGCCGGTTAAAGTCGGTTAACCTATGAGTTTAAACAGGGATGCAAACGGCGCGCCTTTTAGCGGATGCCACTTTTTTCACGGCTGAATCGTGCAAAGATCCGATTTTTTTTTGGGGGGGGGGGGGGGGGGGCGGCGCGTTGGAGTGTTTGAGTCGGCATCCGCGCCTTTAGTTTGTGTGGAGAGATATGATCTGCAATAACATGCATTGTTGGCTACAGACCGAAACATACTTTCAGAATGCACTGGCCAAGGCAGGACTAAACTCCATGTGCCTTCTAATAATAATTAAAAAAAAAAAACAGAATAGTAATTTGTAAGCTAAAAAGCCTGTGTCTACACTTTTCTTTCACCAAGTGGCAGCTGTGTTCAACTGGGGCGGGACATGACTGAATGGGTGTTTCTGATTTGTCAGCTGTCTTTAACTGGGGCAGGAGGGCGGGACATGACTGAATGGGTGTTTCTGATTCATCAGCTGTCGTCCTTACACCGCATGGCACGCCCCAAGCGTTTACAACACAGAATTCCAAGTCCTCCGCTCCAAAATTGGCAGCTTCAAAACGATTGATTTTTTTTTTTAACCGACAACCAAAAAAAATTTAACCGGTTGACGTTGATTCGGTCAACCACTGGTCAAACGGTCATCGGTTAACATCCCTAGCTTAAACCAGTGCAAATCTAACCCTGCTCAGGAGGTGGTTTAAGAAATTTACTCCGGAGTAAATGCTAGTTTGCGGGGCAGCACCGATATAAAATGGGACGTCTGAACGCTACAGGGGTAGACTCGCTACGCGTGAGGAGAGTTGATTACATACGGGCATTGCATAATTTGCATCCTGGTATTTTGAGCTTCCAAAATGGCGAATATCAACAACAACAGAACTGCGTGTCTTCATCCACATTGTTTTCCCGGCGCTTGGTGATGCCATGACAACCGGGAAAAGGAAGTACATTTTCACGCATGCGCATATTTCATTTCCGCATTATTACTATCGTATAGCACGGTTGCAAAAACTGCCGTGTGAACGCAAGTGGGGCTGCACCGGTGCTAACACGCTTCTCTCTAGTAAGCAGGTTTGTGACGTGTGAATGCTCCACAAAATTTACACCGGTGTAAGATATATCGCAACAAAATACATCGGTGCAGCATCGATGCAAATATGTGCCGTGTGAACACCCCTTCTAATACTCACCAGTAAGTGGAACATGTCCACCTCCAGAATGCAGGGGGAGCTTTCCACCTTGGGATCAGGAACAAGTGCTACATAGAGGGGACACACAGAGTTACAGAACTGAAAAACCACAAAGGAGAGAATAAATAAGTAAGTAAATAAACATACCTGCCAACAGTCGCATGAAGTGATTTTGCACAGTGGAGTGAGAAGAGACAGTCCAGCATGCAGAGCCAAACCGAGTCAGGGAACTTAAACAGTCGTCCTAAGCAGGAACAGACAGCACGTTTAATGACTCCAGTTTCCAGATGAAACAAGGTGTGTCACCCAAGATCCTCAGCAACTTCTACAGCTGCATGATTGAGCGCATCCTGACCAACTGCATCACTACAGCTATGGACCGCAAACGCCTGCAGAGGGTGGTGAAGACTGCTGAGAGGATCACCAAAACTCCACTGCCCTCTCTATAGAGAGCGTGCACGTGACGTCACGTGATTTTTATTTATCCGCCATTTTGGACGGCAAGGTCGCGCATAGAACCTAGACGAACCCATTCTAATTATCAAGTGTGTGGGAGTAGATCTTTCGAGAATGGTTATATCTTGTTCAGCATTTGGTTGTACCAATAGACAGGGCCAAAAGGAGGGCCTGTCATTTTATAGATTCCCCGCAGACGTGGAGAGACGCGCAAAATGGGTGTCCGCTGTGCGAAGAGAAAACTGGTACCCCAGTCCTACCAGCTGAATTTGTAGTGAACGCTTCATATCAGGTAGGTGTAATCTTCTAATTCAATACTCCTAGTACATCTGTTAAGTTGATTTTCGGATTGAATGATAACTGCATACTTAGAAACTAGACAGTCTCTAACGTTTAAAATGGCTATGCCTAACCCTACTACCCTGGCCTAGTCTATGACAATGTTTTATCTTTTTGGCTCATATATGCCTTTGAAAGGCCAATCCATAGTAGGGATGGCGAAAACTAAAAAAAAAATCTTGACCGACCACCGAGCCTCATTAGCCCGTTAAAGTCGGTTAACCTATGAGTTTAAACAGGGATGCAAACAGCGGATGCGCCTTTTTCACGGCTGAATCGCGCAGATCCGATTTTTTTTGGGGGGGGCGTTGGAGTGTTTGAATAATTTCATCAAAGTAAATTATGTATTAAAATTACTAAATGAGCAAATGCTGTTACAATCCATGAAACATAGGAAGTATTAGTATGAGAAGAAGGCAGTTGGTTAGAAAGCTGCGCACATTTGCGCAGCTTCCGCGCAGGCGTGCGTGGCTGTTTTTCAGACGAAAACATACATATTTACAGCCTTGTCATTATCTGGAACCGAGTTTAGATTACGAACATTCTTAAGATAAAACGTCCTGCATAGTCTCTTTATGATAAACGTCTTAATGCCACTTACCCGTGAGGTTAATCAAGTAGACCTTCTTCTTCGGGACCTTCCAGAGGTATAGTTGGGATACCCATCCCGCAACAAAATATTTATAAGCTTCCAGGCTCTTGTAAGCTTTGAGGGCTTTGCCAGTGTAACACGATTCACGATTAACGAGAAAATTGTAAATGTCGTGGTAGGCCAGATTGGGCAAATTGCCGGCACCGCAGCTCCGAATTTCCCTGAACAAGGATTGCGGCAAGTTGTACGGATCTGCAATCCTCAACCTGGAACACTTTTCGACGTAACGTTGCCTCACGTCACCTTCAAGATGCTGAACAAACTTATGGCCCTTTTCCACTACCCTTTTTCAGCTCACTTCAGCCCGACACGGCTCGCGTTTCAACTACCTCAGAGCAGCACGACTCAGCTCGCATCAGCCCTACCCAGCACCCAAAACTCGCACGGTTTTGGAGTGGGGCTGAAGCGAGCCAAACCGAGCCGAGTGGGGTTAGGGGCGTGAGGAGACACTCCCCTGTGCACTGATTGGTGAGGAGGAGTGTCCTCACATGCCCACACACGCCCCGTGAGCACGCTGGGATCTGTAAACACCGTAAACCCGGAAGAAGAAGAATTACGAATTACGAGAATTTCTGAAGCCTTATGCGCCTCGCCTCATCTATACGCTCTTGCCAGTATCTGTTGGCATTGTCGGTGACAACAAGCCACAGCACCAAGACCAGCAACACTAACGACTCCATGTCCTCCATGTTTATTGTTTACTCTCCGGGTCGTGAGACTACCGCTTAAAAGGTCATGGATGTCACCGTTTGCGCCGCCTAACGACATCACGTGACGTCCACCCATTTTCGCTAACTCCACCCAATGTGTCCACCCACTTCCAGCCAGCACGGTTCAGCGCGGTTGTAATCGAAATGCAACTCCAACAGCCCCCGCTCAGCTCGACTCAGCACAGCACGTCTCAGCCCAACTCAGCCGCGTTGGTAGTGGAAAAGCGGCAATAGACAAGTAATCGCGCGATGTAGATGGGGTATTTTCCGAATTTTCTTGGGGATTACTGCCTGGATCCATTACGCTCGCGCAAGGTAAACTATCCTGATGCCGTCCAATGTGGCGGAGTACACACGTGCGGGTCACGTGACTGCACATCCTCTATACCACCACAGAGTCCACAGGAGAGCTGCCTCCATCCTCAAAGACCCCACCCACCCCCAGCACGGACTGTTCACACTTCTACCCTCAGGCCGGAGGTACAGAAGTGTGAAATGTAAGACTGTCAGACTAAAGAACTTTCTTTCCCACCGCCATCAGACTCCTGAACAGCTGACAGGAGTCTAGAATCATGGACTACCTGCCTGTAAACTGTCCTTGACTGTTTACATCTGTCTGCACATTACTGCCCTTTTTTTGCTGCTGACGTCCCATCACTGCCTTATTTTTGTATTATACTGCTTATTTTGCAAGACATTTACCTTTATTTTGTACTATACTGGATTTTTTTGCACTACATTGCCTTTACTTTGTGTTATTTCTTCCGCCTATTTATTTATTTATAATTGGCATTCATGGTGGACAGCAAACTAAGAATTTCATTGTGCAAGAGGACATGTCCTTACTGTGCATATGACAAACATTTTGAACTTGAAGTTCATTCCAAGTTCAGGATACAAAATACAGATATAGATCATCAGATACAGAAGGAATAACAACTTGAGAATGATACCATAATACCTGAAGAGGTTTTTATGATTCAGTATATTTAGTTTTGTTAACAAAATGACCATCAAACAATTTCGCAAGCTTCTGGATATCCTCAGTGCGCTAAATATATTGTTTGACAGATGCAGTCGTCCTTTTTAACAGTTATTCCATGAAATCGAGTCGTACATGAGCTGACTGCCAAGTTGGCTATAAGCCATGTATGATGAGATTGAGTGGAATGATGTTGTATTATATCCACATTCACTGGATTTTGAGAAAACAGTAGCCTGGCAAGCCAGACTAAATGTGAATATTGAGTCTGGTCTCGGTCGTAGACGTTTCCGAAGGGTGTGGGTGGAACAACCCGTTGTCTTTCAAACTGTCTCTGTGCGTATAGGCCAACGCTCTGACCAATCAGCGCAACAGTGACTGTGACGTAGTCAGAGTGACAGAAAGCAGTGGGGGAGGGTAAACAAACAGCATGTGGAGAGGGACACTAGCCTGGCAAGCCAGACTAAATGTGAATATTTAATAATAATACGTCCTTCTTGAAAAGGAATGAGCGGAGAGCCTCTTCCTGCTCATGTTTCAACGAAAACTCCAAGTCTAATTCTTCTAAAACTGATTCCAAAGCGGAGTCAAACGTGCGCTGTTCAATAGCCGTAGCCATCTTTCCTGCTGCGCTTTCTCCAGCGTCGCGCAGCCTTGTCGTCACTCCTGCATAAGCCCGCCCAAAGAATCCAAACAAAAACCCTGCGTTGTGATTGGCGGGCACGATTTGATGCCCGGGGTGTGTTGTTTATATGGTCCGAGGCTAGACCCACTCGTAGGCAAAAATATTTTTGGCCGCTAGGTGGGTGGGTCTAGTTTACTAGGCTAAGAAAACAGCATTTTTATTTGTATTTTAATACAAAAACATCTGACAAAATCATTTCCGCTTGGAATGTAAACAAACTGGCGAAATGACCGGAGCAATTTGTGAAAAAAAAAAATGCTAACAATTCTTGGGGGGGAAAAAAAAAGGCCCCTTACCATCAAATACTTGTATTATATATATATATATATATATATATATATATATATATATATACACACACACATATATATATATATATATATATATATATATATATATATACACACACACACATATATATATATATATATATATATATATATATATATATATATATATATATATTTTTTTTTTTTTTTTTTTTTTTTTGGGGGGGGGGGGGGGGGGGTTGTTTTCAAGTAGAGTTTTATTTCTTTCTCGGTTGGTTCAGCAACACGCTCCGCCATTTTGTTTTTCTCTACTCATGGTACATGAGCTGATAGCCTAGTAGTAGAGTAGCCAATCAGAGTGCATGCTCATATCCAGTGAATGTGGATAGAAAATGTTTTTTTATACAGAAATCTTTTAATGTTTATACTTTAAAAGAAAAATCGAAACCATTGGCGCAAAATGTTCTAGTGTACAATTAGCTTCTACATCCTGCAAGTAGTCAGTGTTTTAACACTATCTTTGATACAGAATTTATTCCCTCTCATCACCCAACCCTAGAAAGAATTATTCATTCTGCCAGGATAAGTTGGGTTTTCATACCTGTCTACAGGGTAAACTCCCAAACAAAGGCTTCTCCTCATCTACCAATAATCGCTCTGTACAAAATACAAGCAGAGAAAAACAGTAAATACACATTAGCCCTTTTCCAGTAAGCAAATATATTATTAACCAAACCCTTATACAGTTCAGTGAGGCACTGTAAATCTTACACAGGAATTCGTAGTCTTGAAAGAAACGTGTGCATTAGGGTTATAACTTTTTGAACTTTTTTTCCCAAAATCAAAGTCCCGCATCATGATTGGATGAACTTTTTGGTATAATTGAAGAAACCAAACTCCATTTTCAACACTCTTTTAAAAAAGTCCCCCCGAAACAAAAAAGTATTAAATACACATTACAGCCAATGATATGAAATGCGAAACCGTGCCAAGTTATCACAAGGGCCATTACAAGTCAATTTGACTGAAAATGGATCAATGATATGTTGTACTGCCATCATAATATACTGGAGTTTCAGTTTCTATTCTTGCTTTCACTTTATAAGCCATGTAAATTTGGGGAAATCTGTCTCGTTTAGTAGTGATATATTGTAGCCTACAGCTTTCCCAGAATCCTGGAGTTTCAGTTTCACTTTCACTGTATAAGCCATGCAGAGTTGGGGAAATCGGTTTTGTTCAACTAGTGATATGTTGTAGGCCTAAAGCCATCCCAGAATTCTGGAGTTTCAGTTTCTGTTCTCACTTTCATACATGCACTACCATGTCGAATTGGTGAAGTTTGTGTTGTTCAAGCTGTTCCATAGTGAATGGTTGGCTCAGAATGTCACACAAAGAGTTACAGCGAAGATGAGAGGAACAAGAAGATTTGGAAAAAGAATGTGATTGACTTCAAGAAATCCACGATGGTGAGAGGGCCTATCCCATTAGTGCAAACCCCGTTAATGGACAGAACAAGAATGCCACTAAAGAGAGACATAACTGGCCGCTTTAAACACATGGCACCAGACATCAAAGGCCGGAAAGATAGACTGAAGAAAATTTCCAAGGAGGTGAAGCTTTTGTGGACTGAACAACTGAACTTTCCAATAATCTCTGATCAAGCAGTAAGTGCAAAGTTGGAGAAAGTGGTGCAAGTGTTTGATGAATGCACCAGACGGAGATTATGGATGTTTAGATGATGTATTTGATGTCACAAAGTTGGATGGGGAATGGCTGAATGCTGAGGACAAAGAACTGTACAAGGTACAACAGGAGAGTAGGGGACAAGTGGGCTACTCCACTAGAAAATGCGCTGACATTAAAACGATACATCCATCCAAAAGACTGAAAGCCAGCACACCTGCTAGCATGTCAGCTCCTTCATTTGACGCTGTGCAGGAGACTGCATTATTCTGGTTGTTGGTAGGCTTTACGGAAACTTCATTTTGAGTCCGGGGGGACTTTTTTCAAAAATACGACCAAATGAAGGTCAATTCATTTCATTACTAGCAAAAGTTCATCAAAATATGATACAGGGTATAGAGGTTGTAAAAAAGTTATAACCCTAGTGTGCATACTGACCTATAGACTGGATGGTGTAAGAACAACTGCCCCAGCACATGATAGGCACGCGAGGATCCTGCTCGTTAGGGTGCACCTTAAGGCCAACTTTATAAGTTGATGTCCCAAATATCGTCAGCATCTCCCTTATGGAGCTTGAATAAGGGTTGCTATAAAAAAAAAAAAAAATCATCACAGGTCAGCATCAAAGCCATACTTGGATATCAAGAATCAACACAGACAATATTACTAAAGGAAACGGTGAGTATCCTTACACTGGAGTGTGGTCCAAGCTGAAGCCCTCAGGAGGAGGACAGTCCTCCACAGTCTCTGCCTCACCAGCATCTAAAAGACAAACAGAAAATGCAACCGAGAGAGAGATATTTTTATATTTATACGCATGCGCGCGCGCGCACACACACAATACTCACTTGTTGGCTTGGCCTTCTTATGAGCCGAGTGCAAGGCTCTGATCTGCTGGCGGGTAGTATTCAGCCAATGAGCCAGACCTGACTGCTCACTACTGCTGTAACCACAAACATACAGGCATTTTACTCTTTACCCAGAAAAAAGGTGAAATTCCATGGCATGTTTACTATAATAAACTGAGTCAGTGTCACTAAATATTAGGCATGTAACAATTCACCTAATTCACGATTCGACTCATGATACTGGGTTCACAATTCGATTTTCCCATGATATTTAAAAAAAAAAAAATTTAACTGAATTTTATTAAACTCCCCCCCCCCCCCCCAAAAAAAAAAAAAAACCATGTCTTATTCTTTATGAACTTAAATAGTCTATTATTAAATAAAAAAAAAAAAGCAAAAACTTTAATTTTCTTAAAAACCAACAATAATTACCTACATTTGTAAAGATTAGAGTAATTTACTAGCTGGGAGGTTCGTATCGTGAAATACCGTGACCGAAGTCTTGAAACTACTGAGCGAGGCCCTCTAGGCCGAGGTCACATTATTTCACCATACGGACTGACCTTAAGCTCAGGGATGAGAGTGGGTGGTCATCAAAAAAGCAGAAAACAAGACGGCACCTGAAGCCAACCGGGGGGGTGGGGGGAGATACCACCCCCCAGGAAAATTTTGAAAAATAAGGCCTTACAAACCATTTTTCCTGCAATCTGAACTGTAGTAGATGAAAAAAAAAAATGTCTTTTTTATATATATTTACATGAAAATGTGTTTCAAATCAATAGGAGTATTGTTTGAATTCAAAATAAAATCACATTCTCCATTCAAGGGTATGGTTATAATTCATGATCAACAAAAATGACAAACTAAATTCACATTAAACTTAAGTTTTATTAATTATCAAAATGTTCATATATGAAATACAATTTCTTAGGGTGACTGACCTTTTCTCCCTATGTCCTCATTAGTTGCACATGATTTCTTCAAAAAGGTCTTTTGAAATATTTAAGTTTGCAAAACTGTCAGCATTAATTCAGATTTACTGACTATCATATACATGTTCAATGTATTAAAAAAAACAAATGCTAAGTTTATGGGATAATGTCTATGTACAATTTGTGCAATTATTTATAGTTCACAGTCACTTCTCATTTTCATTTCATCATTTCGACTTCTTCAGCTTTTTGGCCAAAGACGAAAGCTTGTCAGTCCTCTCTTTTTTTCCTTTTTCTTTCATTGGCAAGCTGCTCCTGTGTTTTTACATGGTCTAATCTGGCTCTCTTTTTATCGATTTCATATGCCTTCGCATCGTCTCGCTTGTCAATTGTATTCGGCATTTTGAGTAAAAAAGCCGATACGAAAGAGAAACGTATTTTTGAAGAGCAGCGACGAACATATGCAAGTTGCAAGTTTCCATAAAATAGAACGGATGCGGGTACTTTTGTAAGAACTGTTATGATTGGCTATCATGCTCTCACCATTGATGTTTTGGCCAATTACATTGTAGATAACACGTATTCTACCACGAGACTTAGCAAGACTAAAGATGGCGAAAATGTAAACATGTAACATCGTTGTAGGAATGAATTACGCTTGAATATCACGAAGGAACATACTTCAACCCCCCTCAATAAATGAAAAAAAAAAAACTCTACGGATTTGGCATAATATAAAAACGTCAATTTTTACTCAGAAAGCGGAAATCGGCCGAAAAGTGGAAAACTCTCATCCCTGTAAGCTGGTAAATAATATTTTTTCTTTACCAAATTCTAACAGAAAACGAGAGCGACCGAAAGGGAAAACCGAGCCGAGCCGCCATTTTGAATTCTCCTTCACGGATGTAATGCAAATGGTTTCCTCCTCGGTATACAAGTGCACTTCCATAGCAGGAAAACAACTACATTTTGCCACCTATGTAGTCCCCTATTTATACAAATAGGAGTCATTCAGGATTCAGCCGTGTTTTTGCTCGGCGTTAGCAACAGTTAGAGGTTTTTAGCTTTCTCCTGAAATGTTCTCTTTTATTTCGTCTTCCTCAGGGTAGTAAAACTCGCTTTCGCTGTGAACACTGTCGTTATCGCTATCCATGCTGTAAAACTAATGCTATTCTCCTGAGAAATGCTGGCAAAAATTTAAGATTTTTGATAATCTTATAAATAAATCTTAGGCCACACCAATTCGATTAGTTGGTTCTCGGAATTGCCGCTTGAAGAAAATGCAAAATGAAAAAAAAAAAAATCTAACTCCCACCAGCAGAAAAGGTCACGTGACGTCGAAAACCAATCAAATCGCCCCTTTCACTTTCGTTAAAGACTTGTGAAGTAGCCGACTCCTGGTCAAATCTTTTTTTCTGTGCATTGTAGATGTTCAATTGACTGTAATTCAATCGTTTATTTAGCTCATCTGTTTACTGGTTTGCCTGTATTGTTTGGTCTATTTCCACCGCTAATTTTACCATCAGAGCATTTTTTTTTTATTTATTTCACCCGCTCGCTTCATATTTTTCCTGAAAAAATCCGAGAACCAACTAATTAAATTGTTGTGGCCTTATTAAACAAAAAAAAGATAAATGTTGACAAAAAAATGCTACTATGTTTTTTGTTCTTGCGAATGAGTGAGTTGCCAGAGGTCCATAACTGGGGTCCGTATCGTAGGATACGGACCCGCTCGCCAGCCAATCAGAGCGCAGGATTTGATGGAAACCACACCGCGAAAAAAATAAACAGCCTATTAACTAAAATATTCCTTTTTATTAAAACAGGAAAATTAATAACAAATAGGCCTTTTCTTAATAAACTTTTATAAAGATTTGTACAACCTTCATTTTCCTCTCTTTTCTTTTGACGATTTCTTTTTAAATCCACTTGTACAACCAATCGCACAGCAGCTCTTTCCCATTTTAAATCTACCTGAGTTTTCGTGGCATTAAAGCTGTGTTACTTGTGTCTAGGGTGAAGTCATGTGCATTTCTGCTATTGTACATTATTGCACCCTCTGCTCTCTAAAAAATGCAAATACAGCCAGGAAAAACATTATACAGCCTTACTATAATCGTGATCTATTTTTTACTTCATGGATTCAAAGCATTATAAATTTGTATTGCGATTTATTGTTACATGCCTACAAGATATCATGAAACGGCAAAGGAAGATCTATATTGTGTTAAGTTGTTTCTACACACAAAGCAGAAAATCTATATTCTGAGCTCTACATGGCAAGGCATGCAATTCAGCTAAAGATGCTATCAATTTGGTACCTTAAAAATAACAAAATAAACGGAATAATGGAATGGGGTGTGCATGTCTACAATGTCATTCTGTACGCTTCCATCACATTTCATAGGCAAGTTCGCATTGGTTGCAGAGCCACTACAATTAATTTGTCAAAGCAGTGGTTAAAAGGAAGTGCATGTGAATACCTGCAGACGGTCTTAGTGAGGGGCAGGAGAGGTATGACGGTGTTACTGAGACACTCACAGAGTGGACACAAGTACTCTCCGTTCTCTACGTCGTAACTCGTATGGACACGCAGTCTCTGCTGTCTGCGCTGCTCCTTAGCCTGCACTGCCTCAAAATACCTGCACGGGAAAACACCACGAAGGTTAAAGTGAGTATCACAGGTAAATTCAGGAGCAAGATCAATGTAATTCTATTTTATATTAAACTTTGGTCAAATATCTGTAACATTCTGCATTCTCTGCAATTTTTTTTTATCTTGTGCAATACCAGAAAAATTCAGTTGAAATAAAGCCATTTGAGGCGAATTGGTCCGCCTCTGAAAAAAACTTGCCGTTTGGATTTCCCGGCAAACATTGATTTTCGTGACGTCGCGTGCGGGACGCCTCCCTCTGAATCCTACGTCAGCGCTGGTTTGTTTTTGAGAAAACGACCTGGTGGTTTTCTGCAAATTTCTTCAACATTATCGCGTAATTATTAAAATGGTTAACAGATGTATCGTAGGAGGGTGTAGCAACACCAATCTTGATGGGATTAGTACTCATCGTTTCCCAAAAGACCGGACAATGAGAGAGAAATGGGAGCGCTTGGTCTACACAGGCTGTGCACTGAAACTGTGCAAAGCTCGCGCAGCCTGCTGGCGCTTCCGCAGGTGACGTCACGAATCTGGCTCCAGACTCCCTTGGGATTTTTCCAGACGCGTATTGTCATTTTCTTTTTTTCTGCTGTAGACAGATGGCCTTGTGCAAAATTACCCTTCTGGATAAAGTGTGTAAAGGGACAGACTTTCATATAAAAAAAAAACTAAATTGGTCCAGAATATGCACTTTAACATTGGATTATTTATCATAATTGCTGTTCATGTACCATAGTTTATCCATCAACTGAAACAGAGGTCACATTTTCTCAAAATAAACTGGGAAAGGCTCTTGTTCTTATTTTTGCACTAAAAATGAATTTACAAAATCAAGTTTACTGATTTGCTCATATTTACTGTTCGTTCCTGTTGCCTTCATTGACAAACATTTCAAACCTTCAAAACTTCTTATTTGGGATTAAGGATTAGATTATCTACAAGTTGCATTCTGCTGAACTTTTCACCTCTGCCAGCAGTGAGAGTGCATGATGTGGCCACAGCTGCCGGTATGGGTACCAAAGGACAGGTCAGGGTGCATGAAGAGGGGATCATAGCTCTCTGTAACACAGAAATAAGCACACTGGCTACTCAAGCCTATCCAGTTAACTTGATTTGTACACTAAACTGCAAACCATAACCTTACCTGGCTTGTGAGGGGTTTTTTTGCGGTTCTTGGACATGACTGTAGACCGTTGGATAAAGGCAGCGAGCACCATGGCTCTGCCATCAGGTCTGATCTCCTGCTCTTCCTGACACAGGATACAGGTCACCACCTGCTTCCTTTCGCCTCCTCTGGCACGCCAACGACGAGGTCCCACACACACCAGAGCACTGTCACATGAACTGGGGCTGCACCAAGCAGAGATGGACGGTTATTAGGGCTGTAACGATACACCCAACTCACGATTCGATTCGTATCGCGATTTTTGACCCACGATTCGATACACCCACGATTTTTTAAAAATGTTTTTTTAAAGTAGTAAATTTGACTTATTAACATTTACTTACTTACATTAACTATTTAATAACAGATAATTCAGGCCACTGCAGAGAATGAGTAATATGTATGCAAAAATGAACAAATGTATATCCAAAGATTGTTTTACTTCTCAAAATAATACTGTTGAGCCGGAAGCTCTGTTTTTTTCGGTTCTGAAAAAGTCATTTTTCCAAATCGTGTAAATCCGTTAAGATTTTTTTTTGGGGGGGGGGGGGGGGGGGGGGTATAGGGGTGGCTCTCTCACTGTCTCTCTCTCATAGGGCCAATGATTTTCTGTGATCACGGAAAACAGATGGAAATTACGGAAGTTTTATAGTGAAACATTGCTCACGTGTCAATATGTAACTGCCGCAGAAGGCTTCCGCCCAAGCAGACATGCCTTCAGTGTTGCCAGATATTGCTAACGTTTTCCACCCCAAAATGTGTTCAAAACCAGCCAAAAAGCACCTAAAACCGCCCAATCTGGCAACACTGCATGCCTTTCCGGTCAAGTGATTGTGATTGGCTTGTGGCACACCTAGCCAGCCAATGAGCTGCTTGTTTACAGATTCGCTCCCCGCGTCGCAACCAGAATGGCGACCGCTTAAAAAGAAACGAATGCTCTGGTGGCCAAGGACGCCATATGGTTGCCAGTGGCGAGTGTGGACGTTGCGTGACTCGCAGAAGATTGTCGCAGGTCGGCGAAAAAACGCCTTACTAATAGATATAAAAAATAAAAGTAATTTAAGTAAGTTTAAAATGTAATTTAAATAAAAAGTAAAGTATTCATAAATTGAAGTTTGGAAGCGCCTCTGTTTTTGGGCTGAGGAGAAGTTTGAAAGGGTGTACCGTGATTCTGCCTTCTTGTATCGCGACACGGATCGTGGCTCTGCGTATCGCGATTTCGATATGCATATTGTTACAGCCCTAACGATTACAAGTACATTTTATGTTAAATTACACCAGAAATTGTAGCATTCTAAATTAATGACTACAAATGGCCTAGGATCATTTTTAACCACCATCAGAAAATGTCCAAAATGAAAGGGGATTTATATGAGCTTTATGCAAAATAAAGAATTTAGGAAAGGAAATGTGTAATAGGATGACCACCACAACATGTATGAACCTCGGACTTCTAGCCCAGACATGTACTGGATGATGCATCGGAATGCTAAGTTAATGCATTGTGTTTACAGACGTTTGTTGCTATTCTACACATACACTGCATTGCCTTATTATTGAGGATATCAAAATACAAGACCCCTTAATAAAAACAGCCTGTGTTTAATGCGTCTCACTATAAGCATGCTCAGGTACCTGTGCTCTGCTGACGTAGAGGCAGAGGGGTCCAGCTCCTCTAAACTCTGCTGGAACAGCTCTTTGTTCTCATTGATAAAATGTCTCTGCATCTCCGACATCTGAGCCATGATCTTCTCCCTGCGCAGCCTAGCCATCTCTGCCTTCCTCTTTCTCTCCGCTTTGTCTTTGTCCCGCACAGTCTGTAAGACACAAACGCATACACGGGTAGAATAAAGCAGTTTCACACACTAAAGGTTAATACGTCAGTGTGCTAGAAAGTTACTCAAAGACTGACCTCCTCTTGGCAGTGCCCTGTTCCTTCACAGGCAGGTGCAGCAGCTGTGCGCTCTCGCATAGTTTTAATGCCAACCACCATCTGTGCAGAAAGACACACAATTTAGGAAAACACTGAACAGAAAATGATGCAGCAGTTCAGTTAAAACTACATGCGCACACAAAGTCCTGTAACACTAACACTACGTTCACACTGCAAAGCTTAATGCTCAATTCCGTGCAATTAATCGAATTTTGATCACGATTTTGATTTTTGTGTCAAACGATCTCAAAATTCATATAATCGAGTTGAAACGATTATTTTGCCATTTGTCGGGGACGCGCACACGCAATACATTTCCTTCCCGCGGGCCCATGCGCAGACTTGCCGACAACACTCACGCGGCGGAAGCAGTGTGTGTGTCTCTATGGCTCTCCACTCATGCAGCTGAAAGGAGGAGAGATTGTGAATTGTTTGGCGCGAGGCAGGCTCGCAAGATGACAGAAGGAGGGCAGAATCGGTTGGTCGACAAAAAGGGACGAAAAACGTCTGTAATATGGGATCACTTTGGATTCGAAGAATCCGACGTGGAACAGAAGCGCATCGTGTGTAAGATTTGCAATAAGGTAGTATCTGCGCCTCTTGGCAACACTACAAACCTCTTCAACCACCTGAAACTGAGTCATAAAGTTATTCACGCCGAAACAATAAAAAACAAACAAAAAGATAAAGCCGATGCCGCCGCAACCAGCAAGACAATGCAGCCATCCATTTCAGCCACTTTTTACAATGCCACTCCGTATGCCACGAGTTCGGAGAGGCACAACGCACTCACAGCATCCATCGGATATTATTTAGCCAAAGACATGCAGCCATCTACATTTGTTTTTCTCTGTCTTATGTCAAAAGAATATTTTTATTTTGTTTTATACATCGCAAACTTAAGTTTTTCTAGACTATATTTTCAGTTTGAAAGAAAGGTGAACGTAAATGATCAATAACAAAGAGGTTTTTTTTTTGTTTTAAAGAGAAATGCTGAATAAATGCATTGTTTCAAAAAATCGTTTGAATAATCGTGATTTCAATATTGACTGAAATAATCGTGATTATTATTTTTTCCATAATCGAGCAGCCCTAATTCTGGGATCAGTTGCAAACGTTTAACGAGTATTTTGCAAAAAAAGTTTTCAAAGGAAACTTCACTTTTTCCTACCTACCCTAGAAAATTTGTCGTAAACTTTTGGGATAAACAAATTTTTTTTCCCTACCTGCCTACCCTATTTTGAAAACCCAGGAAACACATTTTGTTTGGCCTAATTCAGTTTTTCCAATAAGCAATTCTTATACATCATTAAAATACGTCATGTCATGTTGGCATAGCGCTTTGAAGTAACATGTACAATATGCCATTTAAAACACCCCTAAGGCTGCCTACAGATGATCAGCAGCAAAACTGTTTTGTGACGGCGAAGCATGTGTTTCACAGTAAGCCAACTGCCAAATGCTGATGATCTGTAGATGCCCGAATGCTTGGCAGGGTTAGCATGTGAAATATGTTATGCTGCCTCCTGGTGGGCACACGAGGTGCACATATTGAGTGAGTAAGACAAGTGGCAAACATAAATCAAGATGTAATTTACTTTAAGGATCCAGCGAATCATGTCTTTGTGCACTTCCAAGTGAGGAGCACTCTGCAAGGTCTCCAACAGAGCCAGGATACTTGGAGTGTTGCTGGGGGCTTCACCAGGACCTGCCACACAAGAACCACAGTTCGAACTGCAGGCTTGAGACTTTCTATTGTACGAGAAGATAAACACAGAACTCACGGGAGATTTTCAGCGTGAAGTTGAAGGTAACTTCAATGTCATCACCACTGCTCTCTAGCTGTTGCTGCTCCTCCAGCAGAGCCATGCCGATCAAGTGCAGCACCTGCAAATCACACACGTGCAAAATTGTGAACGCTACTCAGCCATTAAATGTACTGCAGATAATGCTCATGAACTCCGCATGACAAGCGCAAGACTGTTGAATTTACTACACCGGATGATGTCATTTTAACAAAACAGACAGACATTTACCCTCTGCAGCATGGACTCGGACCAGTGTCCCCCGCTGGGCTCCACAGCCCACTGTAGCACAGCACCCAGCATGCCGAGCAGCACGTCACACTGCAGAATGTTTACCAAGCTGGCAAACAATGGGCAGAATGGAGGCAGGGCTGGTGGAGGCAGAGCTGCAACACACACACACACACACACACACACACTTCACCAATCTGCAGATATACTCTTCAGATATCTTAGTTTTAGGCTACAATCACTGAAGAAATAACTTACCTAGGTCCTCTCCATTCTGTCTCTTAAGCTTTCGCTGAGCTTCCTCTGCCTGTAACAAATAAACCACAAAGCTTTAGATCCTATAGTGCTGAGCGTAAATGAGTACACCCCCTTTGAAAAGTAACATTTTAAACAATATCTCAATGAACACAAACAATTTCCAAAATGTTGACAAGACAAAGTTTAATATAACATCTGTTTAACTTGTAATGGGAAAGTAAGGTTAATAATATAACTTGGATTACACTTTTTTTTTTTTAAGTTTTACTCAAATTAGGGTGGTGCAAAAATGAGTACACCCCACAACAAAAACTACTACATCTAGTACTTTGTATGGCCTCCATGATTTTTAATGACAGCACCAAGTCTTCTAGGCATGGAATGAACAAGTTGGCGACATTTTACATCATCAATCTTTTTCCATTCTTCAACAATGACCTCTTTTAGTGACTGGATGATGGATGGAGAGTGATGCTCAACTTGTCTCTTCAGAATTCCCCATAGGTGTTCGATTGGGTTCAGATCAGGAGACATACTCGGCCACTGAATCACTTTCACCCTGTTCCTCTTCAGAAATCCAACAGTGGCCTTAGATGTGTGTTTAGGATCATTGTCATGTTGGAAAAGTGCACAACGACCAAGGGCACGGAGTGATGGTAGCATCTTCTCTTTCAGTATAGAGCAACAGGTCTGACTCTGAATTCATGATGCCATCAGTGAAATGCAGCTCCCCGACACCAGCAGCACTCATGCAGCCCCACATAAGGACACTGCCACCACCATGTTTCACTGTAGGCACCATGCAGTTTTCTTTGTATTCTTCACCTTTGCGACGCCATACAGTTTTGAAGCCATCAGTTCCAAAAACATTTATCTTGGTCTCATCACTCCAGAGGATAGAGTCCCAGTAGTCTTCATCTTTGTCAGCATGGGTCCTGGCAAACTCTAGGTGGGCTTTTTTGTGCCTGGGCTTTAGGAGAGGCTTCTTTCGTGGACGGCATCCATGCATGCCATTCCTCTGCAGCGTACGCCGTATTGTGTCACGGGAAATAGTCACTCCAGTTTGGCTTCCTACTTCTTTAGATAACTGCAGTGAACTTGCATGCCGATTTTCTTCAACGCCTCCCATCAGAAGACGCTCCTGTCGGGGTGTTAACTTCCGTGGACGACCTGGACGTCTCTGTGAGATGGCTGCAGTTCCATCTTTCTTAAATTTTTGTACCACTTTTGCTACAGTATTCTGACTAATAAGTAAAGCTTTGCTGATCTTGTAGCCTTCACCTTTGTGGTGTAAAGAAATTATTTTCTTTCTCAGGTCTTGTCTCATTTCTCTTCCATGTGGTGCCATTGCTGACCGCATGAAATGGGGAGGGGTTTTCTTTAAGTAATACCCTTTTATAGTCAACTGTCTGCTGGACACCTGTGTAATGACCAGAGGTGGAAAGTAACGAATTACATTTACTCACGTTACTGTAATTAAGTAATTTTTTGTGTAATTTGTAATTTAAGTAGTTTTTGAAATGGGTAATTTTACTTTTACTCAAGTACATTTTGAACCAAGTATTTTACTTCGCTACATTCGAAAACCGCCCGTTACGGAGTAAAAAAAATAAAAAATTAAATGCAGGGAAAAAAAAAAATTGGCCTGAACTGAAAGGAAACTGGCGCAGGCGCACGCACGGAATATCCATATTAGCCTACATGTATCGTTGGATGATGGCTGGTGCCGAGATAGCCGAGCAAGAGATAGAGGTAGTCATGGAGGAGGTTGAGGATTGCCAAGAAGAGAATTCCCGTGGAACAGATGCGCCGGACAGCGAGGGAAATCCTTGGCCGTATCTCAGCCAGTACTTTGCATTCAAACGCAAACGAGGCAATAACATAATAATGCAATGCAAAGCAAAATGTGCCTGCCTCGCCATACAGAGCTATCGGTCTACAAAACTTCCACATCAAATCTGCGGAAGCATGTGGTGGTAAGTAGATATGTGCATTTACCTGTGTATCCCAAACGTTATATTTATTGTTTGGTTAAAACCTTCCACTGTTGAGTAAAATGTGCCTTCATTATCAATTCTTTTGGCCGCCTAGCATCCATACTGATCACTAACGTTTCAAGTGAAGTAGTCTAAATGAAATGAATCACCTCACGTTTACAAATTCGTTTTATCAGAACGACAGAAATAATACGAGTGCATGGTTTTAGTTGCAATTGGTCTCTTATGAAAAAATCCTAATTCATGTATAGACTAGGTCCTGGGTTGTTAGCTGTAGCCTAGACTAGAGCTTTGGGAGGTCACTGATAGGCCATCAAAACATTTTCACTGTCTTGGATACTTTGATTTTCTTTTCTTTTTTTATTGTGGTGTTTGAGTTGGACCATACAATTCAGAATTTGGCACTTTGCTTAAAAATGTTTTATGGGGTGGTCTCAAAATAGTTTGCACATTACCCCTCGACAGGTTGTAAACATTATGCAGTTGATTTGCCAATTATATTTTCTATATAAGGAAGAGCACAGTGTTACTAAGGAATCGCTTAGCTGTCTTTAAATCGTGAGAGCCCAGGACACTTTGAGTTTGGTTGGTTTACATTTCATATATGTCATTTAGTAGGTCTGCTTTAGTGGCTTTAATAGATTAGATTCACTTTATTCATCCCACATCGGGGAAATTCACTTGTTACAGTAGCAAGAAAATGTCAAACAGATAACAAATAAAACTGAAATACAAATTAGACAAACGAAGGATTAAATACAGAGGGCTTATTTGCATTATCTACCGTGAAAAAGTATAGAAAAATTGCTTTATTGAGAGGCTCGGAAAAATTGCACATTACAGGTAGACTCTGTGTATATATATACACATATATACATACATAATATTTATATAAATATAAATACAAGTATGCATAAAAAGTAGCAAGGAGGATATACAAGCTAGATGGACAGAGCACTTTCAAGAAGTTCTTAATAGAGAAGCACCAACAAACCCAATAACCGAGGAGGAAGACAACGGCTTTGAATTCACTGATATCATAGAAGAGATAAAAACAAATGAACCAACAATGGGAGAAGTAAAATCATCCATAGGAAGACTGAAGAATGGAAAAGCACCAGGGACAGACTCGATTACGGCAGAGTTACTGAAGGCAGGTGGAGAATTTTCTGGAAAGAAAATACATGAATTATTGAAGAACATCTGGAAGTATGAGAAAGTACCCACCAGATGGAAGCAAGGCTTGATAATAAAATTACCAAAGAAAGGAAACCTGAAGGAATGCAAGAACTCCAGGGGTATAACCCTTCTGTCTGTTGCAGGGAAAATACTTAGTCGGATCATTATCGACAGGCTACGTAATGGAGTAGACAAAAGACTGAGAATGGAACAAGCCGGTTATAGAAGTGGAAGAGGAACAACAGAACAGGTGTTTGTTCTACGAAACATACCGGAACAAGTGAATGAATGGCAGGCGACTTTATACCTCGGATTTGTAGATTTTGAGAAGGCCTTTGATTCGGTACATAGAGAGAGTTTGTGGATAATCATGAAGAAATATGGAATACCGGAGAAGTTGGTGAGGATGGTAAAGTTATTCTATGATGGCTTTCAATGTGCAGTTGAAGAAGAGGGTGAACCAGGCGAATGGTTTGAAGTCACCACAGGAGTAAAGCAAGGTTGTAATATGTCAGGGTTCCTGTTCTTAATAGTACTTGACTGGGTAATGAGAACAGTCGGGAATGGCGAAAACGGAATAAGATGGAAATTTACATCAAAGCTGGATGACCTAGACTTCGCAGATGACATTGCATTGCTCTCTTCCACCAAGCAACAAATGCAATATAAATTAAACAAGTCAGACACAGAAGCTAGGCGTGTGGGATTGAAGATCAATGTGCAGAAGACAAAGATGATGAGAATTAACCCGAGCAGCCAAGAACACTACCATCAGAACACAAGACAGGATTGAAGATGTGGAAGAATTTAGTTACCTAGGAGCAACAGTATGTAAAGATGGTGGAGGCATGAAAGACCTGAAGAACCGTTTGTCGAAAGCGAGAGGGGCATTCATAAGACTGAAAAAGATCTGGAGATCCTGCAATATATCAAGGAAAACTAAACTTAGGCTCTATAAGACGCTGGTTGTGCCAATCCTGGTATATGGCTGTGAAACGTGGAAAATGAATCAAGGAGATAGTAAGATGATAGACGTTTTCAACAACAAATGTCTTCGAAGAATAATGAAAGTACGTTGGGAAAAACATGTATCCACAGAGGAACTCCTGAAGCAAGCAAACTGTAGGCCGCTAAGCAATGAAGTGAAGAGGAGGAGGTGGAAGATGATTGGACACATCTTACGGCAAGACGGAAACAATCTCATGAATGTGGCTATGACCTGGGCACCAGAAGGAAAAAGGAAGAGAGGAAGGCCAAAAACAACATGGCGCCAGACAGTTGAGAAAGAAAGAGCTGAGGCTGGATGGAGATCATGGGATGAGGCGAGGGAGACTGCTGCGGACAAGAAGAAATGGAGAGAAACTGCTGAAGCCTTTTGTGCCACCTCGGGCGCGAAGACGACAGGTACAGGTACATAAAAATAGCAGGCGTTTGTCAGTAAAGAAAAAAAATGGATGACAGAATTTACAAGTTATGCCACTTGTACTTGAAAATGTTTGATGGGGTAGTCCAAACAAAAATTTATACATTATACTGCCTGAAAGGTTATTATGTGGACTAATAGTTCATTAAAAACAATTTGATTTATGACTTGTCCTTTCTTTTTTTTACATCAAATAATTGAAAGTAACTAAGTAACTTTTACTCAAAGTACATTTTAAATTGAGTACTTTTTTACTTTTACTCGAGTAGATTTTTAGATGGGTACTTTCATAGGCGGTTTTAAACGGGGACCGGGGGGGCCAGTGACCCTGTAAAATTGCTCCTGGCCCCTGTTGTGGCCCCTGTGCTGAACAGATAATACAGTAAGATTTATTAATTTCGACGTGCGCTGGCTCGAAGATCGGAACTGACATGGCGGCGTGTTCTACACGGACTCCTTAAAGCGCTACAGTCACACTGTTACCTGCAGCAGAAAGACCAGCAGCAGCGCAAATTGTAAACTTTGGACGTGAGAGAGAACAGCTGCAGCCCTGCAAAGACTAGGCTACTGCAAAGAGGCGAAGGTAAGGAAAATTGATATGAATTTCAGTGTGAAAAATCACACTGAGATGATGACAGTGTGATTTGAATAGTGATTGCACATTCAAGTCTCATGCTGTGAAAAAGAAAATTCATTCATGCTGTGAATTTAAAAAGTGTCATGTACAGATAAAAGGTTCATTGTTTGCAAAAATAGAAATCTTATTTTACAAAAAAGAGAAACATGGTTTTAAGATTTACTGAGCACAATGTATTTTATGTTTAGGCTATTGAGACAGAATGTTTATCTCATTGTATTTACGCTCAATGTATTTTGTTTTGGTTTTAAATAAACTAAACAAAACATTTTGAATGCTTAAATATTGCCATGTTTTGTCCTTATACACTACCGTTCAAAAGTTTGGGGTCACCCAGACAATTTTGTGTTTTCCATGAAAAGTCACACTTTTATTTACCACCATAAGTGGTAAAATGAATAGAAAATATAGTCAAGACATTTTTCTGGCCATTTGGAGCATTTAATCGACCCCACAAATGTGATGCTCCAGAACCTCAATCTGCTCAAAGGAAGGTCAGTTTTATAGCTTCTCTAAAGAGCTCAACTGTTTTCAGCTGTGCTAACATGATTGTACAAGGGTTTTCTAATCATCCATTAGCCTTCTGAGGCAATGAGCAAACACATTGTACCATTAGAACACTGGAGTGAGAGTTGCTGGAAATGGGCCTCTATACACCTATGGAGATATTGCACCAAAAACCACACATTTGCAGCTAGAATAGTCATTTACCACATTAGCAATGTATAGAGTGGATTTCTGATTAGTTTAAAGTGATCTTCACTGAAAAGAACAGTGCTTTTCTTTCACAAATAAGGACATTTCAAAGTGACCCCAAACTTTTGAACGGTAGTGTATGTGCCAGTGGTTGCGTTAGACTTTTTCATTGTCCGTCATTTTGACGGACAGGGTCGTAAAAATTCCGTCATTGTCCATTATTATCTGTCATTTTATTTTAACTTTTAAATGACAATGTATATAGGCTATAAATGCTACATATTTAATAACTTGTGTTTTCATGGACTCATTTTCATTTAAAAATTAATTCACAGAACAAGCTTGTATTATTTAAATCATTTATTTATGTATTTATGATGCAAAAAGATGAACAGAGATTCTGACGTTCGGTCACTCGTGAACCCGTTTTCCCTCCGCTAAAAACATTGTGGCTGTTGTGCCTTAACGGGCATATGAACAATGTTATTTTACAACGTAGCAAGACAATTGCAGTTAAAATATGAACAGTCCACTACAACGATTTAAGTGACAATCTAATTTGACCTGTTTGCGTGAGCTCAAACCTTCCTTCTGGCCCGCATGGATTTAAATTGGGAGCTCGCTTGTGCATAATCAAAGTCGTCAACGGAGACTGCTGCCGAGGCAATTGTCATTAAATTTTGCGTCTCTGCCTCGGACAGACGACTTCTCATTGACGTTTTAATTTTATTCTTAAGGCTGAACCCGCGCTCTGCTGCGACACTGGAGACTGGAATAACCAGCGCCACTTCAGCCAAAGTTCTGAAGTCGGGAAACATTTCTCCCAGGGAAGTGATCAGAAGCACCAGTGGTGCAGCTGCACCCCGCGGAGCCTGGAACCTGACACGGAAGGTCTTAAATAAAACGAAGTTATGTTTAAATGTTAGTTAGTCTACCCGTGCTCTCATTAAAATGATAGTTTAGCAGATATTCGAGCAGTGATGTTCCTAAGCTTCCTAAGCTTGCTGGGGAAGAATACAATAAATCGACATTTGTTTCATTTTAAAAACAAGAAAACAACTAGCCTAAATGAGCGCTATTGCATTAAGACGTACAGGCAGGGAAACGACACAAACAACCCAATGCATCTCTTTTTTTAATAGCAAAAATGACATGTCTTCTGCAGAGAAGGGAAACATTAATCCACCATTCGACTCACCTGTGATTGTATTCTTGTTAAATTAGACATCTGTAGTCTACAATTTAGCTTTGCTCCAGAGACTTTCAGTGGGGTGTACTCATTTTTGCGCCACCCTAATTTGAGTAAAACTGAAAAATGTGTAATCCAAGTTTATATTATTAACCTTACAAGTTAAACAGATGTTATATTAAACTTTGTCTTGTCAACATTTTGGAAATTCTTCGTCTTCACTGAGATATTGTTTAAAATGTTAATTTTCAAAAGGGGTGCACTCATTTACGCTCAGCACTGTGTGCACACCTGGTATTAACATGCAGCTTATGGTCAGCCAAGATGGGAAATCATTCACGCCTAGCCTTTTCATATGTCTCAAACGTGTCTTCACTGACCATGTGTTCATGTAACTAGAGAGGGCTGCCAAATCTGTCAAACGCAACATCACTTCATCCTTAGAATTACTAGACTTACAAAACAAATGGATAAGTGCATATATAATGGATATAAAAAGGTCTACACACCCCTGTTAAAATGGTAGGGTTCTGTGAAAGGGGGAGGGGAAAAAAAAAAAGTCACGTCAGAACTTTTTCCACCCTCAATGTGAAACTACAACGTACAGTAATTAAAGCGACACAGGTTGACGTATTAAAAAGATGAAGAGTACACTGTGGAGCTAGAATAACCCCTAGGTACTTGAATCACATGCTGTATTGCCCATTGCATCATGCCTGCGAAGGTGAATGAGCTGGAAAAACACTGCGCGCTAATGTTGACACTTGGGTACGGAAACGGCCGAAGTTTACCCTCATTATATCATCATAAGTAAGGTCGCAACAAACATGGTGGAACCGGCAGCCTCCGTGTTTTTCCCCCTCTCTTTTCTAGCACATTTTGCCTCTGACAACCTCAGATACTTCCTTAAAATCGTCGGGTGGGGGTCGTCTCGATTTAGGAGTCTTCGTTTGATCTGGGCGATCCGCCATGTTTGCTGTGGCTCTGCAGTCGCGACCTCTGACCCACGCATGACCTCACGTGACTTTCCTGAACTGGCTGCCAAGCAGTTTGTAAACAGACCAACACGTGGTTCGGATGCGCCACATGAGGAAATAAAATGTATTGAAACAAGAGAATGCATATCTATGGGGATGGGTATCAGCTCAAACAATTCAGAAAGAGGAGTGGATTAAATGATTCCTGAACCTGTCACTAAGTGAAAAACAAACACACACTTTAGAGAAAAACTGGGGGGAAGAGTTCCAATAACCCGATTACGCAAGTGTGCAGACCCATTTCTAATTAGCATTGCACAATACTCTTATTTTTTAGTTTTTGGTAACGTGGCTGTGTTCATGCGATTGAACTCATCACATTCGCTCTCAGTCAAAAGTAATCATACAGCTGTCAATGAAATTAATCTGATTAATCCCCAAATAAAGACCAGCTGTTTCTGTGGAATTTTCTTAATCTTGGTTTCATCTGATTGCTGAAGCTGCGGTCCTCAAAGAGCTTACAAAGCCTGTGTGGTATTTCACTTGTCGAAAGTCATCAAATCAGGAAAGGGGTACAAAAGCATTTCCAAAACACCGTGAAGGCTCTCCAAGTGAAGAGAGAGAAAAAAAAAAGAAAAAAAAAATGGAGCGCCACACTGACATTTCCAAGAACAGAACGTCCCTCAAAAATTTACAACAGGACAAGACAAAGTGTACCGTGGAGACTGCCATGATAGCTACTATAGAAGATCTGCAGGAATATCTGACAAATACTGATTACTCTCTGTATGTCACAACAATCTCTTGTATTCTTCACGTCTGGGTTATGGGGTGGCGAGACAGAAACCCTCTCTCAAAATACATCTGCACTAAACCAGCAGCAAAATGTGTCATCAGCCCAATTCCATATACACCGCAACATATATAACGATCTCCTTGGGGGACCTTATCACAAATTTCTCCTTCCGAGTCACTACTGTAGTTCACTGACCAAGTTAAAGGATCACGGACAGAGGTGACAATTTCTTCATCTGTTCTGGAAATGATGGAGGTTACCGGTGTACCGCTGTCAGTGTCTATCCACTGACTCGCCATGTTTTCCAAATCTTCACCATTTAGTTTTGTTGCAAATCACTGATGTCATTTATGTCGCTGGGCAGAGGGGTATAAAAACCGGTGCTCTTTAACTAGGTGTTAAGTTTAGTGGTATCAACCAGCCTAGTAAACTAGACCCACCCGCCTAGCGGCCAAAAATATTTTTGCCTGCGAGTGGGTCTAGCCTCGCACCATATCAACAAAACACCCCGGGCATCAAATCGTGCCCGCCAATCACAACGCAAGGTTTTTGTTTGGATTCTTTGGGCGGGCTTTTGCAGGAGTGACGACAAAGCTGCGCGACGCTGGAGAAAGCACAACAGGAAAGATGGCTACGGCTAGCGAACAGCGCGCGTTTGACTCCGCTTTGGAATCAGTTTTAGAAGAATTAGACTTGGAGTTTTCGTTGAAACATGAGCAGGAAGAGGCTCTCCACTCATTCCTTTTCAAGAAGGACGTTTTCGCTGTTTTGCCGACCGGCTATGGCAAAAGTCTGATCTACCAGCTGGCTCCGCTCATAGCCAAAAGGATGGGGCTAGTTTGTGCAGTACGAAGAATTAATAAAAACAGCTTTGAAACATTACTTTTTGATTGTTTCTTATTTTCCCGTCATTTTAAATTTAAGGGAAATTATTTCACCAAACACCACTAAATAAAAACTCTCAAAAACAGTTTAAGCAAACCCTTGAAAAACACTTGAAAAAAAAAAAGTGTATGTTAAGTATGTGGTACAGACTCCAAACTTGTGGTCATTATCTCCAAACTTCTTAATATCTAGAACCTGTTTATTAATTAATACGCATTTTGAAAAATTATTTCAAGGCCTCCCCCACTGCTTTCTGTCGCTCTGACTACGTCACAGTCACTGTTGCGCTGATTGGTCAGAGCGTTGGCCTATACGCACAGAGACAGTTTGAAAGACAGCGGGTTGTTCCACCCACACCCTTCGGAAATGTCTACGACCGAGACCAGACTAAATATTCACATTAAGTCTGGCTTGCCAGGCTAGGTATCAACAGCCATTTCATAATTTTCTTGGTCCTTTGATCACCATTCTTGATAATCATGGATGCAAACTGGGCGCCTTTTGGCGGATGCCGCCTTTTTCACGGCTGTCTGGGGGACTTGTGTGAATCGTGCAGATCCAATGAGTTTTGTTTTTTGTTTTTTTTTTTTGGGGGGGGGGGGGGGGGGGGGGGCGTTGGAGTGTCTGATTATAATTTCATCAAAGTAAATTCTGTATTAAAATGACTAAATAAGCAAATGCCGTTACAGTCCATGAAACATAGGAAGTACAAGTATGAGAAGAAAACAGTAAATCAGAAAGCTGCGCACGTAAAGCCAATTGGCTGCGCGCCATTATCTGCTGCTGGCTGCACTTCACTGCACGCGCAAGGATTTCCATCAGTCCAACGCAAGTTACGTAATTGGCTTTACGTGCGCAGCTTTCGGATTTACTGTTTTCTTCTCATACTTATACTTCCTATGTTTCATGGACTGTAACGGCATTTGCTTATTTAGTCATTTTAATACAGAATTTACTTTGATGAAATTATAATCAGAAACTCCAACGCGCCCCCCCCCAAAAAAAAACAAAAACAACAACAACAAAAAAAAACTCATCGGATTTGCACGATTCACACAAGTCCCCCAGACAGCCGTGAAAAAGAGGGCATCCGCCAAAAGGCGCGCCATTCGCATCCATGGATAATGGTCAGTGATTAAAACCGAAGGCTAGTTAAGCCTTTGTTTTATGGCAGTAACGCGTATTGTTAACTTGACTGCGGACTTGATTACTTATTGTTAGTCTCTGGTGGGAAGAAGAGCGCATGGCTCAGTGTGTCGCGTAAGCAGGTGAATGACGGATGTAATTACACTGAAGAGTGTTTATTTACAAACAAGCAGCTCAAAAACGTAAGACAAAGGCAGGATTGCGAAATGGGCAATGAGCACACGAGGCGCAAACAAAATGGAAGAAGCAAAGATGAAAGGCAGAGTCCAAATACACAAAAAGTCAAAACCAGAAAGGTAACACACAGACACGAGGCTTGGTAACGTGAAAGACTAAGTACAGCACATATACTTCAAGTCTGTGTGGTTAGAAAGTGCTCATGAGTGTGCGCTGTGATGGTGCTCTAATCCGGAACAGGTGCATAGTGCTGTCATTAGTCCTAATGGCATTGCAGATGTTCTAATCTGCTGCGCATGCTTTGAGCAAATGGAACACTATACCCAAGGTGAAGCATGGTGGTGGCACCATCATGCTTTAGGGCTGCTCTTCTTTAGTCAGACCTGGAGCTTTTATCAAGGTGGAGGGAATCAAGAACAGCTACAAATACCAGTCGACTTTTGTGCAAAAAATTTGGGCATATGATAGCAAGGTGAAAATGAAAAGGAATTTCATCAAGATCACTGCTGAAATGGGCTCAGACCTGAATCCAACGAAAAATCTGTGGAGTGACCCGAGGTGGGATGTGCACAGGAGATGCGTTTAAAATTTCATGGCTCAAGGATGTTTTTGGAAGAAACGAGAGTGGGAAAATATTGCCAAGTTAAGATGTGCCATGCTGACAAACTGTTACTCAGAGACTAAGAAATGGAATAAAATCAAAAGGTGCTTCAATAAAGTATTCAACTAGGTTATGGTAAGATTATTTTTCTTCATTTTTCACTTCATTTGTATACTTTGCAACTTCATATGAAAGGTGGGGAAAGTTCTGACATGATTTACCTTGGCTTCTTTTTTTTTTTGACTTCACAAAACCCTTCCATTTTAACACGGCAGTGTAGACATTAAAATATATCCACTGTATTAAGCTGGCCGATAACATTTCCTGATTAAACCTCTAGGCGCTCAAATTGGTATTTTGTGATTTCAAAAAAAAATTGTGGTTTCAAAATTATAATGCTGTTATTCTCTTCTGGGAAGGTGTCACAAATGTTAATTGATGCCTGCCACTGGAGACAGTAAGAGCACAGAGTCTCTTCCTATAATTTCTAATCTGTAATCTTCCTGTAATGATGGAGAAAAGATATCTTGGTCCATGCCACCATGGAGGACATTTTAAAGCATATACGCAGAACCACGGCCTCACTTTTTACGCCTCCACCACCGTAAGGTGCAGGAGGCATGATGTTTTCGGGTTGTCCGTCTGTCCGTGCGTCCGTCCCAAAACCTTGTGAACGTGATCTCAAAGGCTAATGAAAGGAATTTCACCAAACTTTCACCATTTGTGGATTTGGGGACAAAGATAAACTGATTAGATTTTGAGATCAAAAGGTCTAAGGTCAAGGTCACTGTGAGGTCAGATGTTTGTCCGAAAACCTTGTGAACACAGTATCTCCAAGGCTGATACAAGTACTTTCACCAGGTCAAGATTACTGTGAGGTCAAATGTCCATCCCCAAATCACAACTTAATAAGGCGTGTAGTCTACCGGGCGGAGGCATCCCCATCGACACCGTTGGCGTCGAGTTCTATCTAGTTGTTTATAAATGCCTTGAGACCTCAAGAATGGCACAGGAATAGTTTTAAGCGTTAACAATAAATCTAATATAGTAATTTTTACGATTAAAGTGATCTATATAGGTAGCGGTCTGAGTTAATGACCTTGGCGTCCGTAACGTCACAGCAGGAAGGCTATCGTTCTCGTTGCCATTTCCGCTATACTAAAACACAGAGCTGACTGCAACTCCGAGCCTCCATTTTGAGCTAATTTATCGCCATGCCACGTAGATGTGTTGCTGGCTGGTGCAGCAACACAAGGCGGATTTGCGTTGCATTCATGGCCCAAGAATGTTCAAACTGCAAAGATTTGGATGCATTTTGTGAGAAGTTCACGGGCACATTGGGCAGCTACGAAGTGGTCTCTCCTCTGTTCTGCACATTTTACTCGTACAAGACCTCTGATCTGTTGAGAAGCGTTGGCTATAAGCCCGTATTGAAAGAGGGTGCAGTACCAAAAATTAAAGGAAAAGAAAACCACAAGCAAAGGAAAGTATGTTCAGTTGCACCAGTTCTCCCGGAGTGTGAGCCGAGGGTTGTTGCTAAAACCCGGGCCGGAACGGGACATACTCGGCCTTCAAGAAGCGAGAACACAGACGGGTAAGCTGCGATTCACATTTGTTTACCTGCATTTAGATTAATACATGGAACTTGTATTGTGTGTTTAAGTTACTGGTATAAGATTATTTAATTTGCTTCAGAATGTGATTGTCTCAGTTCATCTGATTATTTAATTAGTCTTTTACGTTTCATCAGTGAAAATGCATGCATGTACATATATGTTGTATAAGTTACAACCCCGATTCCAAAAAAAGTTGGGACAAAGTACAAATTCTAAATAAAAACGGAATGCAATAATTTACAAAATCTCAAAAACTGATATTGTATTCACAATAGAACATAGACAACATATCAAATGTCGAAAGTGAGACATTTTGAAATTTCATGCCAAATATTGGCTCATTTGAAACTTCATGACAGCAACACATCTCAAAAAAGTTGGGACAGGGGCAATAAGAGGCTGGAAAAGTTAAAGGTACAAAAAAGGAACAGCTGGAGGACCAAATTGCAACTCATTAGGTCAATTGGCAATAGGTCATTCACATGACTGGGTATAAAAAGAGCATCTTGGAGTGGCAGCGGCTCTCAGAAGTAAAGATGGGAAGAGGATCACCAATCCCCCTAATTCTGCACCGACAAATAGTGGAGCAATATCAGAAAGGAGTTCGACAGTGTAAAATTGCAAAGAGTTTGAACATATCATCATCTACAGTGCATAATATCATCAAAAGATTCAGAGAATCTGGAAGAATCTCTGTGCGTAAGGGTCAAGGCCGGAAAACCATACTGGGTGCCCGTGATCTTCGGGCCCTTAGACGCCACTGCATCACATACAGGCATGCTTCTGTATTGGAAATCACAAAATGGGCTCAGGAATATTTCCAGAGAACATTATCTGTGAACACAATTCACCGTGCCATCCGCCGTTGCCAGCTAAAACTCTATAGTTCAAAGAAGAAGCCGTATCTAAACATGATCCAGAAGCGCAGACGTCTTCTCTGGGCCAAGGCTCATTTAAAATGGACTGTGGCAAAGTGGAAAACTGTTCTGTGGTCAGACGAATCAAAATTTGAAGTTCTTTATGGAAATCAGGGACGCCGTGTCATTCGGACTAAAGAGGAGAAGGACGACCCGAGTTGTTATCAGCGCTCAGTTCAGAAGCCTGCATCTCTGATGGTATGGGGTTGCATTATTGCGTGTGGCATGGGCAGCTTACACATCTGGAAAGACACCATCAATGCTGAAAGGTATATCCAGGTTCTAGAGCAACATATGCTCCCATCCAGACGACGTCTCTTTCAGGGAAGACCTTGCATTTTCCAACATGACAATGCCAAACCACATACTGCATCAATTACAGCATCATGGCTGCGTAGAAGAAGGGTCCGGGTACTGAACTGGCCAGCCTGCAGTCCAGATCTTTCACCCAGAGAAAACATTTGGCGCATCATAAAACGGAAGATACGACAAAAAAAGACCCAAGACAGTTGAGCAACTAGAATCCTACATCAGACAAGAACGGGTTAACATTCCTATCCCTAAACTTGAGCAACTTGTCTCCTCAGTCCCCAGACGTTTACAGACTGTTGTAAAGAGAAAAGGGGATGTCTCACAGTGGGAAACATGGCCTTGTCCCAACTTTGAGACGTGGTGGTGTCATGAAATTTAAAATCATCTAATTTTTCTCTTTAAATGATACATTTTCTCAGTTTAAACATTTGATATGTCATCTATGTTCTATTCTGAATAAAATATGGAATTTTGAAACTTCCACATCATTGCATTCCGTTTTTATTTACAATTTGTACTTTGTCCCAACTTTTTTGGAATTGGGGTTGTATAACACCTATCCTGTTTTAATGAGAGTCAACCCACAATCAATGAAGTCAAATCAGTCTTAGTTGAGCAAGTCGGTAACGGTATTTCTTACTTTCACCATAAATTTTTATTTCTATGACTTTGGTCTATAGCTGTCAAAGGCCTCGGCCTTAAAACCGGTTACCGCTGTGACGTCACGCACTCGGCTGGCTGGCTCAGCGGGGCAGCTCGAATGCCAACTTTGCAGTCGATTTTAACTCTCAAAAATATATTTTTTTTTATTCCCATTTATGCAGCATACAAGAGTCAAGGATGGAGATACTAACCACTCAGAAATTAATTTTAAAAGAAAGGTTCTGTGTATCTCCTTTAAGCTCCTTGCAAAACATGGATTTTGTGTTTCTTTAACCATTTCTGTGTTCATTTGGAAGTATGTTTGGCTCTTCATCTTGTTTAAAGCTCTACCTATGGCAAAACTTGAACCAGGCAAGCAGGTTTGGGGCTAAACCCATATGACAGCTCATTCATTTAATTATTGGTAAATTTCCAACTGTGAGAGACTTTCATCTTCTTTTGCTTTGGCTTTTAACTGTAATTAAATAGTATTTTTTTTCCTAACTGCTTGTGCATTTTTATATTACCTACTATATTTTATATTACCTATTTTTATATTACCATTACCTACTTTGTGGAGAACAAAATATGCACCTCTTTTTTATTGAAAGTTCTTTACCCCCCCCCCCCCCCCCCCCCGGTAAACAATGAGAGTGTTTGAAGGGGATTTTACATTTGATGTGTACACGTTTCATAATTTCATATTTATATGCCAGTCATACATGTTTAATCGGAACGAATCCCTGGGGACAAAAACAAAAGAATTTATAAATAGTTTTGGTTTTTTTTTAAGAACTTTGCATTTATTCACATTATTCCTTAGCAATTATCCTGGCACATACATTTTTGAGAGAACATGTAGTTCTCACAAAAATTCATTTTTAGTCAGAAAAAAGTAAATAGCTTCTTGTAATTTTGAAATATTGTGTGAAATGTTATTATAAAATAATTTTATGAAAGGAGCCAATAGTTCTTGAGGTCCACTGTATGAAACTTGTATTTAGTGTTGGCCACTAGTAGTTCACTCAAGACTCGTGTTAATAACAGCTGCCAGTGAGGCCTTAGTTGTTTTTACACTGTAAAATACAAATAAGAAAAACCTGCAATACAAGCATTCAAACTTCTTCTAAAAGACTAACCCAGTATTTATTTCCAACCTAATTTCTGTCTACCCCATCTGTAAGCTATAAGTGATTACGACAGACGACTAGTCATCAGGAAATGACATATCCCCCCGGCTCCCCACATTAAGCCCCACTCCAAATTTTCTTAAGTGGAATTGGTTGCCATGGAAATACAGAGCAAATTTAAAAAAAAAAAAATTTAAAATCACAGAAATCCCAAAATGTCAAAAGGCACAACTCTGGGGTGTCGTGGCTCAGGTGGCTAAGGCGCCATACCATAAATCTGGGGACCCGGGTTTGATTCCGACCCGAGGTCATTTCCCAATCCCTCCCCGTCTCTCTCTCCCACTCATTTCCTGTCCTGTCTCTACACTGTCCTATCCAATAAAGGTGAAAAAAGCCCATAAAAATATCTTTAAAAAAAAAAAAGGCACAACTCTGTTGGTCACTGAACATGACTGTCAGGTTTCATGAAAAAAATCCTAATAGTTTGAGTTATGCTCCAGAAACTAAAATGTTTACAGATGGACAGAGTGATAGCCATCGTCACCCTGCATTATATGCCGGGGGATAACAAGAGTCATCAGGAAATAACGTCTCCTCCCCCAAGAAACCCCACTCCAAATTTCCCCAAGTTGAATTGGTTGCCATGGAAATGGGGGGGGGGGGGGGGGGGGATATATCTCAGAAATCCCAAAATGTCAAAATACACAACTCCTTTAGTCACTGAACATAACTGTCCGGGTTTGTGAAAAGGGGAAAAAAAAATCCTAATAGTTTGAGTTATGCTCCGGAAACCAAAATGTTTAAAGACAAACGTACAGATGGACAGAGCGATCACTATATCCTCCCACATTATATGCAGGGGTGATAATAATTGACATTTCCCGTACTGACAATAATTTGACTCAAATATTTACAAAATGCACTTACAATTAAAGTCTAAGCAATTTTAAGCAAAATTTTTAAAGAATGCAGATTAAATTTGCTTTAATCATTCAAGCATTTTAAACATTGCCATTATTCAACAGCTTTTGCTCAACTTTGTTTAAATTATATATTCATCACCCATATACAACCCCGATTCCAAAAAAGTTGGGAAAAAGTACAAATTGTAAATAAAAACAGAATGCAATGATGTGGACGTTTCAAAATTCCATATTTTATTCAGAATAGAACATAGATGACATATCAAATGTTTAAACTGAGAAAATGTATCATTTAAAGAGAGAAATTAGGTGATTTTTAAATTTCATGACAACACCACATCTCAAAAAAGTTGGGACAAGGCCACGTTTCCCACTGTGAGACATCCCCTTTTCTCTTTACAACAGTCTGTAAACGTCTGGGGACTGAGGAGACAAGTTGCTCAAGTTTAGGGATAGGAATGTTAACCCATTCTTGTCTAATGTAGGATTCTAGTTGCTCAACTGTCTTAGGTCTTTTTTGTCGTATCTTCCGTTTTATGACGCGCCAAATGTTTTCTCTGGGTGAAAGATCTGGACTGCAGGCTGGCCAGTTCAGTACCCGGACCCTTCTTCTACGCAGCCATGATGCTGTAATTGATGCAGTATGTGGTTTGGCATTGTCATGTTGGAAAATGCAAGGTCTTCCCTGAAAGAGACGTCGTCTGGATGGGAGCATATGTTGCTCTAGAACCTGGATATACCTTTCAGCATTGATGGTGTCTCTCCAGATGTGTAAGCTGCCCATGCCACACGCACTAATGCAACCCCATACCATCAGAGATGCAGGCTTCTGAACTGAGTGCTGATAACAACTTGGGTCGTCCTTCTCCTCTTTAGTCCGAATGACACGGCGTCCCTGATTTCCATAAAGAACTTCAAATTTTGATTCGTCTGACCACAGAACAGTTTTCCACTTTGCCACAGTCCATTTTAAACGAGCCTTGGCCCAGAGAAGACATCTGCGCTTCTGGATCATGTTTAGATACGGCTTCTTTGAACTATAGAGTTTTAGCTGGCAACGGCGGATGGCACGGTGAATTGTGTTCACAGATAATGTTCTCTGGAAATATTCCTGAGCCCATTTTGTGATTTCCAATACAGAAGCATGCCTGTATGTGATGCAGTGGCGTCTAAGGGCCCGAAGATCACGGGCACCCAGTATGGTTTTCCGGCCTTGACCCTTACGCACAGAGATTCTTCCAGATTCTCTGAATCTTTTGATGATATTATGCACTGTAGATGATGATATGTTCAAACTCTTTGCAATTTTACACTGTCGAACTCCTTTCTGATATTGCTCCACTATTTGTCGGTGCAGAATTAGGGGGATTGGTGATCCTCTTCCCATCTTTACTTCTGAGAGCCGCTGCCACTCCAAGATGCTCTTTTTATACCCAGTCATGTTAATGACCTATTGCCAATTGACCTAATGAGTTGCAATTTGATCCTCCAGCTGTTCCTTTTTTGTACCTTTAACTTTTCCAGCCTCTTATTGCCCCTGTCCCAACTTTTTTGAGATGTGTTGCTGTCATGAAATTTCAAATGAGCCAATATTTGGCATGAAATTTCAAAATGTCTCACTTTCGACATTTGATATGTTGTCTATGTTCTATTGTGAATACAATATCAGTTTTTGAGATTTGTAAATTATTGCATTCTGTTTTTATTTACAATTTGTACTTTGTCCCAACTTTTTTGGAATCAGGGTTGTACTACCTTTACGTTTGCAGATTAAGATTAAGTACCTTGGACTGATCAGCTCTGGAGTAATGGTGGAAATAGAGGTTGAACTGTTTGGCGCATTCTGAGCGGAGTTCATACAGTCCTCGACCAGTCACTCCCGGCTTCCTGTTAAACACAGTCAATGCAAGAATTAAACTTGTTCCACATAAAAGGTTTACTTTAAAAGATATCAAGCCTCAAAGGAGAATGAGACGGACACTTACTTAAATATTGCAACACTATCGATGACTTTCTCCATTCCCGTCTCCTTATTCTCCTAAAGGGAAAATACAGACTTCTGAAAGCTTTCTAACACGGAAGGTCTGCAATATAATAACTGAATGGCAGCACATAGGCAATCTATAACTAAAAGCCAGTTCGGCTTAAAGCCTAGGTCACAACCGGACGTATGATTTTTTTGGCCATGCGATTTTTGGCGTTTCCCCAAATCGCTGCCTTTTTTTTGTTCGTGGAGAAAGATGCATGTTGGCCGCAAGTTTGTCTTGCAACCTGAAAAAAACGTAATCGCCCATAGAGTTTGTTTGACATGACAAAGAACCTCTGCGGCCGGTCTGCGGCTCGAAAATCAGCAGGTCACATGCGCGCCCTCCGTGCGTTTCTTGCGTTTTTTGCACGTAGACCGGCCGTAGGAACACGTACGGCCAGTTGTGACCAAGGCTTAAGCGAGGTCGAGTTCACGTGCATGCACATTGCTGCCCACGTATGGCAGGATAAGAAACGGTGGTCAGTTGCTGTGTTGTTGGATGCACAAACCGATTTGTGAAAGAAAGAAAAGAAAGCACAACTTTATTCATCACACACTTGTGAAATTTCCTCTCTGCATTTAACCCATCTGAAGCAGTGAACACACACAAGCAATGAGCACGCACACACTCAGAGCAGTGGGCAGCCATGCTAACAGCGCCTGGGGAGCAGTTGGGAGTTCGGTGCCTCGCTCAAGGGCACCTCAGCCCAAGGCCGTCCCATATTAACCTAACCTGCATGTCTTTGGACTGTGGGGGAAACCGGAGCACCCGGAGGAAACCCACGTGGACACGGGGAGAACATGCAAACTCCGCACAGAAAGGCCCTCGCCGGCCACGGGGCTCGAACCCAGAACCTTCTTGCTGTGAGGCGACCGTAGGCTGAGGTCATGGTATTTCACCATACGGAACGACCTTAAGCTGGTAAATAATATTTTTTTTTCTTTACCAAATTCTAACAGAAAACGAGAGCGCCCGAAAGGAAAAGCTGAGCCGAGCCGCCATTTTGAATCCTCATTCACGGCTGTAATGCAAATTGCTTTCTCCTCGGTATACAAGTGCACTTCCATGGCAGGAAAAAAACAAAACAAAACTACATTTTGCCGCCTATGTCGTCCCCTATTTATACAAAACTGAGTCATTCAGGATTCAGCCATGTTTTTGCTCGGTTTTAGCAAATTACAGTTTTTAGCTTTCTCCTGAAATGTTTTTTATTTCTTCTTCCTCAGGGTCGTAAAACTCACCTTCACTGTGAAGACTGTCGTTATTGCTGTCCATGCTGTAAAATTAATGCTATTCTCCTGAGAAATGCTGGCAAAAATGCATAAGACTTTTGATAATCTTATAAATAAATCTTATAAAAAAAAAAAAAAGATAAATGTTGACAAAAAAAAAAATTACTATGTTTGTTGTTGTTGTGAACGAGCGAGTCGCCAGAGGTCCGTAACTGGGGTCTGTACCATAGGATACGGACCCGCTCGCCAGCCAATCAGAGCGCAAGATTTGGACCGCGAAAAAATAAATATAAATATCTCATCTCATTATCTGTAGCCGCTTTATCCTGTTCTACAGGGTCGCAGGCAAGCTGGAGCCTATCCCAGCTGACTACGGGCGAGAGGCGGGGTACACCCTGGACAAGTCGCCAGGTCATCACAGGGCTGACACATAGACACAGACAACCATTCACACTCACATTCACACCTACGGTCAATTTAGAGTCACCAGTTAACCTAACCTGCATGTCTCTGGACTGTGGGGGAAACCGGAGCACCCGGAGGAAACCCACGCGGACACGGGGAGAACATGCAAACTCCACACAGAAAGGCCCTCGCCAGCCACGGGGCTCGAACCCAGGACCTTCTTGCTGTGAGGCGACAGCGCTAACCACTACACCACCGTGCCACCCCAAATATAAATATATGTACTGGTATTTATGTTAACACAGGGACTAACCTCACTACATGCCAGCTCTTGGATATCATTTTCGTGTTTGATGCCTCTGTCCAGGCCACTGTTTTCCACAATGTGGTCATATACATGAACAAATTTTACTGGAGGAATGTAACTGACCATCGGGTTGAGCTTGTAGCGGACATCTTCAAATCTCTCAGATGAGTCTGAGGTTTGGTTTCTCTGCCCGCTCGCGGACATGTTTTCTGAGTTACCGACTCTTCTAGCTTTAACGATTTCCTCAATCAGCTGTGCTTTCTTTAGTTTCAATCCTAAATCTTTACAAATTTGATTCTCAATTTGAAGTGCGACATCACTTGTCTCTCGCTGACAGGCATTTGTTTGCATGTCGAAGTAGCCATGCTGTCTTCCTTCTGACATACGAGCTGGCCAGCGCGCATGCGCGGCACAATTCTCGCGTTTTCTCAGCCTTGGACCGAAATGGTCGATTGAATAACTCCGTGTGCAAGTCTACTCACATTTTCAGGCAAGGCTTTGACGAGCTCACTGTGAGCCATAGGACGAATACAAAGCTGATGAATGATCTCTCTCTTTAGTTCATCAAAGCTCTCTACATGCCCAATGCCTGGTGTAAACCGCTCACCTAAAACACACACACACAGTTAGCAAGTGTACACACAATTATTCGGCACAAATACCTCTCATTACAAATACAATACAAAACACTAAAATGGCCAATGCAAGTCTTTAATTGGTCCCAGAATAGTCTGCACTCACCCACAACCATTATAATGAGGTGAAGCATCTCCTCTATTAAAGTGCTGTTCTGCTGGACGACATCCTGGAACAGAAAATTGCCCGTGAATCTGCGAGAACCACTGAGAAAATGCAGAAAAGGCAATTACTTCAGAAGGACAGGGCCAAGAACCAAACATGTATCACACACCTTGTTAGCATTCTCTCTGTTGTATCTCTTCCTGCAGTCTGCTGAACTGAAGATATGAAAGAGCTCAAAACGACTGAGTACAATCATCAGAAAGTGGTTGGGATCCATCATGGAAGCCCCTGCCTATTCACAGTACACCATAATCATGTGTCAGAAACCCACTATAGCACGTTTTCACTAGCCATTCCCTTCCCCCAAGCCAAGTATCCATAACATGCCAACCTGGAGCATCATGAGGTCCTTATCAAACATCTCAAGCCTACACTTCACATTGTGGTAGTAGTAGATCTGTTAAAAAAGTAGGTTTGATTAGTGTTTATATATTTTACAGTGTTAACACAAAGAACACATTAAAAATTATTTTTTGGTTAAAACATACCTGGTTGACTAATGAGAAGCCATTTCTCCTCCACATCCCAGCATGCACCTGGGCACAGAGAACCAGGCAGCGAAGTGGGTGCTCAATCACCATGGGGGGGCTCAGTTCACTCTGTGGAAATCGACACACCACATTTGTTGGCACGAATATTTACTCCCAAACACACACACACAAACACACACACGACTTACCAGAGGTAGCTGTTCAGGAAACCTGTAAGCCACTTCTGTTTTGCTAAGGAGAGCATGGAGTCCTTAATTAAAACAAAAACAGAAATTAGGTATAAAATCTGCAATATCTGGAACTAATAATACGCACTTTTTTGATAATCTTGGAACATTTTCTGCCTCCTACCTGCCAGCAATCTAGACACAGGTAGGTGAATGCTGACTTTCTCCTGTGAGACGCAGTAGCGGATGGTGTCCACCGAGTGACCACACATACTTAGAGTGATGGGCTGCTCTCCATCAGTAAAACCGCTGTGGCAGTGAGTTAGAACCGTTAGGCACTTCTTATAGGCTTCAATTAGCACCCGCTCCTGTGAACATACAGCAAATAATGGCCTCAATACACACAATCCAGCCATTGGGAGCGCATAAGCATACTCTTGGTGCCGGTCCCAAGCCCGGATAAATAGAGAGGGTTGCGTCAGGAAGGGCATCCAGAGTAAAACTGTGCCAAATCTGACGTGCAAACTGAAAAGAGAAATATTAAGCTAAGAGAGATGAGACCGAGATGGTATGGGCACATCCTGAGAAGAGATTTGGAGCATGTTGGAAGGAGAATGTTGAGGATGGAGCTGCCAGGCACATGAAAACGAGGAAAGCCAAAGAGGAGATGCATGGATGTGGTGAGAGAGGACATGAAAGTGGCAGGTGTGGTAGAGAAGGATGCGGAAGACAGGGAGCAATGGAGACGAAAGATCCGCTGTGGCGACCCCTAATCCAAATAGCAAACTCAAGGTCACGCACTTCAAATGTTTCAGCAGGTACCTGGGCATTGAAAGTAGTTTTATGACTGCATTCCGATTAGGGATGGCGAAAACTAAAAAAAATCTTGACCGACCACCGAGCCTCATTAGCCGGTTAAAGTCGGTTAACCTGCAAGTTTAAAATTCTCGAATTGGAATTATTAGAATCTATTCTAAATCTAACCGCGAGCATCCGCACATTCAGTCCCAGTCGCTGCCGTCCACTCACATTACCTTTTCTACAGCGCGAAACATTTAGTCAGACGCGGCACTGATGTCGAGGGGTTTGTATTGGAGCGGAGGACAAATGGCTCCAGCTTAGAGACAGTTTCAGTTGGCCATGATGGCGTTGAAAATAAAGTCAAGTGCTAGAAGTACAGAACGTTCAGTGATGGGAATAACGGCGTTAAAATAAAGGCTGTTATAACGCCGGGTAATCTAATTAATTAGCTACAATCGTTATAACGCCGTTACCAATATCAACACGCCATTACTGCATGGTATTGGAGTTGCTCTGAAGCCGTCACCAACTTGGCTCACAGACATAAAAGCTGCGTTTGTCGCTCCCCCTCCAGACACCGCTGTCATTTCATTCTCTCCCCTTCCCTCCAAAAGTCAGCATCTGCGCCTTTAGTTTGTGTGGAGAGATATGATCTGCAATAACATGCATTGTTGGCTACAGACCGAAACATACTTTCAGAATGCACTGGCCAAGGCAGGACTAAACTCCATGTGCCTTCTAATAATAATTAAAAAAAAAAAAAAACCAGAATGGCGCGCCTTTTGGCGGATGCCGCCTTTTTCACGGCTGAATCGCGCAGATCCGATTTTTTTTTTTTTTTTAGGGGGGGGCGTTGGAGTGTCTGATTATAATTTCATCAAAGTAAATTCTGTATATAAGCAAATGCCGTTACAGTCCATGAAACACAGGAAGTATAAGAAGAAAACAGTAAATCAGAAAGCTGCGCAAATGTGCGCAGCTTTCTGATTTACTGTTTTCTTCTCATACTTATACTTCCTATGTTTCATGGACTGTAACAGCATTTGCTTATTTAGTAATTTTAATACAGAATTTACTTTGAAATTATAATCAGACACTCCAACGCCCCCCCTAAAAAAAAAAAAAAAAAATCGGATCTGCGCGATTCAGCCGTGAAAAAGGCGGCATCCGCCAAAAGGCGCGCCGTTTGCATCCCTGATAGTAATTTGTAAGCTAAAAAGCCTGTGTCTACACTTTTCTTTCGCCGAGTGGCAGCTGTCTTCAACTGGGGCGGGAGGGCGGGACATGACTGAATGGGGGTTTCTGATTTGTCAGCTGTCTTCAACTGGGGCCGGAGGGCGGGACATGACTGAATGGGTGTTTCTGATTTGTCAGCTGTCGTCCTTACACCGCACGGCATGCCCCAAGCGTTTACAACACAGAATTCCAGGTTCTCCGCTCCAAAATCGGCAGCTTCAAAATGATTGATTTCTTTTTTTTTTTTAACCGACAACCAAAAAAAAAAAAATTAACCGGTTGACGTTGATTCGGTCAACCATCGGTCAAACGGTCATCGGTTAACATCCCTAATTCCGATATCTTCTTGTGTTAGCTCAAGACAGCCATCATAGTATATGCAGGGCTGTACAGTGCCAGTCAAAAGTTTGGACGCACAAACTCATTCGTAGACTTCTGTATTTTGACAATTTTCTATGTTGTAGAACAATACTGAAGACATCACAAGTTCGAAATAACATATGGAACATGTATGAAATTATGTAGTGAACAAAAAAGTGGGTAGTGAGGTAGTCACCTGGAATGCTTTTCAATTAACAGGTGTGCCTTGTCAAAAGTTGAGGAGTGGAATTTCTTGACTTCTTTTGCCGCTTTTCCACTACAAACGCGGCTGAGTCGAGCTGAGTGAGGCTATTGGAGTTGCATTTCGACTACAACCGCGCTGAACCGTGCTGGCTGGAAGTGGGTGGACACATTGGGTGGAGTTAGCAAAAGTGGGTGGACGTCACGTGATGTCGTTAAGCAGCGCAAACAGTGACATCAGTGAGCTTTTAAGCGGTAGTCTCACGACCCGAATAGTAAACAATAAACATGGAGGACATGGAGTCGTTAGTGTTGCTGGTCTTGGTGCTGTGGCTTGTTGTCACCGACAACGCCAACAGATACTGGCAAGAGCATATAGATGAGGCGAGGCGCATAAGGCTTCAGAAATTCTCGTAATTCGTAATTATTCTTCTCCTGGGTTTGCGGTGTTTACAGATCCCAGCGTGCTCGCGGGGCGTGTGTGGGCATGTGAGGACACTCCTCCTCACCAATCAGTGCACAGGGGAGTGTCTGCTCACGCCCCCAGCCTCACTCAGCTCGCTTTGGCTCGCTTCAGCCCCACTCCAAAACGGTGCGAGTTTTAGGGGCTAAGCAGGGCTGAAGCGAGCTGAGTCGTGCTGTTTTTTGGTAGTCGAAACGCGAGCCGTGTCAGGCTGAAGTGAGCTGAAGCGAGCTGAAGTGAGCTGAAAAAGGGTAGTGGAAAAGGGCCATTAATGCATTTGAAATCATCAAAGAGTAAATAACGAGTGTTCTGAGAGCACAATGTCCCCCGCTGGCAACTATGCCATAACTCTGGTAAAATGCAACTGAATTGAAGGAAATTGCAATATGCGTATTACCGACATATAACAAAGAATTCTGCCAAGCTTAATGAAATTCCTCCAAAAATTGTGAGAGGTGTTGATTATAGAAGGTGAGCACCCTTCCCGGGACAGACAGACCGATGGACGACATCACGACATAATCCCCCTTTGGGCCTTTTGGCCAGCGGGGGATAAAAACTTTTTGCCAAATTACATGAAATTCCTCCAAAATTTTGAGGGAAATTGATTTCAGAAAGCAAGCACACTTTGATGAAATTGCCAAAGTACAAGTTTGTTAATAATCAAGGGCATAACTCTGGTAAAATTTGCCCAAATTAAACGAAATGTCCATATGCGTATAACGGTCATATAACAAAGCCTTTTGCCAAGTTTGGTGAAATTCCTCCACAAATTGTGAGAGGAGCTGATTTCAGAAGAACGTCCACCCTCATGAAATTGTCAAAGTACAAGTTATTTAATCAAAGGTCAAAACTCTGGGAAAATTTTCACAAACGAAATTAAATCGTAATATGTGCATTACCATCATATAACAAGGCCTTTTGCTAAGCTTCGAGAAATTCGTCCAACAATTGTGTGAGGAGTTGATTTCAGAAGGAAAACACTTGTGAAATTGTCGAATTATAATTTTGTTAAATCAAGAGCTGTAACTGGTAAAATGTGACCAAATTTAACGAAATTACTCATACGCATATATAACAAGGCCTTTTACTAGGTTTCGTGAAATTCCACCAAAAATTGTGAAAGGAGTTGATTTCAGAAGGTGAGCACCCTTCCCGGGCCGGACGGACAGACATAGCCACGACATAATCCCCCTTCGGGCCTTTCAGCCAGAGAGGGATAAAAACACAGTAAACAGCCCTATTCTACAACTGTAGTAATCCATATTAGGTCAAGAACCACTCAACTAAGTAAAGAGAAACAAAAGTCCATCCTTACTTCAAGACATGATGTGCCCGTCTTAATTAATAAAACTATATAAAATCAACTGAAATAGAAGGTGTCCAAACTTTTGACTGGTACATGTTGCACATGCTATGAAAAAAAAAAAAAAAAAGTCTGTGTGATGAATTAAATTTACCGCAGTAGCACCTGTGTAATAAATTTTTTGTGTGAGAGAGACAGAGGCACTTATTTGTGTAAAGTGAGGATTTGTGCGCTTGTGTGTGAGGTAAACCAATGGCGCATCGCTATTCAACTCTGTAGCTGTAATCTACAATGAGTAAAATCTGTCTGCATCAAACTCCAAACAGCCAACACCAAAGGGGTGTTCACACGGCAACTGTATAGTAAATGTAAATGTAAACACAGCAAACAAACAATGCCAACAGGTGCGTGCACGCGCACATACATGCCCCTAAATCAGAAAACATTGGGATGGTACGGAAAATGCAAATAAAAGAAAGCAGTGGTTTCCAAATTTACTTTGACTTGTATTTCACATTTTATCTGGGCAACTTAATTTCATTTGTTAATATTAGTGCTGTCAAGCGATTAAAATATTTAATCGCGATTAATGTCGCGACTGTCATAGTTAACTCGCGATTAATCGCAATTTAATCGCACATTTTTGTCACATGAAAAACCATTGTAATTCTCTTATCAGCATAAAAAAGTGAATGGGCTTGCTCACCGTTCGAACTACGGGGGTACTCGGGGGATCCGAGATCCCCTGAAACAGACATGATGTGGGAAATATGATTTGGGAAATGTTGGGGGGGGTCTCTAAAATATTGGCAAAATAATGTTTATTGACATAGCAATCATGTGTAACGGGAAGCATTTGCATATCCGAAGTGAGCGCGCGATGGAGAGCCGCGCTCTGAGACAAGCGCAAGCACCCCCCCAAGGGAAAATAAGGGACCCCCCCGAAAATATCGGCATAGTTCGAACACTGGTTGTACCAATGTTTTTTTTTTTTTTTATTGCAGAGCATAACACGTCTTGTCACAGCCACTGCAAAGTGGGGCTGGAGCCGCCGATGGGAAAACGAACCCTAAGCCGAGCACCGTGGCTCTTCGGGGAAGGGCAGAGGACTCTGGCTGTGCAGGGCGTGGCATCATGTCACAGAGCGTTAATCTCGCGATAAAAAAATTATCGCCGTTAAAATTGAGTCAAGTTAACGCATTAATAACGCGACATTTTTGACAGCACTAGTTAATATACATCTGTTCTTGCATTTCAGGCCTCCAACACATTCCCAAACTAGACAGAACTCGACGCCAACGGTGTCGATGGGGATGCCTCCGCCTGGTAAACTACACGCCTTATTAAGTTGTGATTTGGGGATGGACATTTGACCTCGTGAAATTACTTGTATCAGCCTTGGAGATATTGTGTTCACAAGGTTTGCAGACAGACATTTGACCTCCGTGACCTTGACCTTTTGATCTCAAAATCTAATCAGCTCATGTTTGTCCCAAAGCGCATGAATGGTGAAAGTTTGGTGAAATTCCTTTCATTAGCCTTTGAGCATAGGTCGCGTTAACCGACAATTGTCCGTCATTGACGGATTTTTTTTTAGCTATGACAGAAAAATCTGAAGGCTGTCGGTCATTTTGACGAATGTTTACCGTTAACATTACCAATAATAGCCTAATAATAACAATAATAAAACATAATGAAACACACAATTGAAATGATTGGCAAGTTGTGGCAGAGTTTTCTGACATACAGTATACATAGTCTTCACTGCCGTCACTTTCAATCTGAGCCGACGTTGCGGCAGTCTTGATGTTCAGTGCATAGGCTACTCATGTATACACTGTAGCCACTGCGCAAGGCTGTTCCCCCCATCGCGCTCCTGACCGCGCTAGGACTTTTCTAACCACTAGCACAGTGAGATGGATTAATGTTTCCCTTCTCTGCAGAAGATACGTCATTTTTGCTATTAAAAAAAAAAAAAAGAGATGCATTGGGTTGTTTGTGTCGTTTCCCTGCCTGTACAATAGCGCTCATTTAGGCTAGTTGTTTTCTTGTTTTTAAAATGAAACAAATGTCGATTTATTGTATTCTTCCCCAGCACGCTTAGGAACATCACTGCTCGAATATCTGCTAAACTATCATTTTAATGAGAGCACGGGTAGACTAACTAACATTTAAACATGACTTCGTTTTATTTAAGACCTTCCGTGTCAGGTTCCAGGCTCCGCCGAGCCGAGACGCGGGGTGCAGCTGCACCACTGGTGCAGAAAGACCGCATGCTGCAGGATTTCCTCCCTATGAAGAGAGTACTAGCAGGGTCGGGAAATCCAACTTTCAGAGGCTCTTGCCGGCTTCTGATCACTTCCCTGGGAGAAATGTTTCCCGACTTCAGAACTTTGGCTGAAGTGGCGCTGGTTATTCCAGTCTCCAGTGTCGCAGCAGAGCGCGGGTTCAGCCTTCAGAATAAAATTAAAACGTTAATGAGAAGTCGTCTGTCCGAGGCAAAGACGCAAAATTTAATGACAATTGCCTCGGCAGCAGTCTCCGTTGACGACTTTGATTATGCACAAGCGAGCTCCCAATTTAAATCCGTGCGGGCCAGAAGGAAGGTTTGAGCTCACGCAAACAGGTCAAATTAGATCGTCACTTAAATCATTGTAGTGAACTGTTCATATTTTAACTGCAATTGTCTTGCTACGTTGTAAAATAACATTGTTCATATGCCCGTTAAGGCACAACAGCCGCAATGTTTTTAGCGGAGAGAAAACGGGTTCACGAGTGACCGAACGTCAGAATCTCTGTTCATCTTTTTGCATCATAAATACATAAATAAATGATTAAATAATACAAGCTTGTTCTGTGAATTAATTTTTAAATGAAAATGAGTCCATGAAAACACAAGTTATTAAATATTTAGCATTTATAGCCTATATACATTGTCATTTAAAAGTTAAAATAAAATGACAGATAATAATGGACAATGACAGAATTTTTACGACCCTGTCCGTCAAAATGACGGACAATGAAAAAGTCTAACGTAACCACTGCCTTTGAGATATCGCGTTCACAAGGTTTCGGGACGGACGCACGCGGACAGACATTTGACCTCACTGTGACCTTGAGATCTCAAAATCTAATCAGTTTATCTTTGTCCCCAAATGGTGAAAGTTTGGTGAAATTCCTTTCATCTGCCTTGGAGATAGTGTTCACAAAGTTTGCGGACAGACATTTGACCTCACAGTGACCTTGACCTTACACATTTTGATCTTAAAATCTAATCAGTTCATGTTTGTCCCAAGGCGCACGAATGGTGAAAGTTTGGTGAAATTCCTTTCATTAGCCTTTGAGATATCGCGTTCACAAGGTTTCGGGACGGACGCACGCACAGACGGACAACCTGAAAACATAATGCCTCCTGCACCTTACAGTGGCGGAGGCATAAAGTTGGGATGGGGCAAATTAGGGCTAGTAATGAAGTAAAACAAATAGCGATGCCAGCTGAAACAAGCGATTGTACAGTAATCATGATTTGGTATGAAATCTGTATCAAAGAAAGGCTTTGAGGAACAAAGATGAGCTGAGGATCTCCAGTCACCTCAGAGAATCCATAATTTCAACCGGTGCCTCTCAGTGCATGGTATATTAGATTTATATCCCTCATCGGCGGTTCTCAAGATGGCGGCTTGAAGAGGGGTCAAGTTTAGTCGAGCTGTTGCGCCACTACATTGATTTTTTTTTTTACATTATAACCTACAAACACTGCATCACGCAACCTCTTGCAAGTCCACAACTCGTAACGAGCATCAATAATTACTTTTTGAGACAGTCCGACAACATGCCGCAGAGAAGAAACACAATCTAACAAGCTAGAAGAGCTTAGCCAACAAGCTAGTGAAGAAGCTAACGCTGATGTTAGCGCACCTGAATCAGCACTTCGTGAGGCGATTTCTGAGATAATGGCTAACATCTCAAAAGTCATTGACGGAAAGCCCGGGCCACTGTCACAGTTGTTGCAAATGCAACAGGAAGAACTTGACAGCCCTGAAAAGCAGATTTCCAAAGCAGAGACTAGAATCTCAACGCTGGAAGACACTTGGATCGTGTCATTAGCAAACTGAGCACGCTGGAAAAACAGGTGCGCGACGCGAGTGAACACACTGATGACCTGGAGATTTATATCCCTCATCAAAAAATTCCAAACTGAAACTGTTAAAGTGCATATCACGGGTAAATTCAGGAGCAAGATCAATGCAATTCTCCTATTTTATATTAAACTTTGGTCAAATATCTGTAACATTCTGCATTCTCTGAAATTTTTTTACCTTGCGCAATACCAGAAAAATTCAGTTTAAATCGAGCCATTTGAGGTGAATTGGTCCGCCTCTGAAAAAACTTGGCATTTGGATTTCCCGGCAAACATTAATTTTCGTGACGTCGCGTGCGGGACGCCTCCCTCTGAATCCTATGTCAGCGCTGGTTTGTTTATGAGGAAACGACCGTATTATTTACATCCCCGGTGTCGTCTCCGCCGTCTTCACTACTTGAATCATCAAATCCAAACAGATGAAGCCCCAATCTGAGATCTCATTATATTCTTCATCCAAAAGGCGAAGTAACATTGCGTTCAGGTGACAATTCCATATTCATCTCATTATCTCTAGCCGCTTTATCCTGTTCTACAGGGTCGCAGGCAAGCTGGAGCCTATCCCAGCTGACTACGGGCGAAAGGCGGGGTACACCCTGGACAAGTCGCCAGGTCATCACAGGGCTGACACATAGACACAGACAACCATTCACACTCCCATTCACACCTACGGTCAATTTAGAGTCACCAGTTAACCTAACCTGCATGTCTTTGGACTGTGGGGGAAACCGGAGCACCCGAAGGAAACCCACGCGGACACGGGGAGAACATGCAAACTCCGTACAGAAAGGCCCTCGCCGGCCCCGGGGCTCGAACCCGGACCTTCTTGCTGTGAGGCGACAGTGCTAACCACTACACCACCGTGCCGCCCACAATTCCATATTTCAATGCAAAATTGCTAGCTGCTAAACTTGGTCTACACAGGCTGTGCACTGAAACCGTGCAAAGCTCTCGCAGCCTGCTGGCGCTTCCGCACGTGACGTCACGAATCTGGCTCCAGACTCCCTTGGGATTTTTCCAGACCCGTTTTGTTATTTTATTTTTTTCTGCTGTAGACAGATGGCCTTGTGCAAAATTACCCTTCTGGATGGGTGTGTAAAGAGACATGCTTTCATTAAAAAAAAAAAAAAAAAAAAAACACGAAATTGGTCCAGGATATGCACTTTTTTTTTTTTTAAAGATATTTTTTTGGGCTTTTTTGCACCTTTATTGGATAGGACAGTGTAGAGACAGGAAATGAGCGGGAGAGAGAGAGAGAGAGACGGGAAGGGATCGGGAAATGACCTCGGGCCGGAATCGAACCCGGGTCGCCCGCATTCATGGTATGGCGCCTTAACCACCTGAGCCACGACGCCCCCAGGATATGCACTTTAAGATTGAATCTCTGTAGAAACTCACTGGAGAGAGCCATGTTTGTTGTTTACATCAGCGCGACCTTCGACCTGCACATGTGCAATGTACCATGTTATCGCCTGCCTCGCTAGTCATGATACGTAGATTTACAGATAGAGAAATGCTCACGGAGCCACAGCTGTGACTCGAGTCAGCCGTACAGCTTGAAATTGTGATGCCAGTTCATGGCATATCCAGGGATATCCAGTTTTTGGGACCTGCAATTTCAGGACCCATTATTTGGTCCGATTGGAGCTCTGTCAGTAGCCTGTTAGTTTTGAAAACTCGTACGCTGTGCACACTATGTACGTGAATTTCGACAGGGTTGTATTGGAAGAAATCGAACACTACAAGTTGTGCATTTACTTGAAATGATGAGCGCAGCATTTGATTGCGATTGTTCCATAACCCGCGAAAAATATCCGTCGGCTTTTTCTGCTCACTTCTTAAAAATCAAGGTTTTTAATTTTCCTTGCTTGTGCACATAGGTATTTCATGTGACGTGCAAAATGGGTCGCTGTCAGCATCGACGACATGTCCTCCTCTATCTGGCTGAAAATAGGTTGGTGGTCCATCCCCTTCTGTTATGTAGCCAAGATGGCGACCACCGAGGGTGAGAAGTGTGCAGCGTCGCACACAACATTTGGACCGCTTTAAGTACACCATCCAGGGACTCGTAGTGCACTGCATGTTGCCATACTTAGTGAACACACTTGCACATTCAAAATAGCAAGTACAGAATTATGCAAAATGAGACACACGGATATATTGAGTGCTAACTGTCTGACCTGTATATCCTGAAGTTGGCAATCAACACAGAACAATTCACCCATATACAGTAGCTACACTTGTCAAGGTTCTTTTTCATGTCCACCTCCTGTATGCCAAATGCTTCCTTCTTATTATTCGAAAGCTTCTATACATAGTTTTCACATGACGTCACAGAGTCGGGGATTCCCTAGTGGCGGCCATCTTGCGGGTCAAGCTTACCGTACGGGTGACTGAGCACACATTGTAATGCGCGAGTACAAAGTCTTCAAAAGAACCCAAGCAGGCTATTTAAAGCTAGCAATGGTGCACACCTGTTGTATTCACGGCTGTCGTAATAGGCCAGATGATGACGTCAAGCGGAGCTTTTATGGAATTCCCACTGTACGGGAGCACGAAGGCGAGCAAACAAACAAACTCAGCATACAAAGGAGAAATCTATGGCTTGCGAGAATCAACCGCAAGGATTATCAGCCTTCCAAACACAGCAAAGTCTGCTCCGATCATTTTATAAGTGATAAGTTGTTTAAATAAACAATCAATTGCAAATCCGTTACAGTCCATGAAACATAGGAAGTATAAGGATGAGGAAAAAAAAAGTGACTCGGAAAGCTGCGCACATTTGCGCAGCTTCGCGCAAATGTGCGCAGCTTTCCAATTTAAATCAACTCGATATTATACACACATATATTTATATGCAGTGTTGAGAGCTCTAAAATTCCAATGTTTACATACCTTGGCTATAATTAGGGCACGACTGTCACTTGGTTTTATATGGTGGACTTCACGGACCCAGCCACAGACAAAATAACTGTACGACTCCAGCGACTTGTATGCTTTGAGGTCGTCACGTGTGTAGGCACTTTTACTATTCACAAAATAGTTCACAGTATCAGGGTACGATATGGATGGCAGCCCTGCATAGTCACTTGAAAATGCATCTTTGTCCACTTCATAAGGGTCAATTCCCCCAATCAAGGCCAGTTTGGCTGCATACCGTTGTCGTGAGATGTTGTCTAATATATCTATATACTTCTGTTTGCTTGATTTTGCCGACATTGATCTTTATTTTAGAAAACTGACTATATAACTTCATAAATTCGTCCGAGATAACGTAGCCTGTAATAGCGATGGTCCGTTTTGTTTGCCCCACAAGATGGCGGCTGGAGGGCGTTCCCCAGAATGCCGTGACATCAGTGAAAACTATGTATATACACTACCGTTCAAAAGTTTGGGGTCACTTTGAAATGTCCTTATTTTTGAAAGAAAAGCACTGTTCTTTTCAATGAAGATCACTTTAAACTAATCAGAAATATACTCTATACATTGCTAATGTGGTAAATGACTATTCTAGCTGCAAATGTCTGGTTTTTGGTGCAATATCTCCATAGGTGTATAGAGGCCCATTTCCAGCAACTCTCACTCCAGTGTTCTAATGGTACAATGTGTTTGCTCATTGCCTCAGAAGGCTAATGGAGGATTAGAAAACCCTTGTACAATCATGTTAGCACAGCTGAAAACAGTTGAGCTCTTTAGAGAAGCTATAAAACTGACCTTCCTTTGAGCAGATTGAGTTTCTGGAGCATCACATTTGTGGGGTCAAAATGCTCAAAATGGCCAGAAAAATGTCTTGACTATATTTTCTATTCATTTTACAACTTATGGTGGGAAATAAAAGTGTGACTTTTCATGGAAAACACAAAATTGTCTGGGTGACCCCAAACTTTTGAACAGTAGGACTTCAAGACAGAACCATATTCACATCTTTGGCCTTCAAGAAATCCCTACTCCGAGCCATTCATTTCCATACACTGCAAAGACAAGTCATGTGACCTGCAAAGACAAGTCATGTGACCTGCACACACACACACACCTTACTGCTTTCAGTTAACGTGTGTATTTGTGCAGCTATGGTAGCATTACAAGAACTCCTGGAGAGTGGACACAGACTGGAACATACCAGCATTGGTGAGTGTGTTCGTACTCACATCACTGGCACACCACTCTTGCATCATTGAGATAATGTGTGTGAGCTTCATCTGTAACGTGAAGGCTGCTTCCCACTCTGGTTCCATCTCTATGTGTTGGCCCACCTGTCGCACGACTGGGTCCATGCCCTACAGAAATCACAAACCCCAACACACATTATTATACAGGATGGTGATATTGCACCCCACATGATCGCATGTATACCAACAAACTACCATTGCTTAGACAAATATGATTACCTGCATGCATTTGAGCAGCTCCAAGAAAGCATCGAATCCTTCCAGAAACTTCTCTCCGAGTTTATCGGTCCACTCTGTTGGACGGCTAATCAGGACATATCTGGTGAGGGGTTGGGTGGGGAAAAAGAATTTGGACAGTAAGGAATAGTTTGACAAGAGGGAGGGGGGAAAAAAACCCAGAGATATATCTGCACACACTTTCAGCTATGTGAAATAACATACATATACAGAATTCACACAAATCCTATAATAAAAGATATTCTCCAACAGACAATTACTGCTTTTTTTCCCAGCCTTACTTGAGATCTCCTATAAGACTCTGGACCCTGCGGAATTTAAAGGCCTGTTGTGCAGTGTAGCGTTCAAACTGAAATCGTCCCTGCAAGTCTCGATGTCTCAGGTGATCGACAAACGTCCGGATGATCACGGTCATGAGGTTCTCCTCTGTGATCAGCATCCGCGCCTGTGACAAAGGTAAAAACACAATCAGTACATCCAATAGTGATTTGGTTGACATTTTGTTATAATTAAGTCACAAAAAGTAAGTATCCGCCTTTCAACCCTTCTTTTATAATGAATGCTTCACCAATTTTTTTTTTTGGTGGGGGGAGCCTACCTTGCTGCTAAATCTTATTCTATTAAGCTGTATATTCACTCCACAACTGGAAACCAACCATTTCAAGTATAAACATTTAGGCTTGAGTCAACCTAAGATGACCATGTTCCCTAAAAAGCGCATGATACCAAAAAGATGGTACATCAGGTAAATTACCGAGCACCTGAATATATTGCTTCACATAAACAGAACAAAAACATTTTATCTACAGTGGTGCTTGAAAGTTTGTGAACCCTTTAGAATTTTTAATATTTCTGCATAAATATGACCCAAAACAACATCAGATTTTCACACAAGTCTGAAAAGTAGATAAAGAGAACCCAGTTAAACAAATGAGACAAAAATCTTATACTTGGTCATTTATTTATTGAGGAAAATGATCCAATATTACATATCTGTGAGTGGCAAATGTATGTGAACCTCTAGGATTAGCAGTTAATTTGAAGGTGAAATTAGAGTCAGGTGTTTTCAATCAATGGGATGACAATCAGGTGTGAGTGGGCACCCTGTTTTATTTAAAGAACAGGGATCTATCAAAGTCTGATCTTCACAACACATGTTTGTGGAAGTGTATCATGGCACGAACAAAGGAGATTTCGGAGAACCCCAGAAAAAGTGTTGTTGATGCTCATCAGGCTGGAAAAGGTTACAAAACCATCTCTAAAGAGTTTGGACTCCACCAATCCACAGTCAGACAGATTGTGTACAAATGGAGGAAATTCAAGACTATTGTTACCCTCCCCAGGAGTGGTCGACCAACAAAGATCACTCCAAGAGCAAGGCGTGTAATAGTTGGCGAGGTCACAAAGGACCCCAGGGTAACTTCTAAGCAACTGAAGGCCTCTCTCACATTGGCTAATGTTAATGTTCATGAGTCCACCATCAGGAGAACACTGAACAACAATGGTGTGCATGGCAGGGTTGCAAGGAGAAAGCCACTGCTCTCCAAAAAGAACATTGCTGCTCGTCTGCAGTTTGCTAAAGATCACGTGGACAAGCCAGAAGGCTATTGGAAAAATGTTTTGTGGACGGATGAGACCAAAATAGAACTTTTTGGTTTCAATGAGAAGCGTTATGTTTGGAGAAAGGAAAACACTGCATTCCAGCATAAGAACCTTATCCCATCTGGGAAACATGGTGGTGGTAGTATCATGGTTTGGGCCTGTTTTGCTGCATCTGGGCCAGGACGGCTCGCCATCATTGATGGAACAATGAATTCTGAATTATACCAGTGAATTCTAAAGGAAAATGTCAGGACATCTGTCCATGAACTGAATCTCAAGAGAAGGTGGGTCATGCAGCAAGACAACAACCCTAAGCACACAAGGCGTTCTACCAAAGAATGGTTAAAGAAGAATAAAGTTCATGTTTTGGAATGGCCAAGTCAAAATTCTGACCTTAATCCAATCGAAATGTTGTGGAAGGACCTGAAGCGAGCAGTTCATGTGAGGAAACCCACCAACATCCCAGAGTTGAAGCTGTTTTGTACGGAGGAATGGGCTAAAATTCCTCCAAGCCGGTGTGCAGGACTGATCAACAGTTACCAGAAATGTTTATTTGCAGTTATTGCTGCACAAGGGGGTCACACCAGATACTGAAAGCAAAGGTTCACATACTTTTGCCACTCACAGATATGTAATATTGGATCATTTTCCTCAATAAATAAATGACCAAGTATAATATTTTTGTCTCATTTGTTTAACTGGGTTCTCTTTATCTACTTTTAGGACTTGTGTGAAAATCTGATGATGCTTTAGGTCATATTTATGCAGAAATATAGAAAATTATAAAGGGTTCACAAACTTTCAAGCACCACTGTATTCTGAGAAATTAACATGCCTTGTTTCTAAATTGGCAGTGACTTTAATGCAGCTTGGGGTCACCAGGAGGAGAGAGCAGAGCGGTGGAATGGAAAAGCAGCAAAAACAAATTAACGAGAGCCGGATGGAGCTGGTAAAAATTCCTTTCCTACTGATACTTAAACATGAATTACTCAGAGTTTGATTGTTAGCCAGTAACCTCTAGTTGTGTTTAAAAAAAAAAAAAAAAAAGGCTGGCAAACTGTGCTGCATTAGTAGTTGGCTTACATAAAATTCACAGTGCAGCTTACAGTCTGGGTCACATGAGCTCCAAGTTGCTCTTCTATGTTTAAAGCTAGACGGCCTTTCAATTTCATAAAATCAGTGAAATTTAGTTCCCTCTAAAATTTGGTACCGGTAACAATGATATATAGGCTAGCATGTTTATTTCTGCAGTATCTCGCACACAAAAAAAAAAAAAAAAAAAAAAAAAAAGGACCATTCTGTGGCTGGGAAGTTACTAAATTTGAGGCGATTCCCCAGCAAATAATGTGCATGAAATCTCTCGCGTCGCACAGTCACACAGATAGAGGAAGTCCGTGTGCACATGTGCAGGTTTACCGTCTTCTTTTGGCTTTAACGGCAGCTGCCATCCAGTGTTGCATTACAGCCATCTACAGGTTTCCCTTGACCGTGCAGACAGTTACATCATTCTGTTGCGAAACAAATAGCTGATCACACCGAGGTGCTCACTGACTGCTGATATTTATTACTTTGGTCCTGTGTTTCCTTTCTTTCGCAACATAACGCCTTTTCTTCTCGCTTTGTTACTGTAGTCGGCCTTTCATGTTTCCCGTTTCTCTCCCGTTTCAAATTTGTATCCCGCAATGCCTTGCGCGAACAGGGAAAGCCTGCCACGTGATGCATGACGTAGTATCTTGAATTGGGTCATGGTGAAGCAGGAAAAAATAGCGGAGAATTTAGGGCCATGTGGCTCTAAATTCATTAATTGTTCTATGAAAACACCCCTTATAAAATGAGAAGCCTGGAATTCGAATTCCGTAGCTTTTGGTCCACTCCATTCCGTTCCACATGACCCAAAACCTGTTGGTGACGCTCAAGTCTTTCCAGATAGTTCCATCAAGCATGGCAGACAGGAGATCTTCATTTTGCAGGCCAACGTTTTCCTCGATCAGTTTCCGAAGGGTCAGCGATGGTCGACCAGGTCTTCGTTTATCATCTGGTTGCCATAGAAAGACCTTGGTGGCCAGCTCATCGTGGCCAGCAAGGGCTAGATAGCGGTTATGAATGACCAATAAGATCTGTGGGAGGCCACCATAGAGTTGTTAGTGGTGTGGCTCTTCCAAGAAACATTCAGGGCAGCACGAAGGAGGCGAGCGTAGTTTCCATCAAGCTTTTTACTTTCGGTCCACTAAACAAAAATAATTGGGTGTCGGGAAAATTCTTTTTAATGACCTAAACTTGAAAAATCTGAAAGGCAGTCTACCTTTAATAAAAACAGCTGCTGACCATTTTCCCCAGCCTATTTGCTCTCTGCTCGATAAGTGCGAACACATCCTGCTTACAATTCAACTACTCAGAATAAAACACTTAACTCTAGTCATACAATGGTGTTTTCAAAATCAACAGAAAGTGACTGATAAAGGCAATGTTTGTAATTGAGACCTGTGCTCTCTCACCAAACCGCACTGGGATTAATGAGAACCCTCACTGAGGTCATTTTTGCGTGTGGGAAACGCAGTTAACAGAAATAACGAATAAAGCAAGCAGCAACAAGCAGCACGTTTTAGGTCATCCTCACTTCAGCACTCTTCTTGTACTCACCAGGGAAGGCACGGTGAAAATTTGCACCGACAGGTCAGTAACGGAGAACTCCCTGTCATGGTCATCCTTCACGTAGTCACTCTGCAAACGCTCATAGTTCTGCCAGCAGCAGCAGGGCAGGCGGAGGAGAGGAGAGAGGCAGAAGAGAGAGAACGAGTGTGTGGGGTTGAGGTACTCACCAAGGTGGGGACGGTGAAGAGTTGCACAGACAGAGAGGTCACTGACACTAAGCGCTCGTGATCATCATCCATAAAATCTGTCTGGAGGCGCTGGTAATTCTATGACAAGGGAAAGGGCATGGGGGCACATTCATCTTCCGGGTCAGAGGTCAGGGGGCACCTCACCCTTCACTTATACCTGGTGCTTACACCAGTGGTACAGAATAGGATACAGAAGGAGGGGTGAGAGCTTCATCTAGAACTGCCAGAGGTATTACTTAAACTACTGAAACATCCACAGGCCAATACAAATGTAAAACTGTCCCACCAAATTGACATGGGATGGCAGTCCCACACAAACGGAAAAAGATTTACATGCTCTCGGTATGTATTCTATGGTTCTCCTTACGTCATTCTGAGAAACACTTCTTACGCTGTGCAGTTCTGTGAGCTTTGGAGCAACAGCCTGACACTTCGATATTAGAGTTCAGCTTGTGGGGAAATACTACAGCCAGTAACCCATCAAAAGCAAAGCTTAACTGTGCTTTTGCTTCTTACGCAGCGAGGTTCTGATGCATAGCAGCAGAAGGAAATGGACTGTGACGATGTGCCGCACCAACATTCCTTGTGCAGGTGCAGAAGACATCCAACAACAAAAAAGTGAAGATCTGGAAACGCCTACTTTTATTTATAGGCACGTAATGATTCACCCAATTCACGATTCAATTTGATTCATGATACTGGGTTCCTGATTCAATTTTCCCATGATACTTTTGGGGCAAAAACTAAATGAAAATTTTATTCCCCCCCCAAAAAAAGGCGCAACATTTATTTTTCGTCAACTCAACTATATCATTTGTTAAACTAATTTAAAAGAAGTTTAATTTCCTGAATAACCAACCATAATTAATAGGGCTGTAACGATATGCGTATCGAAATCGCGATACGCAGAGCCACGATCCGTATCGCGATACAAGGCGGCAGAATCGCGGTACACCCTTTCAAACTTCTCCTCAGCCCAAAAACAGAGGCGCTTCCAAACTTCAATTTATGAATACTTTACTTTTTATTTAAATTACATTTTAAACTTACTTAAATTACTTTTATTTTTTATAGCTATTAGTAAGTCGTTTTTTCGCCGACCTGCGACAATCTTCTGCGAGTCACGCAATGTCCACACTCGCCACTGGCAGAGCATTCATTTCTTTTAAGCGGTCGCCATTCTGGTTGCGACGCGGGGAGCGAATCTGTAAACAAGCAGCTCATTGGCTGGCTAGGTGTGCCACAAGCCAATCACAATCACTTGACCGGAAAGGCATGCAGTGTTGCCAGATTGGGCGGGTTTAGGTGCTTTTTGGCTGGTTTTGAACATATTTTGGGGTGGAAAACGTTAGCAATATCTGGCAACACTGAAGGCATGTCTGCTTGGGCGGAAGCCTTCTGCGGCAGTTACATTCTGACACGCGAGCAATGTTTCACCATAAAAATTCCGTAATTTCCATCTGTTTTCCGCGATCACAGAAAATCATTGGCCCTATGAGAGTGAGACAGTGAGAGAGCCACCCCTATACCCCCCCCAAAAAAAATCTTAACGGATTTACACGATTTGGAAAAATGACTTTTTCAGAACCGAAAAAAACAGAGCTTCCGGCTCAACAGTATTATTTTGAGAAATAAAACAGTCTTTGGATATACATTTGTTCATTTTTGCATACATATTACTCATTCTCTGCAGTGGTCTGAATTATCTGTTATTAAATAGTTAATGTAAGTAAGTAAATGTTAAGTCAAATTTACTACTTTAAAAAAACATTAAAAAAATATCGTGGGCGTATCGAATCGTGGGTCAAAAATCGCGATACGAATCGAATCGTGAGTTGGGTGTATCGTTACAGCCCTAATAATTAATTATACATATCTGTAAAGATTGGAGTAAAGTCTGTCATTAATAAATATATATTTATTTTATTAAAAATAAAAAGTTAATAATAAATGGGCCATGCCTTCATAAACTTTTGTACAACCTCCATTTGCTTTCAACAGTCTGTCAAAAAAAAAAAAAAAAGCTCTGATTTCTTGTAAAATCTATTTGTACAACCATGCAACAGCTCTTTTCCAATTTCAGATGTTTGTTTTGTGGTATGAGAACTTTCTCTTCCACTTACTGTGAAGCCATGTATTCCTCAATTGTACAGTACTGCACCCTCTGCTGTCTAAACAATGCAATTACAGCTAGGAATAACTTATTCGGCGACCTAAACTTAATCTTGATTCATTTTTATTTCATCGATTCGAATCGTCATAAATTTGTACCGCAACTTATCGTCAGAAAAGACACCTTTACATGGCTATTTACTGATGACCAAAAATTGGTTAATTTACTTGGCTCATCATGTCAAACATATTAAATCACAAACAGCAAACTATACAAGAGTACTCTGATACCCCTTTTCCACCAAATCAGTTCCAGGGCTGGTTCGGGGCCAGTGCTGGTGCTGGTTCACAACTCGTTCAACTTGCGCGCCAGCTGAGAACCAGTTTGTTTTTCCATAGCTCGCAGTACTAATGGAAGACACGTCATTACGTCGCTGTATACGTCAGTTACGGCGCTACGTTTACATAAACCTTGGCACGAATATCAAAGCAAAAACAACACGGAAAAAGCAGCAGCAGCAGCAACAACAACAATAAATGACTTCGCGTTTGTACAGCTGCTGCTTCTCGTCGCTTAAAAATGGCGATCTTTCGCAGTCTTGTTATTGTTGTTGGTCTTAACAACTCCACCCCCCCGCTGACGTAAGCGGTTCTTTCCTCTGGCCCAGCAGAGAGCTGGTGCTAGCCTGGAACCGGTTTTTCTGGCCCCAGAGCCAGTTCTTTGTCAGTGGAAACAGAAAACCCAGTTCCAAACTAAGCACTGGCCCCGAACCAGCCCTGGAACTGCTTTGGTGGAAAAGGGGCAAAAGAGCACAATATCCCCCGCTGGCAACTAGGCCACAACTCTGGTAAAAATGTGACTGAATTGAAGGAAATTGCAATATGCGTATTACTGACATATAACAAAGAATCCTGCCAAGTTTTGTGAAATTCCTACGAAAATCGAGAGAGGAGTTGATTTCAGAAGGTGAGCACCCTTCCCGGGACGGACGGATGGACATCGCCACGACATAATCCCCCTTCGGGCCTTTCGGCCAGCAGGCGATGATAACTTTTTGCCAAATTACATGAAATTCCTCCAAAAATCATGCAGGAAGTTGATTTCAGAAAGCAAGCACACTTTGATGAAATTGCCAAAGTACAAGTTTGTTAATAATCAAGGGCATAACTCTGGTCAAATTTACCCAAATTCAACAATATGCGTATAATGGTCATATAACAAAGCTTTTTGCCAAGTTTGGTGAAATTCCTCCACAAATTGTGAGAGGAGTTGATTTCAGAAGGGCGTACACCCTCATGAAATTGTCAAAGTACAAGTTATTTAATCAAGGGTCAAAACTCTGGGAAAAATTTTTACAAATGAAATTAAATCGCAATATGTGCATTACCGTCATATAACGAGGCCTTTTGCCAAGCTTCGAGAAATTCGTCCAAAAATTGTGAGAGGAGTTGATGTCAGAAGGCGAGCACACCTTCGTGAAATTGTGAAAGTACAAGGTTGTTAATCAAGGGCTGTAACTCTGGCAAAATGCGACTGAATTAAACAAAATAACATGCGCATTACTGACATATAAGGCCTTTTGCTAAGTTTTGTGAAATTCCTCCAAAGATTGAGAGAGGAGTTGATTTCGGAAGGAAAACACACTCATGAAATCGTCAAAGTAGAATTTTCTTAATCAAGGGCTGTAACTGGTAAAACGTGACCGAATTGAATGAAACTGCAAAATGCGTATAACTGACAGACATATAACAAAGAATTCTGCCAAGTTTCGTGAAATTCCTTCAAAAATTGTGAGAGGAGTTCATTTCAGAAGGTGAGCACCCTTCCCGGGACGGACGGACATCGCCACGACATAATCCCCCTTCGGGCCTTTCAGCCAGCGGGGGAATTAAAAAAAAAAAAAAAATGTATGAAATAAAATACATAATATAAAAGATATAACAAACTGTACAGACACAGCAGGGAGACAATAAAATATGTAGACTGACGGACCCAGGTAAACAATTGGGAATTAAAGACCCAGTAGTCACCAAATGTTATCCGCCTTTAATTGCTAGCTTTAATTGACTTAATGACCATTTGCTAGAGTTAGGGACCGAGTTTGCGTGTTAAAAATGGTATACCTTTATATTTTACTGAACAGCCAATCAACAACAAGCAATCAAGACAGAATATGATGAACTCAAACTATTCAGGGTTAGACTGAACCAGAAATAAATGATCCAGGTTTCCAAACACACAGTGTATTTCAGGACAAAATTCAGCAAAACTACAAAAAAAATAAAATAAAATAAATGACATTTGTTAAACCATCAGGAAAACTGGTCTGCCTGCCATGTTTGCTTATAATGCAATAAATATCCAGAGGGGCTAGATATCTTACCTTTGCAAACTGAATAGCAAATAGCTTCTTGTACTTCAAATCCATAAGTAGACTGCTCATGAAAAGCTGGTGGTAAACATTTCTTGCTCCTAATGGGAAAAAAATATACAGTATAATGAAATACCGTTTTCAATTTAAAACTCTTGAAGGTAGTGATTTTACGGTAGGCTTGGACTAAACGTACAAAACCTCTCTCTCTCTCCCTCTCTCCTACACACACCTACCTTTCCACATTTTGGAGTCACAGAGCATCAAAGTGTCGACAAGGGAGTTCTCTCCATCAGGGCCATTCTGTAGCCCCACCTGGCACAGGATCCTCCTCAGGGCATCTAGAAGAAAGAAGAGACACTTATCACCAGATGGTATTTGTGCAGGTTTTGTGCAACAATACCAGCGCATGTATTACTGTACTGTCACAAAGCTTAAGAATAAAAAGTTTCAGAGGTGCAGGAAAGAAATGGACTTGACATTAGACACAAACCTGAGTATCTGATGATATGGCCGAGCCAGGAGAGCGCTTTGAGAGCAAAACACTGATGCGCTACCACTGAGGAGTGCATAACCTGAACCCGCAGGGGCTTCGACTGACGACTTGTGTTTCGCTGCAGAAAGAATTTCCACACACATTAAATTACAGTACAGAAATATGAACAACCAGCTTCTACCACGCAAACAGCATTATACAACAGTGAAACAAATCATTTAGACGCACTTTAACATGCAACTTACCACTATAATAGACTTGGCCTGTTCACAGAACTGAAAATCCCCGTAACGTACAGACTTCCTCCCCTGAAAAACCACAACACACAGCAAGAACTGAGGATTTTGTATACAAATATTTAGCTGGAGCACAACCAGAGACTGGAGAGAAACAAACAAACAAAAAAAAATAAATATATATATATATATATATATATATATATATATATACACACACACACACACTTTATATAGGCCCTTAGATACCATAACACAGCACAAAAAAAAAAAATCATTAAAACTGCAAATCGTGAAATTCGCGGATTTGAATACATTTTGAAAATTTTGTGAAATGCCAAAATACTCAAAAATCGGGAGAGGTGTTGACTTGCCGTAAATGTGCAAACATAATATTTGCTATTTCGCATCTGATTCCGTGTTTTACGGACTGACCTTGACTCCGATCACGCGTGTGTAACGAGGTTCGTGATTGGATTCGTGTAATGTAGCCAATCGGCGACGTGAATATATTGTAGCTCGTTCTTGCTTGTTTACAACATGGTAACCGCAATTCGAAGTTAGAAAGCGAATATTTTGAACAATGGCAAAAATTATTGATCGAAAAGAAAAGAAGAAAACCGAGCAAGGGAAGTCGACAGTGGGTGCAGAGTGAAATGGAATTGGGAATGGTGTTCAAAACCGTTAAGAGTCGTTTATAACGATAAAGAAATGGACACCACTGTGGGCGAACAATACCGGAAAGTTGACATTGCTGGTAAATGCAGGTGCGTCTTGTGTGATGCAGAGACCAACTATGCTGATCGTGGTTGCTTTGCCCTGGTCGACCGTATCAAAACAAAAGGACGCGCACGGAAACTGGATGAAAAGCGGTCAAATCATCAACTGCCGAGTAATTTTTTTTTTCCACTCGTCGCCGGGAAGATACACAAAAACAAGATTTGACATGTGGCATCAACCCCATTTACTTACAGGCCTCGGGAAAGCCTGCAGCTACACAGTCTAAAGGCCTCTGCATGCTCTTGCGACAAGGCTTTCGCAGATAGCTTTTCGCAGACAGTTGTAATTTATCGTTGAGCGGGGAGTAATAGGCGTGCGCGATGTTATTCACCGGCACAACGCAAGGGGGCGCGAAGTCGCTAGGAGTAGTTGGTGGGTGTGGTTAGTGGAGTGTTTATCCTCCGGTTACTTATAATGACTAGAACTTTTTTTTTTATAATGACTAGAACTGGAGTCGTATAGATGTACGTACTTCCTCAATCAACCGCTCTTCATGCTGCTCCATCTTCGCTCGTGTTTTTAAAAATGCCGGTCGTGAAAACAAACCAAACCGGGAAAGTAGGGAAGCGGAAGTGCGTGTACAGCGGATGTAGAGTGGACCAATCAGAGTCCTCGTCTGCGGCGCTGTCTGCGAGGCTTCTGCGGTGGTCACAATTTTTGGGAGGTGCGCGCAGAGCGTCTGTGAAGGTGGGGGGGCTACGCAGACACTGTCTGCGACGCTATCTGCGAGGACTGGGTTGTCAGCATAAATTGGCCTTAAGCGTCTGACACCATTTGTGGACAGGAAAGCACATATAGCTTGGTAAGAAACCACTTTTTGCCGAAGTTTTTAGCACTTTCCTCTTAACTGTCAAACAATGCAAAGAATATAATGTATCCTAATTATAGAGAAAAGTTTCAAATTTAGAATGAAATGCAACTGGTTTGACATTTAGATCTAGGTTTGAGTTACTTACAATTGCAAAATCATGAAAATACCTCACTAAAGTAATTTTATGGAGATAAAACTTAAATATTTAGCTCTACTGCAGGCAAAGTTTAACTAATCAAATGTAGTTTAGTGTACGCGAGCCTTCGTAATACACAATAGAACAGTTAGTGAATCTAATAGACTATAGGCCTGTCTGCTTTTGCATGAAACTGTTAACGTTGTGGTTTAATGCTTCTCGAATTTAAACACTGTACATGTTGATATTAGCAGATATGTACTGTGATTTTAACTTCTTTTAAAACTTATTTTTTCAGGCTGTAATGTTCGCTTTTGCTGCAGGGAAAACTCTGGCCCCGAGTGATGTAGAAGATCTTGTAGCCTTGTGTAAAGAAGTAGCTAAAGATAAAACAATCCTTGGATGCACTTCACATGGCAAGTAGTGGTGCAACTTACAAGCTGATTCATGGACCGGGGAAAACTTTGAAAGACTGTTCCACCCAAGAAAAAGAAAACACACGCTGCCAACTTATGATGTGTAATTTTCCAGCAATATAATAAAAGTTATGAGCAATGAAATAATGTACATTGTGTTTTTGCATTAACTAATTTTTAAAAAATGCTATCCTGTTTCAGTAATATTTACTGAAAATAAACTTATCAAGCATCATTACCATTTTTAATAAGTTTTAGTAGCCCTCCACTAGTCAGAGGAGTGGAGCCAGTCAGATGAAATGCCCCTCAGTGCTCATGAGATTTCTTGAAAGTATGAAAAATGATATTCTTGTAACTTGAAAAAGTTTGCATGCATTTTATTCTAAAAGTTTCTCAAATTTTAAAATATGTGCTACGAATTCTGTGAAAAGGACTTGGCTGGGGGCAACCCCCCAGCGGGGCGTTGCCCCCACACCCCCTGGCTTGACATTCACTTTTTTTTTTTTAAAGACATCCCCAGTGGTATGCCTGAAATCGTGCTTCAGTTGACAGTGCAATTTGATTCAATAACCCGATTCTGCAGCATTTGCACTCATGCAACTATTCCATAAAGCAGCCACTACTCCTCATTTACTGTAAGCAATGACTATTAGACGCTGTACCACATGACCCCCCCCCCACCAAAAGAGAGACACCCTGGAGTACAGCATCTAGAGAAGAAAAGGGACAGATTTTAAATTTAAGTAAATTTTAAAATGACCCAAACGCTAGCATGTAGGTCATAAGGAACAAATTTATACTAAACCAATGTTTAAAATAATGACTTGAATATTAAACATAGCTGTAAGCAGTGATGAGGGGGTCCAAGCATGTCATTTTGTTAAGGGCATGTCTATAGACCCCTTCGCAGTAAACGTCATTCATACGTAAGCGGAAATTGCGCGCGCAGCCTGGACCCAAAAAAGACTCAGAAATGCCTAGTTGTTGTGTTTTCGGGTGTCAGAATCGTAGCAGTGATGGGGTTAAAATGTTCAGAATTCCAGCAGGATCTCACCCATTCCAAAAAAAAAAAAAAAACGCCGACGTCTAGGACTACAAGCCATCAAACGTGTAGACTGGGATGAAAGCACCATCAAAAATGCGCGGGTTTGCAGCGCCCACTTCATCACAGGTAAGATCAGGCTATTTATTAAATCTCTCTTTTTATTCTTTCTAGTCTTCGTTTATTGATGTAGCAAAATACTTTGGTAACGTTTGTCTGATTAGCTGGGTCATAGTTACACAATGTAATGAATATTGTTAGCATGTTAACTTAGCTTTGCATGCAGTTTTGTTTGTAGGAGAGCTCTCGCTTGACTCGAGCAGTCCAGATTTTGTGCCATCATTATTTGTGTATGCCGAAAATCACAATTTTAAAGCAAGGATGGAAAGGTAAAATTGTGTGCCCACACTCTAAATGCCAACTTACGTTGACTGCTCTAACCTAGCTCCCGCCCCGTTCAGTTTCATTTCTGCTCTCTGCCTCTCGCTTTTTACGCAGCTCTGATTTCTCTTAAGCCCTATTCGCACGGGATAAGAATTACCTGTGGACCTCTGGTAATTCGGAATAATTACAGAGAATGTCTGAGTTCTCAGTCCCGTGCGAATGCGCCATGTCCGTAATTTGCCAAGTAATAATTCCGCCGCGAATTACCTACTGTGTTTCGGCAAAACACAGACGTCCAGTGGTAATACAAGTCCCGTGTGAATGCGCATGTCTGTGTTTGTAATTATTAAACGCGCGTCTCTTGTACTTTTCTGGAGTGAATAATGGAGGATACGGGCGAAATTTTGATAAACAGCATTTCGGGGCAAGTGGTAGTAGGCCTATCCCGTATTTGAACCAGATAAGCAGAAACAGCTCCAAGAAGAATCTTCAACTGGATGGCTTGTGTGGCAGCATATGGTAAGGAGCCACGCTAACCCCCATGACACAGCAATACGAAGATATTTTGGTTAATGGAGGGAAGACAAATGTTCGTTTAGCAAAATACCCGGCTATGTGTAAACAGCGCCATAAACTGCCTGTTCACTTACATTGTCATCTCGAGACCGTTTTCATTTGCAGTGACCCCGCCTTCTCATTTTGAGAGCGTGGAGCAAACATACCGCATCCCTATCATATGCGTTTCCCCTCTCTTAATTTGGATACAGTGCTATTCTTATGCCTACTGTGTTTTCATCCTACCTTATTAATGCACCATTAATGTACTACAGCACTTCCAACATGCTACAACTGTATTGATTGTCACAATCCGGTCACAATGTCTGTAAATTCAGTGAATTACAGACTTTTGCTTATCCCGTCCGAATGTGCCACACAATAACACAGAGGTGCGGGGGTAATTGCGAATTACCAGAGGTCCATAGGTAATACTTATCCCATGCGAATTGTACATTAGCTGCACTCTTTGCACTATCATTCCTTTCATGCCATTACCTCCTGCAAATTGCTGTTTATTGTTGGGATTTGCTGTTGTAGCTAAAGCCACACTGCCATCACATCACTGGCATAATTTGATTAAAACAAAATGAATATGAATGTCCCATTGTTAATCAAGTTGTACATGCCCGCATATAACACAATCATATGCGTCTAAAGACTTGTAGGCACTAAGTTTTTCGTGGGTGTACACTGAAGTCTTGTCAATAAGGTACGAGTATATATCTGGCCATTGTATACCAGGGAACTTACTAACATCGTCCGTCCACTCTTTAATTAAATACGGATCCGGTAGGCGATGTCCACTTGTTAGAGTTAACTTATTTATGTAGCATTCTCGATCTTGTAACAACAATTGTTTGGCATAATCTGACAGCTCATAATCCCGGTCTATGGGCAGCGCCATTGTTTCTGGGTCCAGGCTGCGCGTGCATCCTGGCAACGGTCGGTTTGTTTACAAACATGCGAAGGGGTCTATATGCACTCACAGCAAGTTTGTCAATTGACCAAGAATTATAGCCTAGTAAACTAGACCCACCCGCCTAGCGGCCAAAAATATTTTTGCCTACGAGTGGGTCTAGCCTCGGACCATAACAACACCACACCCCGGGCATCAAATCGTGCCCGCCAATCACAACGCAAGGTTTTTGTTTGGATTCTTTGGGCGGGCTTTTGCAGGAGTGATGACAAGGCTGCGCGACGCTGGAGAAAGCGCAACAGGAAAGATGGCTACGGCTATTGAACAGTGCTCGTTTGACTCCGCTTTGGAATCAGTTTTAGAAGAATTAGACTTGGAGTTTTCGTTGAAACATGAGCAGGAAGAGGCTCTCCGCTCATTCCTTTTCAAGAAGGACGTTTTCACTGTTTTGCCGACCGGCTATGGCAAAAGACTGATCTACCAGCTGGCTCTGCTGGTAGCCAAAAGGATGGGGCTAAGTGATAACCCTACTGCTTTCTGTCGCTCTGACTACGTCACAGTCACTGTTGCGCTGATTGGTCAGAGCGTTGGCCTATACGCACAGAGACAGTTTGAAAGACAACAGGTTGTTCCTACCCACACCCTTCGGAAATGTCTATGACCGAGACCAGACTAAATATTCACATTTAGTCAAGAATTAGCCTACGGCTGGATGAGCTCGAAGTCCATCCGATAACTTTCGGAGGTTTTGAATATGCTCGTAGTGCCTGGAATCCTGAGTAAGTTACACCAAACAGAATATCAACCAAATTGAAATGGTCCAACACCGAGCTGCAGGATTTGTTTTCAAATATTATTCATGTTTCACCGTTGATTGAACATCTTGACTGGGATTCCCTCGAAGATCGTAGGCTCCTCTTCCAAGCAAGCGTGTTCTACAATATTTTGATGGGACATGTTGGCATCAGTTTCCCTCCTGAGGTGCATCAAATAAGAGCTACCAGATTGCCAAACAGTCGTCCTCTCCGCCAGCTTAGTGTATCTAATAATGTTAAGTATTCCTTTTATCCAAGGACAGTAGTAACGTGGAATAAATTTACCAATAACTAAACAAAAAATTTTAAGGCTGCTTCCCTTTCAGCCATCAACTCTTATAAATAACGAAGTCCAATTTTTAGAGTCAAATTATAATTGTATTATTGAACTGCAAACAGGAATATGTATATTTATGATTTTATATTAAGATACATTTTATTTGTGTATTTATGAAATAAATATATATATATATATACACACACACACATATATATATATATATGGGTGTGTATGTACATATGCATGCATGCGTGCGTGTATATTTTGTGTGTATATAATATTTCCTCCTAGTATAAACTATTTTAGGAGTAATTTCAATAAAGGTTAAAGCTTTGTCTGAAGATCATCTGTGCCAGATCTGGTGAAGACTCGACAAGTTTTGTGGCCACTGACAACTTTTAATGGTTTCTGATTAAATCCAGTATGGTTGACAGGAAAGTTTACGTCCTATCTTTGGGATCTCTTAGGGCGTATTCACACCTACGTTGTTTGGTCCGGACCAAACGACCAAACGAACCAAATTTCCCTTGGTCCGGACCTTTTGGGTTGGTCTGAATACAAACCACCGAACTCTGGTCCGGACCAAACAAGCGGACCGAGACCGAGCTGCAAGGTCGGACTCGGTCCGGACCAAAGGAACCCTGATCTTTTGCAGGTGTGAAAGCAGACCGGACCTAATGCGACAGTTTTGCTTTTTTGTACCTCGGGAGCTTCCGTTGTTTGTCGAGCATTATGGGAAACAGAGTCTTGACACTCCATCGCAAAGTGCAAACACTGTTTCGGTTGTCAAGGGAACCTTACAACAGTCGTTCAGTCATTCAGACCAGTGGTAGGCTAGACCACAGAGTACAAAAAATGAGTAGGGGGCAAACGTGGGCCGAGGAAGAAACGCGCACCCTTGTGGATATATGGGCAGATGTCCACATATCTGAGCTTTTGGAGAGAACACACAAAAATGCCAACGTGTTTGCTGTATTCAGTGAGAAAATGAAGGAGAAGGGGTTCACGCGCTCCCCAGAACAATGTTGGCTAAAAGTGAAGAAACTCCGTCAGACCTACATTAAAATCAGGGACATTCTTTCAAAAAGTGGCGGTACTAGCGACGCAAAAAAGAAATTCATCTATTACGATGACCTGGATACTATTCTGGGGTCAAAATATAATTGAGGCGTGGCTTTGTTGACAGATTTTGGTCCGCTTACTAAAATGTACAGTGTGAAAGCGAACCGCACCAAAATGAAAAAATAAAAAAAACATTTGGTTCGGACCAAAGCAAGTGAACTATCGAACTATCCTGGTCTGAATACACCCTTAAAGTGCATATTCTGGACCGATTTTGTTTTTTTTTTTTTAATATGAAAGTAAGTCCCTTTACACACTCATCCAAAAGGGTAATTTTGCACAAGGCTATCTGTCGACAGCAGAAAAAAATAAAATAAAACGTTTCTGGAAAAATCCCAAGGGAGTCTGGAGCCATATTCGTGACGTCACCTGCGGAAGCGCCAGCAGGCTGCGCGAGCTTTGCACGGTTTCAGTGCACAGCCTGTGTAGACCAAGCGCTCCCATTTCTCTCTCATTGTCCGGTCTTTTGGAAAACGATGAGTACTAATCCCATCAAGATTGGTGTTGCTACACCCTCCTACGATACATCTGTTAACCATTTTAATAATTACGCCATAACGTTGAAGAAATTTGCAGAAAACCACCAGGTCGTTTTCTCATAAACAAACCAGCGCTGACGTAGGATTCAGAGGGAGGCGTCCCGCACGTGACGTCACGAAAATCAATGTTTCCCGGGAAATCCAAATGCCAAGTTTTTTCAGAGGCGGACCAATTCGCCTCAAATGGCTCGATTTCAACTGAATTTTTCTGGTATTGCGCAAGGTAAAAAAATTGCACAAAATGCAAAATGTGACGGATATTTGACCAAAGTTTAATATAAAATAGGAGAATTACATTGATCTTGCTCCTGAATTTACCCGTGATATGCACTTTAAGATATCAGAAATTACAGCCACTTTTATAAGACCAACACATCAAAAGGTATTAGAAAAAACCTTGTGCTTAATACAGCATCCCCCCCAGTGGTTAAATGACAAAAGAAAGATTTCGCATATCCTCAGGAAGTGACCCTGAATCCATATACCAAGTTTGGTGTTAACACACCAAAGCATTGCTGAGATATGCCCTCACTTCCTGTTAGGTGGCGCTGACACCAATTTTAATTGGTGGTGACAGATGAATGGTTTCTAGAAATAATATTATAATACATACATGCACTTCATATCAGCATTGTCAAAGGCCAACACGAGCTTACCCGCGACTTCGTGCTGTTAGCATAGCAGTCCAGTTACCTTGTAGCTGGTGTAGTGTTAGCAAAGGCCAATGCTACTGCAGTCAAGCAGAATTATTATTATTCCTGTATAATTTACTTAGTTACTTTTAAAATCAACATCAACAACTACACACGACGCAGCCAAAATTCTCTCAAAATCTTCTGCTTTTAACGAAGCAAACCTCACAGCCACATTTGTTTACAAACCGTCACAGTCACTCCCTAGCACGGAAGTTTTACATCTCTGATGCGTCTCTTTTCCAGTTTCTCGATGTCCGTTGGTATGTTTCTCTTTTATAAATATGTGTGAGGAATATATAATGAAGTTTTGGTCACCTTTTGGGTGATCAGTGCATCTTCAGTTTCAGTTTTTGGTTCCTTTATTTACTGCTTAATTACAGCATAGCTAGCCTCGTCTTCATCCTCTCCCGGCCAACAAAGTGATCGTGCGCAAGCGCAGCAGAAGAGTTGACATTAGCTCTTCACATGAGCGCCAGTGTGTGACGTTGTGTTGTCTCGACAACGTGCAATATTATAACAATATTGCACGCTCATTTTCCATTGGGAAGAGTGGCGTAATACATAGAAGATAAGCGATATGATCATGCCATCAATAAACCCACTAGAAGGGAACAGAATACATATGCTATTTACCAGCTGGGAGGTCCGTATGGTGAAATACCGTGACCGAGGTCTTGAAAGTACTGATCGAGGCCCTCTGGGCGGAGGTCAGTATTCAAGGCTGAGGTCACCGTATTTCACCATACAGACCGACCTTAAGCTGGTAAAAAAATTTTCTTTACCAAATTCTAAAGGAAAACGAGAGCGCCCGAAAGGGAAAACCGAGCCGAGCCGCCATTTTGAATCCTCATTCACAGCTGTAATGCAAATGGCTTCCTCCTCGGTATACAAGTGCACTTCCATGGCAGGACAGGGGGGAAAAAAAAAAAAACCTACATTTTGCCACCTATGTAGTCCCCTATTTATACAAAACTGAGTCTTTCAGGATTCAGCCATGTTTTTGCTCAGCGTTAGCAAGTTAGAGGTTTTTAGCTTTCTCCTGAAATGTTTTATTTAATTTTGTCTTCTTCAGGGTAGTAAAACTCACTTTCGCTGTGAACATTGTCGTTATCACACTATCCATGCTGTAAAATTAATGCTATTTTGAATCCTCATTCACGGCTGTAATGCAAATTGCTTCCTCCTCGGTATACAAGTGCACTTCCATGGCAGGGAAAAAAAACCCTACATTTTGCTGCCTATGTAGTCCCCTATTTATACAAATAGGAGTCATTCAGGATTCAGTCATGTTTTTGCTCAGCGTTAGCAAATTACAGGTTTTTAGCTTTCTCCTGAAATGTTTTCTTTTATTTCGTCTTCCTCAGGGTAGTAAAACTCGCTTTCGCTGTGAACACTGTCGTTATCGCTGTCCATGCTGTAAAATTAATGCTATTCTCCTGAGAAATGATGGCAAAAATTTACAAGATTATCAAAACAAACGAGTCGCCAAAGGTCCCTAACCATAGGATACGGACCAGCTCGTCGTCAGCCAATCAGAGTGCAGGATTTGGACCGCGAAAAAAAAAATGTTTTTATTCCATGGAAAAAGTAGCCCATATGTATAATTAAATAATATTGGCTGGCGTTGAGTGGTATATCAGATATATTCCATTCAGCTAGCATGATACTGAATGAGGCAAATACGAGTGCTAGCTGAACGGAATATATCTGATATACCATGAAAAAGCGCCAGTTAATATTATTATACATACACACACTTCCAGTTTTTTGAAGTCTGTTGATATGTTTTTCTCTTGTAAATGTGTGTGAAGAATATATAATGAAGTTTTGGTAGCCTTTCGGGTGTTCAACACGTCTTCTCTTTCCTGGCGAACACAGAAATGCTTCTGCACAGCCGAAAACTCTCTCATTGAATATCTGCATCAGCTCTGATGCATGAAGTCAAATTGCCTTGACAGCCTTGAAATATCAAACCGTATTCAACACTCATTCTCCACTGGGTAGAGTGACGCAATACACGCATGATAAGCGATATGCTAACAATATTGTATGCTATCAAACCAAATGAATGAAACCTGCTAGACTGGAACAGAAGACATGTTTTTATTCCAGCGAAAAAGTGTCCTGTATGTATAATAAAGATTCTTATTTCATCAAGAATCATGCAGTCCTAGTGATGGTGCTGTATTATGGTCATGCATAAAGGGAGCTTACGTCTCTGTCCACTGTAGTAGCAAAGCTGACCGCCTCTTTCTGTGTACAGTTGACAGCTTTCTGTAGTGTGTATATGACCTGTTCATAAGTGTGCACCTCATCGTTAAACAGCATACAGTAATAGGTGTCTCCACGCTCCCTGTAACGGAAAACACAACAAAAACATTACTAACTACTTATTAACTGAGCGTAAGGCCTTTATGGGAAAACATCAGATCAAGGTCTTGACAGTATGGACCGAGTACAAAAAGACTGAGGCCTGATATTTTCACGTAAAGACCAAGCAAGCGAGGTTCATAAGGAGTTTATTATATGGCTTTTTTTTATTTCTAAGATTAAAATAGATGGCCATTATAATGAGGCGTGACGTGGCGTCATACTTGTAGCATAGCTGAGTGATGCAGACAGAATAAAACGGCTAGCGGTTTCAAAACTGAATCAGTCAGTGGTTTCTGAATGCTCTTCGTTGCTCAGTTCCTGAAAAACTCTGACTTGTCTGTCTTTCGGACATTTTTGGTTCCGTTTTGATTTCCAATTTACCTTTGTCGTTTTGTTTGGGTTTTTGCAACATTTGAAAGCCAGTGCCTTGGAAAGAAAGTCCGTAATTGCCCACGGGCATTACAGGAAAATTTTGCCTGCCGAGGAACCAAATCAAAGCATACGATTTTACCAGAAGCAGCTCGTGCCATACAATAAAAAAAAAATTAAAATTAAAAAAAAAAAAAAAAAAAAAAACAGTTTACACATTAGCTGAATATTGTTTTCACTGGTAATGCCAGGATTGAGCGATATAAAGTAAAAAGAGTCATAGCACCATCTTCAGGTGTGTACATACGGTGGTTCAAGGCCTAGAGGGAGCTCATCTTCCTTGTCCCATGTGAGCATGTCCACAGCATATTTCAGGATGATCAAGAAGATATTATACGTGCGAGCAATCATGTCTGCAGAGAGACTGGCAAGTGGATCCTGGAACATCATTTTGGAGAATAAGGAATAATTTCACCATCATCAAAAAACCAATAGGTGGCAACTGATCAAATACAGTGAATTTACAACTTAGCACTGGGGGGGGGGGGATAAGATTTGCTCTTCACTTTAACATATTAAATGTCAAAAGGCACACAGTTCTAAATCTCTGCTGAGTTTACAAACAAAAGGCATCATAAATTTGCATATTGTACGTTTTACCAAGGTCATGAGTTTTTGATGCTGAAGAACAGAAAATGAACTGATGAATGACATTTGGTTATTTATGTAACTTGGAATCTACAACTAAGCAACAAGGTTCTTTAAATAACTTCTTAAGCCATACTTAAAGGATATCCCCGTAACTGTGGCCTAGTAAGTGCTGCGGAGATGAGCAAAAAGAAAAACTAGTGTCTGACCTCCTGGGAGAAGTCGCCAATGTTGGGCTCATGTTTCTGACAGTAAGAACCCTTCTTCCATGCTTCTGCGTCTCCACAGTCACAGAATCCCCCTCCCCCAGAGGTTGTCATCTAGAGAGAGAGAGAGAGAGAGAGAGAGAGAGAGAGAGAGAGAGACACACAGAGAGACACTCATGTGTTAAGGACAGGTCTGGCTGGATCAAGACCTTCACAGAATCTGGCACACTTGGAAGGTCATATTAACCAAATGAAGGAACTGCCATTTTCATATAGTCTGGCTAACGCGACTTCAAAGCTCTACGAGCTATTGGTCTGGCCAAGATATTCAGCCCAACCGTTTCCCAGAGCCCGTGGTTGACCCGCCTCCCTGAAATGCCTCAGTTTGCTACTGGTCGAAGCCAGAAAAGGCTATGACGAAGCTTAAACCAATCACATCACTCTTTCCTCTGACGTACGTGACGCAACGATAGGATTCTCGCTGAGCCCCATTGATTTGGCTACTAGCGGGGCTAACTGGTAGATTAAACTCTTACCGAAGCTGGTCGGGAGCAAGGCGAAAACGCCCTTCCTTTCAATAAATACCTCCAGGGCTGCTCTTTGCTCCGTTTTCAATGAGAACTTCCCGTTGAATGCTTTCAATACAGCATGATTCTGTAAACAATCTATGGCTTCCGGTCGCAGTGCTACTACGTCAGTGCCTTGAACACGCCTCTACCCAGGGCCGTTGGAGATGCTCAAAGTTGACTGGCTCCCGATTTTTCCGGAGCTTGGAAGAGCTGGAGATAGCTTGCCTGGCCAGACTAAGCTCGCAACAGGCCCCCGTGTTGCGTCACGCTTAGGATGGACGGGCCCAGGCTAATTTTCATACAGGCTCTGCCTTCAACAGAAATGTGGAGGAGTCTGGTGCAGGAGTCACTCCGTTTTATTGTCGACACCGCTTCGTTCCTCATCTTCTTGAAAATCATTTAAATGCAGAATAATCTCAGTAGACAGTCATGTCACGTAAAGTCTTTATACTCTCTTAAAAGGAGAACTGAAGGCAAATTTATCAAAATTCTCTCATTTTATTAAATATAGAAATGCATTTCTGACGGCTGTTTTGTCGCTGCTATAGCAAATTATGAGTGTTTGAAATATGCTATGTAATATATCAAAGCAACGGCCGTAAACGAGATTCGTTGAGACTTGTGCGAGACATCGTAGGACGGAAGTAAAACCTACAGCGGAAATCAAAGCGACCGACATCTGCCAACGTTGTCAAAAGACGCGCGCGCCCTCTTTCGAATGCTGACGTAATCAAGCCGGAAGTTTTGTTTGTTTTGATAGCAATCAGGAAAGTTTGAAAAAAGTAGGCAGTAACCGTCATTTAAACTCGTTTTTGTGCAATACTTCGTTTGGAAAACAGTTTTCAAAATGGCGGCGCTGACACGTCACGTTTCGAAGTCTCGCACAAGTCTCGTGAAGATCGCGCGGATAAGTGACGCCTGCCGTGGACCGAACGAACCTAATTCAACATGGCCTATTCAAACCGAATAGGCTGATAAGTATAATATTTAATTGCGATTAGTTGCCAATACGAGTCACGATACAAGGTTGCTAAAACCAAAAACGTAATTGAATAACACGTTAATTAAGAAATAAAGCAAGTTTAAAAATGACTCCAGTTCCCCTTTAAAAATCTGCAAGCACTGCTTCAATGCTGGTCTCTCCACTGTGTGTGTAGCAAACCTTAAGCCAAGACGTGTTACTGACTCACTTTGCCATTTCACCCAGGATTCATTCCAAAGTTTTAATCCTGGTGTTTAAGTCCAAAAATATCATGGGTTCATTCTTGTGTTCTCATCGCATAACAGTCCTTTGCATATCATGTAACTGTTCTGTGCACAGGTAATAATTAAGGTCTTTACTGAAGATTCTGCAGGAAGCCAAAAACAGCGTGTGTGCACTTACTCTGTAACGATGCTCCTTATGTACACTGCCTAAAAAGCACTGCATGCACAGCACACACGTTGGATCTGCTGCACATTCCCTAAGAGGAGAAATAAACACACATTCTCGGTACATTGAATAATGCATGAGCAAGCGTCAAGTATTTCAATTAAAATGACTGCAAAATAAATAAACCTTTGGATCAGTAATTTTCATTTAAAATGCCAGACGGTGTTCAGTTTACCTTCCCAAAATTTAGACCTGAACAATTTCAGAAATATTAAGTCAACATTAACACAAAATGAGAATTAATATAATTAGAAAGCAATCATGGATGTAGGTTCCCCAAAGCTTGAAATAAACAGCATTGCCCAAAAAGAAAAAAAATTATTCTGGTTTGAGTCACAAACTGCCAAACCTCCTCTAGTATACTCAACATGCATAGAGGATATTACACGGTCACAGGAAGATATGAAGTTCATCTTCCAAGTGGTGAATTTTGTATTCATTTATTTATTTATTTCACGAGTGAAATTTTTCAATACGAGACAAACTTCATATCTTCATGCCACCCTGTAATGTCCATCCACAAAGAAAATATGCAAGTTAATCAAAAGAATTTTAATTTTGAATCAGTTCGCAATTTTGACAACGAGCATCTCGTCAGCGGGAAAACACTGGGAGTGACGTCATCAGAGTGAAATATCAGGAATTATTATACATACAGGACACTTTTTCCATGGAATAAAAATATGTATTCTATTTCCTTCTAGTGGGTTTATTGATAGCATGCAATATTATCATATCGCTTACCCTCCATACATTACACCAGTCTCCCCAGTGGAGAAATGAGCATGCAATATTGTACGTTGTCAAGACAACGCGACATCATACCATTAGCACTCATGCGAAGGTCCAATGGCAAAAAACTTTTCTACTGTGCATGCACAGAATCATTTCTTTGTCAGCCAGGAGAGAGCGAAGACGAGGCTAATCCAGTGCGAGGTTTAAGCACTAAATAAACAAACCAACTAAAAGACACACTGAACACCCAAAAGGCTACCAAATTTTCATTACATGTTCTTCACACATACTTACAAGAGAAAAACATACCAACGGACATCGAAAAACTGGAAGAGAGGAATTTATACTCTGTCCACACTAGGGATTTTGTATCGCAACACCTGTCCACACTAGCAACTATACCGGTACTGTAGCGGTATAACTGTATCGGTACGAAACCCACAAATGTATGGGTTTCGTGCCGGTACAGTATCGGTACTGTAGCGCTTCGCTGTAGTGTGGACAGATGAAGCGGCTCTGTATCGATACAAATATAACGCGCATGCGCAAAGTCACACACCTCAATCGATGTCTTCGCTGAATAAATAGTGAAGAACGGAGATTCGTTTGTTTCTTTCTCAACTGCCTCGCGCGTTTTATACGATTCGACTGAATAAATGACCACCAGAAATACAGACTGTACACTGACAACAAAAAGCGCACACACGTTGTTTCATCCGCCATATTCTCGGAAGGAAGTTACTCGGTAACCACGGAAACATTTCGCGCACGCGCATTTCAACTACCGTGAAAGAAAACCGCAAACATTTCTCGCTAGTGTGGACAGATGCACTAAGCTGTACCAGTGTACTTTGTACTGATACAGTTATACCACTATCGTACCGGTATAAGTGTGAACACAGCTTTAGGCTACAAGTGTAGCGACAAGTTCTCAGAGCCAGCAAAGCAGCCGTTCCACACAGTGGCCTTACAGCAATCTGCCCTGAATCCCTTAACCTAATAACAATCCAACCTTAATCAGTAAGGATGACCAGCAGCTTCAAAGTCTAACAAAGACATGGCTACAGGTCTCAATTAACTTGGGAATAAAACATTTTTGCCTAGTGAAAAACTAATTATTGTATCTTTACTATGATTTAAAAAAAAAAGGTTGGCAAGTGTGCAACTTCTAAAGAATCTAAGAAATGGAAGTGGTCTCCTACCTGCAGGAGTATGTAGGTTCCCCCACTTTAAAGACATGACCACAGAGCTGGGAAGGCTGGTTGTTCTGCTCAAGCTTGGCCAGCCCGGTTGAAGGCTCTTCTCCACACAGGTACCACTCCATTGGTGCCAGCAGCAGCAATTGGGGCAGCAGTTCCTCACTCTGAGGGTTCAGGTTGGGCCCAAGGCAGTAGATTTTGGGCACGTAGCAAGCCAGGTGCTGGTAGATGTCTTTGGGCAGATCTGTCGCCTGAAGCCATTTCTGTAGCAGGAGCAGCAGAGTTGAGAATTATTCCATGGTTGAACTTTATTGCTCAGTTTATAATTTGGATCCAAAAAAAAAAAAATTTAGATACTAACTGGTCTGGTCACCAAGTAGTACATAAATTAATCAGCACCATGTTGACGTCACATTATCTTTAGGGGTGTCCACACAGCAATTTTTACTCCGGTGTAGCACCGGGGCTGCCCCGGTAGAGCGTTCACACGGTACAAAGTGATACCGGTGTAGCCCCTGAAAGCTGCTTAAACCGGTGCAAATCTAACCCTGCTCAGGAGGTGGTTTAAGAAATGTACTCCAGAGTAAATGCTAGTTTGCGGGGCAGCACCGATATAAAATGGGACATCTGAACGCTACAGGGGTAGACTCGCTACGCGTGAGGAGAGTTGATTACATACGGGCATTGCATAATTTGCATCCTGGTATTTTGAGCTTCCAAAATGGCGAATATCAACAACAACAGAACTGCGTGTCTTCCAGTGTTGCCAGATTGGGCGGTTTTAAGTGCATTTTGGCGGATTTGAACATATTTTTGGTATGGAAAACATCAGCAGTATCTGGCAACTGACACTGGTGTCTTCATCCACGTTGTTTTCCTGGCGCTTGGTGATGCCATGACAACCGGGAAAAGGAAGTACATTTTCACGCATGCGCATATTTCATTTCCGCATTATTACTATCGTATAGCACGGTCGCAAGAACTGCTGTGTGAACGCAAGTGGGGCTGCACCGGTGCTGACACGCTTCTCTCTAGTAAGCAGGTTTGTGACGTGTGAACGCTCCACAAAATTTACACCGGTGTAAGATATATCGCAACAAAATACATCGGTGCAGCATCGATGCAAATATGTGCCGTGTGAACACCTCTATTGAGTAATTCAGACAAGTTCAGCAGTCAAAAGAATCTACAACACTGATATTAGAGCTTACTTTACCACTACAGCAGCATGCCACTCAAGCCTATGGCCCAGTGACAATTGACCAAGAAACAGCAACAGTAAAAGCTCATTTTAAAACTAATGCGCAGGCATCGACAGATAGTCAATTGCTACAGTTGCTCTGCTCTTTTCGAACATTTTAATATTTCTTGTCTTTTGTTCTTTTAGCGTACATAAGTAGCTAAAGTAGGTTTTTCCTTCTAAAGCATGACTTGGAGGAGTTTATCACTTTTCTGGTATCTAGACTACTTTCATGGGAATGACATACCGCTATGGGATAGCAACATAGCGGCTCCATTGTTTACAGTTGGACTTAGCAGAGGTCATTACGGCCGCGCTACGGCATAGCATCACACTAGGGATGGCGAAAACTAAAAAAAATCTTGACCGACCACAGAGCCTCATTAGCCGGTTAACCTAGGAGTTTAAAATTCTCGAATTGGAATTATTAGAATCTATTCTAAATCTAACCGCGAGCATCTGCACATTCAGTCCCAGTCGCTGCCCTCCACTCACATTACCTTTTCTACAGCGCGAAACATTTAGTCAAACGCGGCACTGATGTCGAGGGGTTTGTATTGGAGCGGAGGACAAATGGCTCCAGCTTAGAGACAGTTTCAGTTGGCCATGATGGCGTTGAAAATAAAGTCAAGTGCTAGAAGTACAGAACGTTCAGTGATGGGAATAACGGCGTTAAAATAAAGGCTGTTATAACGCCGGGTAATCTAATTAATTAGCTACAATCGTTATAACGCCGTTACCAATATCAACACGCCATTACTGTATGGTATTGGAGTTGCTCTGAAGCCGTCACCGACTTGGCTCACAGACATAAAAGCTGCGTTTGTCACTCCCCCTCCAGACACCGCTGTCATTTCATTCTCTCCCCTTCCCTCCAAAAGTCGGCATCTGCGCCTTTAGTTTGTGTGGAGAGATATGATCTGCAATAACATGCATTGTTGGCTACAGACCGAAACATACTTTCAGAATGCACTGGCCAAGGCAGGACTAAACTCCATGTGCCTTCTAATAATAATTAAAAAAAAAAAAAACACAATAGTAATTTGTAAGCTAAAAAGTCTAGCCTGATACTTTTTGAGACTTTTCTTTCACCAAGTGGCAGCTGTCTTCAACTGGGGCGGGAGGGCGGGACATGACTGAATGGGTGTTCCTGATTTGTCAGCTGTCATCCTTACACTGCATGGCATGCCCCAAGCGTTTACAACACAGAATTCCAGGTTCTCCGCTCCAAAATCAGCAGCTTCAAAACGATTTTTTTTTTAACAAACAACCAAAAAAAATTAACCGGTTGACGTTGATTTGGTCAACCATCGGTCAAACGGTCATCGGTTGACATCCCTACATCACACTGCACTCACCAAATCCCCAAGGAGATTAGGAGAAAGTTTCAGGAGCGACAAGGTAAAGGGAAGAGGACAAGACAGCAAAAGGATGAGGCACAGAGGGAGAGGGGGAGATACTGGCCACATATCCCCACTTTAATAAGGGGCAATGTGCGATCGCTGGCTCACAAATTGGAGGAGCCAACAGCGCTAACCAGGAGTCAAAAGGAGGAGTTCATCAAGCATTTTACAAAATCATGGTTACACCAGGATATCCCCGACCACGTTTCCACTGAGGGCTTTTAGACTGTGTGGGTGGACAGACAGAGCACTGAGAGTGGTAAGTGGAAAGGACAGGGGCTTGCTGCTCTTGTTAATAACCGATGGTGCAATTCTGGTCACATTACAACCAAGGAACAGATTTGTTGCCCAGACATTGAACTGCTAGCTGTAGGACTCCGTCCATATTAGGCCAAAAAAAAAAAAAAGTGCGTTTCCGGTAACATGAAATACTAAAATAAGGTCGGTAGGTAGGAAAGTTTTTTTTTTCTTAATTGTTTTTTTTATTTTGTTCGAAAAAATTAACACAAGTAAACATCTTACAAAATAGTATTTTGGCACAGAATCCTTTATACCACACATCATAATAAAATAAGTGTTTTAAATCTTTAAACGAATAAAAAAAATATCGCGAGAGTTCGAGTTATGATCTACGGAAGCGATATTTCATGATATTTTCATGTAATAACATGAAAACACCTTATCAAGAAATAACGTGAAAATAACGTCCTAGGCTAGGCTACTTCCATTAAAAGCAAACGGCCTAGCCTACTGAAGAACCTGGGTCGAGCAAAAACATGGCTGAATCCTGAATGACTCCTATTTGTATAAATAGGGGACTACATAGGCGGCAAAATGTAGTGTTTTTCCCTGCCATGGAAGTGCACTTGTATACTGAAAAGGAAGCAGTTTGCATTACAGCCTTGAATGAGGATTCAAAATGGCGGCTCAGCTCAGTTTTCCCTTCCTCCTTCAGTATACAAGTGCGCTTCCATGTTTATGCAGGAGGGCTGATAGAAGTGGCGAAACATTTTACTTTTTATCGTTTCTTTCACAACTTGAATGCGTTGAAACAAAAAATTATGACAAACTAACGCCGCTTACACTAAAATATCGAGGGAAATTTGTAATAAAAACTTTATGGTCGGCAATTTCGACTCGGAAATTCTCGATCGGTCGGGTTACCAGAAACACACTATTTTTTTTATTTGGCCTTATTTACCCAGGTCAACAGCTCATGCTATCATTGTGACTGTTTATGTCCCACCCTCATCCAACCCATAATCAGCAGGCGATGTCATTCATACCACCATATCTGGACTCCAAACTAAACACCCGAATGCCCTCATTATAATTTCGGGTGACTATTTTGTCATATTATTTTATTATATTTTATATATATATATATATATATATATATATATATATATATATATATATATATATATATATTTTTTTTTTTTTTGGATGTGGTTACTGTCCAACTTCACCCAGTATGTTAACTGTCCCCCCAAAGAGAAGACCTTGGACTTGCTGTATGCCAACATTAAGGTTGCATACAGCTCTTCCCCACTCCCCCCCTCTGGGTAGATCAGACCAGAATCTAGTTCACCTTAACCTTGAAAAGGCAAAAAAACTAAGGTCAAAACCAGAGATGCACCGATTGACCGGCTGCCGATCAGAATCAGTCGATTTTCACGTGATCGGCCATGACCGGCGACCGGCCGGTCAAAATTAAAATATGCCGATTTTCTGCCGATCAAAACTTGTGTATCACAGAGATGAAAGTGGAAATACTCATAATTCGCAACTAAAAAGACCGCAGCTACACTGGCAGCTTCAACATGCTTTCTAGTGCGATTGTGTTGCACTTGTGCAGAACAGTGTCAGTCCTGCACGCCTAACGAGCTCCGGTGCGCGCGCCGTTAACAACAACAAAAAAAATTCACTATATTTGGATATCCAAATATAGTGAATTTTTTTTTGCGCCGGATATTGGATGTGAAAAGAAAATGTTTGTGGTTGTGTGAATTTCCTATTACAGCCTATTACCAAACATCTAGTTAGATTTGTACAAAGAGAGAAAGAAAAAAAAAAAGTCTTTGTTTGTTTTACAGCCTTGGTTGCATTTGATTCCACTGGAAATTACTCTACAAATACACATTTGACAAAGATGATAGAATGGCTGTGGTATACGTATGACTGGAAATTATTTTTGTATTTTGATACTGAATGAAGAAATGGGTTGTTCTATAAGGCATAAAGTTTTCATGTTCATTATTCAAAAAATCATTAATTATCTATAATCCATGGATAATTGTTTGTATTACTAATAATAATAATAATAATAACAACAACAACTTTTTGAATAATTTAAAAAAAAATAACTCATTTATAACATTTCAATAATCACTACTTATTAGCTATATTAATTAATAATTAGAGTAGCAATTATAATTCAGTATTATTAATTACTACTTAATTAATAAGCAGTGATTATCAAAATGTAATTTAATAATAGTAATTATCATCAACTAAATTATACTAATAAATTAGTGATTATTAAAATGCTATAAAATTGAGTTAAGATTAGTTAAAATTATTATTATTAAAAAAGTAGTAATTATTTTTAGTAGTAGTGATACAAACAATTATTCATGGATTATAGATAATTTGTTTTTAATAGTGAACATTGATATAACAATTGAACTGATAATAAGTATTACTAGTAGTATTGTTTATTATTAGTAGTACTGTTATTTTACATTAGTGTTCACTATTTAAAAAAAAAAAGTTATCTATAATCCATGAGTATTTGTTTGCATTCTACCAATTACTACTTTTTAATAATTAATTGTAATAATTTTTAATAACTTAATGTTATAACATTTAATAATTCCTAGTACTTATTAATCACTAATTAATAAATAGTAATGATTAATAACCAATAATAATTACTATTACTACTAATTATTATTAGTGGTTGTTAATATTCTTCTTATTATATTAAAAACACTTGTAGATGATAAGTAATAAAACAAAAAAAACTTTTTGTACAAATGATTTATATTGTACTATATTTAGAATTATTGTATTTTCTGGAGTTCTTTGTAATTGAGTTTTGAAATAAAGGTTGTTTATATATTTATATTAAACTTGGTACAATAAAGAATGTTAATTATGTAAAAAAAATGATGCTAATCATTATTATTAGTATTTCCTATAAGCCCCATTTTCCACCTGACTCGTGCGCATGCACGATCCCCCCTGCCTTTCACTCCGGAGTGCTTGACCTCTAACACGCGCGCGCCTCATGTCCGTGAAAAACCAGTTTCCCAGTCCGCCATGTCCCCAGCGCTGCGCTACCGGCTATAAACACATTTGTGCGATCCAGCGCTTTTTATCGCAAATGACTCTTCTCCTTATTTTGGGGGTATTTGTCATCCCCCAACCACTTGTTAAACAGACATCTTCCCATAATTATCAATGCTGTCTAGCACCCACGTAAGCTCCCTGCGGATCTCTCACTCTTCACAACCACCACACCACACCGCACTTCCTCCAGTAGCCTCCTAACGTTCGTTCTTGATCTACAGAATGCACAGAACCAATGCTGCCCCCAAAAGGTATGCTGATCACTTTTAAAATTACGGTTAAAAAAAATACCCCAAACCGGATGGAGACATTTCACTCGTTCGCTCCAATATTACATTTAATACCTCCCTTTCGAAAATTCCAGTCATTCCAAACAATTTAAGACGTTTTTAGGCCTTGAAAACCGAAAGTTGTATTTAAGACTTAAGGACCCGCGGGAACCCTGTGCTAGTTCAGCCACTTTTCATAGCAATTGGTTAAAGCAAGGAGTTTAAATTAAAAAAAAAAAAAAACCCACACACACCACAACCCCCCAAAAAAAAAAAAAATAATCCACAGGGCCTTGACCCCTACTGAAGTCTGCACCTCTAACACCCCAGTTGAACCACTAATGCCAGTATTATCAAAAACGCAGACCATAAGATTCCTGAAATGGAGAAATTAGGCAGAGCTTAAGTAGATGAGCTTAGCTTTTTCTCATCACTATATATACACACACATTTTTATATATATATATATATATATATATATATATATATATATATATATATATATATATATATATAAAATGTATTGATTTTAAATTCAGCTAGTCCATAGTCCTGAAAACAGAATGCCCTGAATATGTATACATTTGCGATTTTTTTTGTGTTTCCCTTCCTTCATTAGGCCTGACCGAGTTCATAAAGAGTATGCATTAGTGAGCTGAGGTGTTGAACCAAGTGTTGGAGAACTATTCTGAGAAACCCATAAAAATGTCACCACAAGACTGTTTCTATGTTTGTGCAAGACCGTTCCAAACCCAGAACCAGATGCAGCCTTATGTTTCATGGAGGCCTGTCACGACAAGATGCCATCTTGCACTGCATCTTTGGAAAATACAAAACTTAACTCCGAATCCCCCAAAAACATCCAGGAAAAAGAACAGGATAAAGCGGCTAGAGATAATGAGAGGAGATGAAATATAATCCTTTAAGTTTCATGCAAAAGTCTCTACAAAGCATAAGCATTGGAGATTTTCTGAGTGCATGTGTTTGTACGCAGTAATTACGCTGTTTAATACACACGAACAGGTAATGTTTCTGGCAGTCTTTTGTCAGTCACTGTGCGCTAGGCATGAAACGAAACAGCAAAGCCATGATACAAGACGTACTTTCATACAGGCTTCATGAGACATTATTGAAATGAGAGGATGCTGACAAAATATTAAACGTAATACATTTATTTTCCAGGCAATCCAGCCACTGGGGGTGCACAAGCGTACGCTTGGTGCCGGTCCCAAGCCCGGATAAATGGAGAGGGTTGCGTCAGGAAGTGCATCTGGCGTAAAACTGTGCCAAATCTAACATGCGGATTGAAAAGAGAAATACCATACTGGATCAGTCGGGGCCTGGGTTAACAATGGCCGCCTCCGGTACTGTTGGTCAGCAGGGTGTAAGGTTGGACAGGATAAGGAACGAGCACATCAGAGGGACAGCACATGTGGAGAGCTTGGGAATTAAGCTAAGAGAGATGAGACTGAGATGGTATGGGCACATCCTGAGAAGAGATGCAGAGCATGTTGGAAGGAGAATGTTGAGGATGGAGCTGCCAGGCACACGAAAACGAGGAAAGCCAAAGAGGAGATACATGGATGTGGTGAGAGAGGACATGAAAGTGGCAGGTGTGGTAGAGAAGGATGCGGAAGACAGGGAGCAACGGAGACGAAAGATCCGCTGTGGCGACCCCTAATCGGGAGCAGCCAAAAGGTGACGACGATGTTTGTTTTCCAGGCCTTCCCAGTCACTGGGAATTGTGAGATACAATCATGTCAACAAGGACCAGAATCTCAAAGAAACGTTTCTTCTATCTTGTGCAATCCATGCCATGAAGAACTGGGGCTGTTTTGAGAGAAAAGGAAACCCCTACACTAGGGCTGTGCGATGTCCCCTTAATTGGCATCGATGATGTTTACAGTGCAAACATCGTGATGGACGATCATATCGTGGGTGGGCGGGGGGGGGGGGGGGGGGGGGGGGGGGGATTTTAATACCACATTATTAAATATATTATTATTATTAAAAGTATTAGATACTCATCCGAGGCTTTGGCACGTAAAGGAAAAAAGCGCTAGGTGATGTGGAATATTTGGCCTTGATAACAGATATGTGGTCCAGCTGCAACATGATGCCCTACATGTCAGCTACCGTACATTATGTGGACCGAGAGTGGGCAATGCAGTCCAAATGCCTGCAGACGAGTTTCATGCCAGAGACACATTCAGCGGACCATTTAGAAGACGCATTGCGCGAGACACTTGCCGAATGGAAAATAGAGGAGAAAAAGATCGCCTGCATAACAACGGACAACGGGGCGAATATTGTCGCAGGCATCAGGCAATTGAAATGGCCGTGGTTAAGTTGTTTTGGGCACAATTTGAACCTGGCCATAACCAACTCGCTTGCGCAACAGAGGGCCAGTACAGACCGAGCGTTTGGAGTTTGCCGAGCAGTCAACACTGTGTTTGCGCACGGCTGGCTTCGGAGAACTGAGCTGCGCAAAGCGCAGGTGGAAATGAACCTCCCCGAGCACTCACTGATCACGGCAAGATATTAATCAGCTCTAACAATGAAAGACTAGTATTCAAACTATGAGAAGAAACTACACTTAAGCTATTACTCATTGTTTATTTACACCATATCAATTGAAGCTGCGTTTCGGCCTTTAGTGCGCACTTGAACGCGCTAATTTTTCAAATTTATTAGTGTTTGAATTATTGCACCAGCTTTTAAAATGATTTAATATATATTTTTTTAACTGTCTTTACGTTTGTCAGAATCACCTTCATTCTTCCATTGGGTTTGACATTATGGCTTAGAGTGGACCATGTGTCTGAAAGTAGGCCTATTTACCAGATTAAAGTTATTTGACTTCTGCCGAAGTCTGCGCTTCACTGCCGTTTGGGGTGCAATATTTCCCGACTGAAGTGGTTAATAGTGGCTATTTGTTTGAACAACATGACAAATTTTACATTAAAAGTATAGTGTAGGCTAAAAAATGAAGTCAAAATTTATTATTAGTAGCATACTGTATTTGTGTAACCACATGTTATGTTCACTAGCACGTCCCTGCACCATAGCCTACGTGAACAAGCGGTAATAGGATATTACTTTATAATGATTTATATAATTATATATATATATATATATATATATATATATATATATATATATATATATATATATATATATATGTGTGTGTGTGTGTGTGTGTGTTATATAATATATTTATATATTAAACAAAACTAACTAACTAAACTAACAAAAAACTAACTTTTTAGGTTAAATAGGCCCAGATGACACCGTATATGCATGTTTATGACAGGAGGGGGCGTGGTATCACGATGGCGGCTCTCCATCGTGATGGATGACCACCATCGTCGATGGACGATGGCATCGTCTATCGGCACAGCCCTACCCTACACAGTAGCAGTAGTGTTTAGGGCCCAACCCATACATCAAGAGACAGATAAGATTGGTCGATAATGGTACTTAGCTTTGTCAGCATCAACCAAAATGGGGCCGATCAACAGCCGATAAGGACCTTTATTCAAAGTTACACAGCCGGCCAATTAGCCTGAAGGATTCATTACACATGCAGCTTTAATGAGCAGAACATACCGGCATGTTTGTGAACGTCAAGTGAAGGTAAACACAGTTTCATTTATCAAGGTGATGGAACTTCTATTAGATAGGCCTTTTGTGTTTTTAGAACCAATACGTTACTTGCATATGTTCACTGAGAAACCCCAGAGTCAAAAGTCTGTTGTGTAGGTTAATGCTAGCTGGCATCCTATGGCATCAGATGTGTGTTATATGTCGCAACCATGATAAAAAAATGCCTACAAGCAAATTATATAACTTCTCACACGCAGATATTAACTGCCACTAACAAAATACAAGTCCTTATTCATAAATTCAACAAATGAGACTATATTATTTTAACTAGCATACTAAGCTGCAATCAAACCATGCAAGTTAATCTTAGACAGCAAAGTTTCAACAGTAACATTTATTAGCGAGCCGATGTAAGCAACACGTTTACATGTGTAGAACCCGGCATGAGGGGGCATGGACGCAAACTCTGGAGACGGGGAGAATTTTAGCAGAGTTCCAGGCTCGGGTTTATTCAGTATACGCTTTTCAGTTCAACAAAACCAAAACAAAATAGGACTTGGAGCCTTCACTCAGTCAAGTTCACGCTCCACGGAGTGCGTCTGTTCGTCTCGCATGCTCTGCAAGCTCCGTCTGTCTGTCTCCCTCTCTCACACACACACCCACACAGTTTCCTGCTGGTCCAGGGCATCAAGCCAGCAATCTTTTGGCCCAAAAAGCTGCTTCTCTATAACCTTTAGGCCATGGCTTAAAGGTTTAATTCCCTGGACCAGCAGGAAAATGTGTGGGGGTGTCGTTTTTTGTTGAATGAACAGCACCTTTCCCCTCCCTCGACATCCATGGCTAAGGTGCCCTTGAGCAAGGCACGTAACCCCCAACTGCTCCACTGCTTTGGGTGGGTTAAAGTGCACATCACGGGTAAATTCAGGAGCAAGATCAATGTAATTCTCCTATTTTATATTAAACTTTGGTCAAATATCTGTAATTCTGCATTCTCTGCAATTTTTTTTTTTTTTTTATCTTGCACAATACCAGAAAATTCAGTTGAAATCGAGCCATTTGAGGCAAATTGGTCCGCCTCTGAAAAAACTTGGCATTTGGATTTCCCGGGAAACATTGATTTTCGTGACGTCACATGCGGGACACCTCCCTCTGAATCCTACATCAGCGCTGGTTTATGAGAAAACGACCTGGTGGTTTTCTGCGAATTTCTTCAACGTTATCGCGTAATTATTAAAATGGTTAACAGATGTATCGTAGGAGGGTGTAGCAACACCAATCTTGATGGAATTAGTACTCATCGTTTCCCAAAAGAGCGGACAATGAGAGAGAAATGGGAGCGCTTGGTCTACACAGGCTGTGCACTGAAACCGTGCAAAGCTCTCGCAGTCTGCTGGCACTTCCGCAGGTGACGTCACGAATCTGGCTCCAGACTCCCTTGGGATTTTTCCAGACACGTTTTGTTATTTTATTTTTTTCTGCTGTAGACAGATGGCCTTGTGCAAAATTACCCTTCTGGATGAGTGTGTAAAGGGACAGACTTTCACATAAAAAAAAAAAAAAAAAAAAACACACACCACGAAATTGGTCCAGGATATGCCCTTGAATGCAGAGAAAGAACTTCACTGTGCTCTAATGTACACGTGACAAAGACTTATTCTCTTCGGTCTCCCTGAGTTTGTCGAACAAGAGTATATTAAGTATTTTTGTATTTCACCGTTTGTTTGACTTGCGTTTTTGTTTTGTTTTATTGAGCATTGCTATTAGAAGTATTCAAGTATGTGAGAATCATTATGTATCTAGGCCTAATTAAAGTAATTCTGGTCAAGTGCTTTATTAACTTATTGAGACACCCAAAGTGACACAAGGTGATTATATTCTATACTTTTCCCACACATTTGTTTCAACTATATATTTCAGCTGCATTTCAAGACTTGCTCAATGATGAGAAAATTTACAATAAAAGGTAAAATCAATATCCACTGGCTGCATCGCGATCTGAAACACCCAGATGCTAAATTAATTTAGCTTGCTGTGTGCATGTGAGACAACCAGGGCTTTGAACCGGTTCAAGGAACGAAAACCGGGAACTTTTTCTATTTCACATGGAACAGAAACGAAACCAGAAACTTTATTATTATTTATGTTCCGGAACAGAAACGCTTATTAAAAATAATGGTAACTGGTTAATACCAGTTTTTATTTCGTTCCTCAAAGTTTCCGTAGCCTACAAATAAAAAAAAAAAGTAATTCTTCTCCTGCGCAAGTTTCTATGACCCGCTGGGGTTCACTTCCTGTGTGACGTTCGCTGACTGAATGGAGGGAGCGGGAGGGTGGACTACTATCACGTCTCCACATCTTAAATAAGAGGTACATATTGCAGTCTATCGTTATTCAAAAACGTCAGTTTCAAACACGATATCAATATATTTGTCCACGTTAATGAGAGGCTCGCGAACATTAAATGACGTTAACCTCTGTTAGCCTATCAATGCATAGGGCCTGACTAGCCTTTGGTAACACACTAAACGAATTCTCTTTCATTTTTGGCACTTTTTCTGTTTGTGTAGATGGGAAGACATACTGAGAATCCAAATCGCCAACATTTGAAATAATAATTGTTTTGAATTATTTCTTGTCTTATTTAATGAAGGTTGTAATAGAATTAGCCTACATTTGGCTTAAGCTGGATGAGACAGAGACAATTTTATAGCCATTTGTTAAACAGCTGACAGGGAACGTAATTAACCGTTCCGGGAACGAAATTTTTTTGTTCTAACCGGTTCGGGAACGTCTATTTAATGGTGGAACCCAACAGCGGAAACGTTAAAATTCCGTTTCTGTTCGGAAAGAACCAATAGGAAAAAAATTCTGGTTCAAAGCCCTGAAGACAACTCATTTTCAAGTGTGCAGAATTGACTCCAATGCTTTAAGAATTAGTTTTTACTGTCTGGAATCAGTGAATCGACTCTCTTTGAGATCGACTTCGATGTGAACCAAAAGCAGGATTTGGAGAGTTCATGACTTGATGTACAGTTATTCCCGCTAACACTGCTTAGTACGCATCCTACATACTGTACATGAGGTGTATTTTGAAGTGAGAAAGTGCCCAGCTTGTAAACCAGTCAGTCAGTCATTTGCCATACAAAGTACCAATCTTTTGGCTAAAGTAGTATGACGATGCATGTTTTCTGATGGGGCAGAAAAGATTAATATGAAAACCAGATAAGGTAGGATAATTCGACAGATTGCACACTACATTGTGCTTCCACATTTCTTGCATCTCTACAAAAGAATGCAGAGACTCAGATTGTTTTGCAGGTCAAGGGGCCCACAGGGCCCCTCCTGGGAAAAAACAGGGGCCCATTTCTACAATGGAGGGCCCAGTGATTATCCTTCAGTTGAAGCAAACCTAGTGAGCGAAGCGAGCCCAATGAACAGCTGGGGCAGCCCAGGGGCTGTTTTTTTCTTCTCAATTCTGTTTTTTTTTTGGTATTAGAAGCCATATGAAGCAATGTAGATGACAAAAATCAATGCTTCAACCAAATATATTGAGATATTGTTTAATCAGTGGCAATATTTTGGAATTCAACCACAGGCCACTATACATCACATCTATATTATATCCTCCTTGTAAATTATAGCACAAGAATGGGTTTGTTTTTTGCATGCTGTGACGGTCTAATTCTGCTTGTCTCTCATCATCTCTACTTCTAATTTCATTAATTTATTTTAATTAACTTGTTTTCAGTTTGGTGTAGGTCTGTAGTAGTAGTAATAATAGTAGTCACCAGTGGTAGTGGTAGTAGTAGTGGTTGCTGTTGTAGTAATTAATGTTGCAGTAGTAGTTGTTGTAAATCTAGTATGACTAATTACCTTGGGTATCAGGGGTATCAGTTTTTCCAAGTGAATGTACTCTCTCTCTGCCGAAGAATGACAAAATAGATGTATTTTTTCTTTTTTTTTTCTTATCCATGTTTGTCTCTTTCGAATATTCGTACATAGACCGTAAGACGCCACCTAGCGAAAGACTTGGATCAGGTTTTACTCGCTTGGGAGGCTACAAACGGGGCGGCGTAAATACACGAACGGGTCCGACGTATATTCAATATGGCGGCGGTCAAAACAAATTCATCTGATGCTGAAATCTGTTGAACATCCAGATAATTATGTTGGAAGTTGCATATTTGTGCAAGATTTTCGATATTGAGACCATGAAGTCAAGTAGTAATACGCCACGAAACGTTCCAAATGGGGTATAAAATGCTCGCGTCCATATTAGCCCCTGCCCCTCTCGACAATGCGTTCATTATTTGAAATAGTTCGTCTTAGACGCGGGCGCACCAACAATCTGAGTCTCTGAGAATGATCACAAACACAGGTTGTCATGAGGCCAACACCAGTGTAAAGACTTCACATACTTTAGAGGACTTTAGTTGACCCGTTTTCTCTTCTGCCATTTCCATCAAACACGTTTCAGTCTGAAGTGATGTCTGGTGCCACATGGTGCAGTCCAGTTAATCAGTAATGAAATTCATTGCCAACTACTTTTCTTATCAAAACTATCAATTTTCTAGCGTAGTCGGTGCACATACGTAAGATAGTGTTAAGGGAAAAATAAATTCCCTAACAGAACACAAGGTGTAGCTATTATATAATCAGACTGGGGAACTGTGTGCGAACCATGCGGTATAGATTGACCAATGTGCAAGCATCAACAACTCCCGAATGCTGTTTTTGAAAGTTTGAGGATATGCATTGCTCGTTAAGATTGGATGCAACGTGTGTGTTTATCCCTTTAAGGCCAGTCTGACATATGTCTTGTCCTACCTCTGGGCCTGAACGTGACCTGATTATGTTTTAGACTATGCCATTCTTTTCAAGACCTGTGATTGATGGGGAAGGTGAAATGCATCCCGGGATGCTTTTTTTTTTTTCAGCACTCTGAGCTTGTCTTAGCCTCCATGTAGACCACACAAAAAGTTGTGCTTCAGACAGTGACAACTGCTGACAACCTGAGTGCAGCAAGTGACATTGATGCTGAGTACAGCAGTTACTTAAGACGGTTCTTAATGTCTTAAGACGGTTCTTAATGTCTTCTTGTTGAGGAAAACAACAATATCGAGTAACGGACAGGTCAGATATAAAAAATTGCCAAAAATTGTTCATTTTCCCCCCCCTCGGTCAACAAAAATTGTTCCCAAAGTTGTCACATTTGGATAGAGCACAGCATGTTGCCGTGCTGACCCACAGACTGGCTGACAGCCCATAGTAAGCACAATAACCATTTCAATGTAATGAACTGTTGATAGAAATGGATTTTCATGTAGCGAAGACAGATAAGCGGAGTGATACAGTGAACCGCACCGAAGCAGTTATACTAAACATCAGCACTACTTACCAATCAAATTACCTGCACAGGAAGTAGCTGTTGCATAATCATGATTGTTGGCCCTTCCACATCCCCTTAAGGCCAATTTATGCTGACAACCCAGTCCTCGCAGACGGCGCCGTAGATGGCGTCTGTGTAGCCCCCCCACCTTCGCAGACGCTCTGCGCGCACCTCCCAAAAATTGTGACCACCACAGAAGCCTCGCAGACAAGAGGGCTCCGATTGGTCCACTCTACATCCGCTGTACACGCACTTCCGCTTCCCTGCTTTCCCGGTTTGGTTTGTTTTCACGACCGCCATTTTTAAAAACACGAGCAAAGATGGAGCAGCACGAAGAGCGGTTGATCGAGGAAGTACGTACATCTATACGACTCCAGTTCTAGTCATTATAAGTAACCGGAGGATAAACACTCCACTAACCACACCCACCAACTACTCCTAGCGATTTCGCGCCCCCTTGCGTTGTGGCGGTGAATAACATCGCGCACGCCTATTACTCCCCACTCAATGATAAATTACAACTGTCTGCGAAAAGCTATCTGCGAAAGCCTTGTCGCAAGAGCATGCAGAGGCCTTTAGTCTGCATTACTGCACTCACTTAACTAGCCACACTATACAGTAACTTTACATTACGTACAACTTCTCAGCCTAATAAGTTTTCTGTGCAACAAACAAAAAAAAGTGGGACTGATTCTTCTTTGGAGTAATTTCCAGCCAACTGAAGGTACCAAGATATAAAAATCCTGACATCACATCATTCAGGAAACTAAACTTCGGGTTGAACGAACTTTGCTCCTAATGGTTCAAAAGAACTCCAAGACAAACAAACAAAAGACTGCTGTGCAAGGAAAAACCACTTACTCCAAGGCTGGCATTAAAAACAACAGTGCTCCGAGAGCACAACATCCCCTGCTACAATATATCGCAAATGAAATTGTAATATGCATATTACTGTCCTATAAAGCTTTTTGCCAAGTTTCGTGAAATTCCTCCAAAAATTGGGAGAGTTGGGTCCACTTTACACGGGGACGGTATAAAACAAAAACGCAAAAGTCCGTTTTCGTTCTCACTTTTTTCCGCGTCTACACGACCGTTTTCAAGGAGGGAATCTGCGTCTATACGGTGACGCATAAATGTCTCCGCTATGTCTGCACGCATGCGCAACGTCTTCCGTCTTGTCTGATCTGCACATCTGCGCCGCTGTTCTGTCAAGTTATCCTACCAAGCCTACTACGCATGCGCGAAATCCAGGAGGGTAGGAAAATTCAACAGTAGTTTTGTCCCACCGATCAGCTGGGCTGATAGAAAATCGGTGAGAATTTCACGCATTTGCCGATTTTTATGTTTTGTGCGTATTGGTCGAGTCTTTGGCCGAGTCAAATAATTTGTAATGACTTGTTCTGAATAATAAAACGGTCTGTATGAGAACTTGCTAGGATAACTTTACAGAACACCGGTCCGGCTGAGGTACTGTAGTGCTCGAGGGAGGAGCAGGAGCAAACCGAAACTCTTTTAATCTGCCTTTATTAAGTAACACTCACTCTTGTTTCGGTGAAGAAGAGCAAAGGCAGTGTCCATCTCAGCAAAATAAACCCGTTCGGCTGCTAGTTTTGTTTTCAGTCTCGGGTTTATGGTTTCACGAGCGGCATGAATAGGCGGCGCGCGTGTGTGTGTGTAACTTGGCGACACCAAACTGAGGAGCTCCAGCTGGGCGGGTGAGCAGGAAAACACGTCTACTGCATTAAAACACAGAGCAGCTTGAAGGTCCGTTGGATCGATATAATCAGACATGCTCTTACTTTCTTACTTCCCGAGCTGGCATGTGCAGTATATGACATATGTATGATGTAAACGTGTACCCGACGTGAGCAGATCCGAGCAGAGTTTCGCGTATTGGGTAGTTTAGACGGATATGCAACGGGGGCCGTTTTTAACTTATCCACTCTGGACGGCGTTTTCAATTTTATCCGTTTTTCAGCCTCGGAAACGCCGTCCCCGTGTAAACGAAAGGCACTTCTGATAAAATATTTAGTCGTTTTTACCCGACAGCGTCCTCGTGTAAACGGGCCCTTAATTTCAGAAGGTGAGAACCCTTTCCAGGGCGGATGGACTTCACTACGACATAATTCACCTTCAGGCCTTTCGGCCAGCGGGAGATAAAAAGCCAGAGTGAAGTTTGCAAGTGATCATCAGTCTTTTGGAGGAGAATTCTCTGGTCAGATGAAACTTAGAAAATGTAAAAATGGTGAGGTTTTTAATCTGAAGAACACTATCACAACTCTGAAGCATGGGGGTGGCAGCATCACGTGGTGGTGTTTTGCTGGAAAAAGGGACTGGCAAACAGTTCAGCAAACAGATGGTGTCATAAAGAAGGAGGATTATCTAGAAATACTGAAGCAACATCAAGACATCAGCCAGAAAATTAGAACTTGTTCACAATTGAGTCTTCGAGCAAGGACAACAAGCTTAAGCAGACATCCAAAGTTGTAACAAAATAACGTGGTATTGGAGTGGCCACCACAAAGCCCTGACCTGGATCCTGTTTGTGGACTGAAGTGAAAAAGCACGTCTGAGCAACGAGGCCCACAAACCTGACAGAGTTACACCAGAGGGCTATACCATGAAGCAAGCTCAAAACACTCTGGGTTTCACTCAACCAGCAACTCCTCATACTGGTTTAATCAGTATCACAATGCCGTTAATAACTCATTAAGTTGAACCAGGTTATCTTCATTTTTCTATCATTCCTATGGGCGTTGACTTTAAAAAGGGCAGACCTCACACTGACTAAAACGCTTGGTGGAAAAACTGGAGGTGGAACATGTTAAGTCATTACGTTTGACAACCAAAGAAGAAACTATTATAATTAATTCCTTTCAAATAAGAAAACAGCAAAACCCAATACTGTCGAAGCGGTTAAGGCAGGTGAAAAAGAAAACAGCTGGTCAAGTAAATGTGTACATCATAATAGTTAACTAATTTCATTTTGTATTCACTTAGAGTTGGAGGAGTGCCATTAAATAAATCCGCAGAAGAATTACAGAATGAATAAAAAATATGAAAATAAATGCTTATCTTTATTGAGGGATCAAGCTGTCAGTCAAATGGCTTTGGGTGGGCCTTCCTGCCCAGGCTGAATGGTCATTTCCTGCACACATGAATCCTGCTTTGCACAGTGTGAATGTGGCAGTGGTTTGAATCAGAGAGGGAAGGAGATTTGTTTCCTGTGTGTACACGCCGGCCATTATCTGGTCTTATTCTTTTACAGTTTTAGGTTTTTTTTTTTTTTTTTAAATAGCACTCCTATGCAGGGCTTTGAACCAGAATTTTTTTCCTATTGGTTCGTTCCGAACAGAAACGGAATTTTAACGTTTCCGGTTTTGGGTTCCACCATTAAATAGACGTTCCCGAACCGGTTAGAACAAAAAAATTTCGTTCCCGGAACGGTTAATTACGTTCCCTGTCAGCTGTTTAACAAATGGCTATAAAATTATGTCTCTGTCTCATCCAGCTTAAGCCAAATGTAGGCTAATTCTATTACAACCTTCATTAAATAAGACAAGAAATAATTCAAAACAATTATTTCAAATGTTGGTGATTTGGATTCTCAGTATGTCTTCCCATCTACACAAACAGAAAAAGTGCCAAAAATGAAAGAGAATTCGTTTAGTGTGTTACCAAAGGCTAGTCAGGCCCTATGCATTGATAGGCTAACAGAGGTTAACGTCATTTAATGTTCGCGAGCCTCTCATTAACGTGGACAAATATATTGATATCGTGTTTGAAATTGACGTTTTTGAATAACGATAGACTGCAATATTTACCTCTTATTTAAGATGTGGAGACGTGATAGTAGTCCACCCTCCCGCGCTCTCCATTCAGTCAGCGAACGTCACACAGGAAGTGAACCCCAGCGGGTCATAGAAACTTGCGCAGGAGAAGAATGACTATTTGTAGGCTACGGAAACTTTGAGGAACAAAATAAAAACCGGTATTAACCAGTTACCATTATTTTTAATAAGCATTTCTGTTCTGGAACATAAAAAATAATAAAGTTTCTGGTTTCATTTCTGTTCCATGTGAAATAGAAAAAGTTCCCGGTTTTCGTTCCTTGAACCGGTTCAAAGCCCTGCTCCTATGATAGTGTTCCATTTTCCCCATAATTTTCCCCCCCACGTAGAATGACTTGATAATGACTCATTTACTTCGATATAAATGGTTGTGTAGCATCGTGTCACCACCTCAGAGCTTGACAAGCGTGCTCCGAGAGCACAATATCCCCCGCCGGCAACTAGGCCATAACTCTGGTAAAATGCGACTGAATTGAACAAAATTGCAATATGCGTATTACCGACATATAACAAAGAATCCTGTCAAGTTTCATGAAATTCCTCCAAAAATTGTGAGAGGAGTCGATTTCAGAAGGTGAGTACCCTTCATGGGACGGACAGACACCACCACAACATAATCCCCCTTCAGGCCTTTCGGCCAGTGGGTGATAAAAAAAAAAGCTTTTTGCCAAATTACACGAAAGTCCTTCAAAAAAGTACAAGTTTGTTAATAATCAAGGGCATAACTGTGGTAAAATTTGCCCAAATTAAACAAAATGCGTATAACTGTTGTATAGCAAGGCCTTTTCCCCAAGTTTGGTGAAATTCCTCCACAAATTGTGAGAGAAGTTGATTTCAGAAGAATGTACACCCTCATGAACCTGTCAAATGTACAAGTTATTTAAATCAAGGGTCAAAACTCTGGGAAAATTTTCACAAACAAAAATCAAAATCGCAATATGCATATTACCGTCATATAACAATATGCGTATCGAAATCGCGATACGCAGAGCCACGATCCGTGTCGAGATACAAGAAGGCAGAATCGCGGTACACCCTTTCAAACTTCTCCTCAGCCCAAAAACAGAGGTGTTAGTGCTTCCAAACTTCAATTTATGAATACTTTACTTTTTATTTAAATTACATTTTAAACTTACTGAAATTACTTTTATTTTTTATATCTATTAGTAAGTCGTTTTTTAGCCGACCTGCGACAATCTTCTGCGAGTCACGCGACGAGCTTTCAGTCATGTGACAAAAAGTTTGGCTCTACGAACTAGGGGTGTGCAAAAATATCGATACGGCGATATATCGCGATACTTTGTCTTCCGATTCAATATCGATACTCAAAATTTGAATATCGATATTTTTTCAAATAATAAAATCATGTTTCAGACAGGTTGTAAATCCAGTACGACTTCCGCACCTCCGCTCCGCGAGGTGTCGCTGTGCCGCTACCTCACTGCAAGGCACTCTTCATCTTCTCTTTTTTCCCCGGCGGTTGCAGTGAGGAAAAAAAAAAAAAACAGGCAAGCATGGCTGTTAACATAAACCTAGAGACGCCACCGAACTTTAAGGCAGATGTTTGGAGGCACTTTGGATTCCAAAGGAAAGGAGAAAGAAAAAAAAAAAACCAGTGAGCCGGACAAAGAGAATGCACTTTGCAAAACCTGTTTCGCTCCAATTAAATTAAGATGCTCCAATTAAGATGCCCACTGCACTTTTCAATGTGTTTCAGACAGTGTGTTGTTCCTGCAAAATAAGCACAAGTTAAGTGTTCTCAGGTATATGTTCTCAAGTTTACAAAGAACAAATTGATATTAGACCGGACAATTCCCCGGGGGAAATTGTGAGAGGATGCAGTGCGCGAAGCAATTCGGTCACGCATGTTTGCTGGCCGTGAATGTGTGACCTGCAATGATGTTTCAATGCAATGATTATGTGTGTGCTTGAGACAGCAGCCGTCATGAAGAAGAGCTATTCAAGAGTATAACCAAAGTCACTACAGGCGGAAATTAGCATGTACTGCTATAACCTGGGACAGACATCTGTCCTTACCACAAGGATAATGTTTAATTTGTGCACTGTCCCTTTTAAAAATAAAATAAACTCTAAGAAGAGTGTTTGTAGTTTGTATGTACGAACAGAAGTGTTCCTAATAAAGTGGGCGGCTAAGGTGACGTGTCATGCCGACCGAGGCGGGGTTTTTTTTTTTTTTCACAAAAAAAAGAAATTCACAAAATTCTTTCACAGTGAGCGCTAGAAGGGTCTCCTGAATAGACTGATGTAATTTTTTTGTCTGTGGTGTTAAAAATAAGGACACTAGAGCGATTTAAAAATGACTGACTTTTCTCTCACGTTTATAATGGGTGTCAATGAGCTAAGACACACAAGGTCTTGAATTTTGTGCTGTTTTTTACTACGGAACAGGCCTCGAACAATGACAAATAACTCGACAACGGAAGCAGCTATTCACAAAATTCTTTCACAGTGAGCGCTAGAAGGGTCTCCTGAATAAAATGCTGTATTTTTTTGTCTGTAGTGTTAAAAATAAGGACACTAGAGCGATTTAAAAATGACTGACTTTTCTCTCACGTTTATAATGGGTGTCAATGAGCTAAGACACACAAGGTCTTGAATTTTGTGCTGTTTTTTACTACGGAACAGGCCTCGAACAATGACAAATAACTCGACAACGGAAGCAGCTATTCACAAAATTCTTTCACAGTGAGCGCTAGAAGGGTCTCCTGAATAAAATGCTGTATTTTTTTGTCTGTAGTGTTAAAAATAAGGACACTAGAGCGATTTAAAAATGACTGACTTTTCTCTCACGTTTATAATGGGTGTCAATGAGCTAAGACACACAAGGTCTGGAGTTTTCTACTGTTTTTTTATGAAGGACCAGGCCTCGAACAATGACAAATAACTCGACAACGGAAGCAGCTATTCACAAAATTCTTTCACAGTGAGCGCTAGAAGGGTCTCCTGAATAAAATGATGTATTTTTTGTCTGTAGTGTTAAAAATAAGGACACTAGAGCGATTTACAAATGAGTGACTTTTCTGTCCCGTTTATAATGGGTGTCAATGAAGCCTCTCGGCTGCACTCTCCTCAGTTTGAGGCTTGTCATTCAAAAACTGTAAACCCTATCGTTTAGGTAGACACATTGTGTGAATCAGAACAAGTTTTCCTACTACTTTTGAGAAAATCATGTCTGTAGAGTGAAATTTGTGGCTGAAAACACAGTTTAAGCGAGAAAGTTTGAGCTTTATTTTCAAGCTCTCTCCACTCTAAGTTAACGAGCTTCACTGGTGTGTAACGCAATAGACACCCATTCAAAAGCCGGATTTTCTCCCGGAACCCACATGGCGTTTGAGCCGGGACTGATCCGAAAGTGTAGAACCTAGCAGAAAAGTTGAATGCCAGATCCACAGAGGAGAAGTTTTCCTACGTTTTAGAGTTTGAATCACGTCTCTAGGTGAAAGCATGCCAGAGCAGCGGATGTTTGAAAAAGTGCTTTTTTTTCAATTAATTCCATAGAAATGAATGGGGTTTTTTGTAGAGAAAAGTAATAGCATAGCGAGTCCGATCGAGCCGCACGTTTTGATATATTGTTTGTCTGTGTGCAACGTATGGTTATTGAGTTATTCGAAATCAAAACTTGCGTAGGAGGAAGAAGAAGAAGAATACGGAAGAAGAAGAAGAAACACGTAGAAGAACAATAGTTGCAGTGCTGCAGCACAGCAACCTATGGGCTCCCCTAGGGGAGCCCATAGGTTGTTGTGCTGCAGCACTGCATCTTAATTAGTGTTAGCACTGAAATGTATGTGCAGTCTGCAGTGCAAGTTTTAAGTTTTCATAAAACAATTTGATTCTGCTTGTTAAGCAGCACTGATGTGTCCATGCTTCCAGAAAAGTTGATAATACTAGCACAGAAATGGGAATTTTCTGTATGTTGTAGTGAAGCAACTCTTGGTTTTGCCAGCAGTGGAATAGAGACAAATATGTCTGGCAAGAGTGTGTAGTTATGTATGTGAAATGTAATTTTACAGTGGTCAATAAATTCTGATTTTCTTCAGTGACACAGATATTGTGATGTGGTTGAAATTTCTTGCAATATATCGATTATCACAGAATCGCTGTACCGTGATATTATCGTTATCGTGGGCAAAATATCGCCATAGTATCGTATCGTGAGGTATCTGGTGATACCCAGCCCTACTACGAACAACAGCATGGGTGAGACCTGTGCACATGGCACAATGGCTAGTTCAGACAGGCCTATAATTGCCGACCCTCCAAGGCCGTTTAGGTCTGCAGTGTGGCAGTATTTCGGCTATCCGGTGGAGAACAAGGATGGTGACCGTGTGGTTGACAAGACACGCACAATTTGCCGTACGTGTTTTAAAACGCTGCCACAGGTGACGGGGAACACTACGAACATGCAGATGCACATTCAACGGCACCATCCTGAAATTAATACAAGTGGACCTAAGAAACCCCAGCAACGGCAGCACACTTTGCCGAATCTATTCCACTCGAAGTTGCCAGTTAACTCGGAGCGTGCTCAAAGAATAACCAGGGCAATTGGAATATTTATGGCTAAGGATATGCAGCCCTTTTCTGTGGTCGACGACGAGGGGTTCCGAAATTTAATGAAGGAACTGGAGCCCCGTTACGAAATACCAAGCCGAGCTCATTTTTTCCCAGAAACTGCTTCCGAAACTTTTCCAAGAGACTAAAACGAGGATTGAGGAAGAACTGAGGTGCACGGATTCTATCGCTATCACAACGGATGGGTGGGCATCTCACGCTACGCACAGCTACTTAACAATAACTGCTCACTACATCACTGGCCAGTGGCAAATCGCAAACCCAGTCCTTCAAACACGGCCGGTGTACGAGAGCCATACAAGTGGCCATCTGACAGAAATCCTGACGCGGGCGATGTCAGAATGGAAGATCAGCTCAGACCTCCCGGTGCCAGTGACCACCGACAACGTGAGGAATATCGCAAATGCTGTTGAGGCGGCCGGATTTTCTCCACATATCAGATGCTTTGCCCACACAGTAAATCTAGCTGCACAGAAAGGAATGGCCGTGAACCAGGTCACCAGACTCCTCTGCAGAGTCAGGAAAATTGTCACGTTTTTTCACAAAAGCGCTTCAGCCGCTGCTATGTTAAGTGACAAACAAAAAATGCTGCAGTTGCCATCACACAAGCTGGTGCAGGATGTTACCACAAGGTGGAATTCGAGCCACGACATGCTCGAGCGGTACCTCGAGCAGCAGGCTGCTATTTTTGCAGCTCTCACGGATGGAACCGTGAAGAAAAATCTCAAGGACATTGTCACTCTGACTGAAGCAGACATGAAGCTGGCAGAGGATGTGGTTCAAGTGCTCAAACCACTGAAGACAATCACCACCCTAATGAGCACAGATCAGACGCCCACTATATCAATGATTCTGCCATTGAAACACAGAATTCTGATGTCAATGAAGCACACTGGCTCAGACTCAACAACAGTTAAAGAAATGAAGACTGCTATTACAGCTGATTTTGAGGACTGATACCCAGACACAGATGAGGCCCTAACAGACTTCCTCCATGTGAGCACTGCACTTGACCCTAGGTTAGAGCTGTGCAATATATCGTATTTTTATCACGATATCGGTATTGGTGTCAAACGATATCAAAATTCATAATATCGATATGAAACGATTTTTTGTCATTTGTAAGGTAAAACAACCCTTCTGTCCCCTAAGGCACACCGTAGCCTTGTATACGTCATCCATTCTACTCCCGCGATATCTCCGCAACAGTAAAAAATCAGTTCTTCTGTTTTCATACGTGTTGGGTGATTTTGATATATTGATTTGTTAATATGTTGTTTGATTTGCTTGCTAATAGTTATAATAATACAATTAACATATATTTACGTCATATTTTTGGATGTGGGACTGGGTAATGTAAAAATGGCATCTACGGAAGAAAACAAGCACAACAATATTAGCACATATCCAGCTTGCTAGCTGTGTTAGATGTGTTAAACCGTGTGGATTTAAGTGGAATAATTGCGAGTCGTCCTGTGGTCAAGGCAGCGTTTTAAGGTAAGGCAATTTGGTTATTAATGTTGCCCGCCGCGGCATGTTTACTTGGGTTCATTTGATTTTGACTTGTGCATCTGCAGCTCGCATCATGCTTTGAAGTAGGTTCTGCTAAGGATGGGTTTATTGCGCGATGTAGACGGACTCAGATGTAATTACATTGTTTTTAAAATTCCGTGCGCTTAAAACGGTGTCCCCCTGCTAATCATGTAGCCCTAATCATGTGTTGCTTTTACTTTTCCTAATGGCGAGTGAAATATCTCTGCAAATGGTATTTCAATGCTGACATGCCAAAAAGATAGCGGAGTCCACATTTGGAAGATGAAGGAAGAGAAGCCTGATGCTTGAAAATAGATCGCTTAATCCACAACGCATATCTGTATTTGAGACATAACCTGCAACTAGTGGGGATGTTTTGGAATGACTGTGCGTAGGGTGTTTTTGGCCACAGAACACTAACCCACAGTAGTAGGAGGACTACTGGGTTCGTGGATTTTGTCTGTTGACTGAGCGAAGCATGGTGTTTGCCTTGTGCCATTTCACGTAGCATCTAGCCGCAGTGCCACCTACACTTTCAGGGAATGTTTACATGCCGCTGAGCTATTTTCATGTATGTTAATTCTTAAGGACTTGTCTCTATATTGTGCGTGTTCACACACGGACTGGCCATCGGGAGTAGCGGGAGTTTTCCCGGTGGTTCAGTGTGGGCCGGCGGAGAAAAAAAACAAAACAGCTGCGCGCTGGCCTTTAATATGATAAGCAATGTTAACAGTTTCTTAAAGAAACAGTTAACATTGCTTATTACAGTTGCGCGCTGGCCTTTAATATGATAAGCAATGTTAACAGTTTCTTTAAGAAACCGTTAACAACTGTTTTGTTTTGTTTTTTTTCTCCGCCGGCCCACAAACTCCCGCTACTCCCAATGGCCAGTCCGTGTGTGTGCGTGTTTAATGTTGGTGTCTTAACAACACACAAGCTTACGTTGTAGTGTGTGTGTGTGTGTGTGTGTGTGTGTGTGTGTGTGTGTGTGTGTGTGTGTGTGAGAGAGAGATTTTATCCTTGGCTGGCTACGAGCCAGTGTGGACGTTACGCAGTAATCACTGGTAATACCAGCGCTGGCTCCAACCTCTGTGATCGGAAATGTTGAGTGAGGAGAAAGTGAGCCTTGTGCAGGCGATAGGGCCTATGCAAAGTACGCGCTTGCACAGTAAATAGTTTAAGTAAAAGGCGTTTCAGGGTACAACGGGAAGGGTTGACAGGTAGCCTATGAGGCCTGTACTATAAAAATGTGGCCCGGTGCCTCGGGTGTTGATGATCGGGGCTTTAAAAAAAAAGGTGTATAAATATCGTTTTAAAAATCGCGACATCGATATTTACTGAAAAAATCGTGATTTGATTTTTTCCAATATCGAGCAGCCCTACCCTAGGTTCAAATCTCTACCTTTCCTGGATGAGACCACCACAACCTCAGCATTCAATAGCCTGACAGAGAGGATTCTGGAACACTTTTCACAGACTGCTCAGGTATTTCACTTTTAGAATTGATATAATTTCATTAAAATGCAAATTATCACATGATGCTTTCATTCAACTGGCTGTACTGTAAACTTTTCTTACATTATTGGATGACTTCAAATTTACCGTATTTTTCGGACTATAAGTCGCACTTTTTTTTCATGGTTCGGCTGGCCATGCGACTTATACTCCGGTGCGACGTATATATGTTTTTTTTTTCACCGCGGAATAACTGGAGCTGATGCTGAGTCTGACGACAGCCACGCAGAAGAAGAGGAAACGGCGCTTCATCTGCCGCTGGAGGCAGAGTTGTTCAGAAGCGACACCGAGGATGAGGAATTCAATGGATTTGCTGATTTGGAGTGAAATCAGCAGCTTGATAAACTTGATTGACCTGTGTTTTATTATTAATGACAGGCCTATAGTTATTTAAATAAGTTATGTAGTGATTTTAGGCAGTGCTTAATTTGTGAAGTGGGAGGTCCCAGAACGCAGGAAGTGGGTGGGTCCAGCGACTCAAAAAAAAAAAAAGGCGGGGGATGGTTTACTATAACTTTACGCACATGCGCTTATTGTGTGTGTAAAATAATAATAATAATAATAATAATAATATCAGACATTATGATCTTAGAAAACGCTTTAGTGACAAACAGTTACAGACAGTAATATGTCGTGATATTATATTATAAAATATTAATTTTTATTAGTCTATATATTAAATTATATACTACATTTATCTTCTAAAATAACAGACTGTACTCATCACAACCGGTTTATTTCACCATTGGAGATCAGATCACACAAGACATGAGTTAAATGACTCATTTTAAGGATTTAAGTAGGGGATTTAAAAGCGGTTGTTGTTTTTTTTTCACTAGACGGTTGTTTTTACTACCGTACCTGTCTTTGGAGATGATATACCTATAGCCTACTTGACCTCTGATTTGATGAAATAAAATTCGGCAAAAATGAAGAATGACACTCCTCGATGATGACTACAGCTTTAATAACACAGATGAAAGAGCCATGGGGCGATAATAAGCCCTACCGGTAAAAATATTCTAAAAGCAAACTGATTAATGCATCAGTAATAGGCTACTAATATTAGTTATAATAATAATATAGGCTATTAGTAATAACGATAGTGATAGTATGAAAGATAGTAGTAGATATTTAAAATAATCAGACTAGGCTACTTACAGGGCAAAGGGCGCGTTATCACTGCTCAGCTGTTCGTTTATTAAATAAACAATGCAGTCGCGCAGTAACCACGCGCCGCTTATCAGATACAATCACAGATTCTATGGATAGAATAACCCGTCAAAAAAGTGCGACTTATAGTCCGGTGAGACGTATATATGTTTTTTTCGTCTTCATAATGCATTTTTTGGCTGATGCGACTTAAACTCCGGAGCGACGTATAGTCCGGAAAATACGGTACTTTATTTGATCTAACACATGATGCTTCAAATGTTTTTGTTTTAGGCCCAGACTGTCAAGGAGGAGAGAGATGAGGGACCAGAGGAGGCCTCTACCAGCAGTGCCAGTGCCAGTACCAGTGCCAGTCCACCTCCAGCGAAAAGAGCACCAATAGCTGAACTGTTCGGAGACATGTTCCCAACATATCTTGGAACATCATCAAAGCCTTCCCGTCTAGAGGTGGAAGAGGAGGTACAACATTACAGATCAGTGCAAAGCCTCTCAGTGGAGTCAAATCCACTCGTATGGTGGCGAGACAATGAAAACCAGTTTCCCCACTTAGCCAAGCTAGCTAAGCGTTTTCTTGGAATACCTGCTACATCTGTTCCCAGTGAGAGAGTGTTCTCCACTGCTGGAGACATTGTCAGAGCACAAAGAGCAAGCCTCACACCAGACAATGTGGACATGATGGTGTTTTTGAAAAAGAATTTCAAAATCTCTTAAATCAGCCAATCAGGTTTAGAGCAATAGTGCAAGTCTGCTAACTCTGAAATGTTTAATTTACTCATTGGGGTAGCATTTTGTTATACAGATGTTATTTTGATATCTTAACTACTGGTTTAGCACTAGTGCAAGTATTGCCGCTTTTCCACTACCAACGCGGCTGAGTCGGGCTGAGCCGTGCCGTGCTGAATCGAGCTGAGCGGGGCTGTTGGAGTTGCATTTCGACTACAACCGCTCTGAACCGTGCTGGCTGGAAGTGGGTGGACACATTGGGTGGAGTTAGCGAAAGTGGGTGGACGTCACGTGATGTCGTTAGGCGGCGCAAACAGTGACATCAGCGACCTTTTAAGCAGTAGTCTCACGACCCGGATAGTAAACAATAAACATGGAGGACATGGAGTCGTTAGTGTTGCTGGTCTTGGTGCTGTGGCTTGTTGTCACCGACAACGCAAACAGATACTGGCAAGAGCGTATAGATGAGGCGAGGCGCATAAGGCTTCATAATTCTCGTAATTCTTCTTCTTCCGGGTTTACGGTGTTTACAGATCCCAGCGTGCTCGCGGGGCGTGTGTGGGCATTTGAGGACACTCCTCCTCACCAATCAGTGCACAGGGGAGTGTCTCCTCACGCCCCTAGCCCCACTCAGCTCGGTTTGGCTCGCTTCAGCCCCACTCCAAAACCGTGCGAGTTTTGGGGGCTGAGCAGGGCTGAAGCGAGCTGAGTCGTGCTGTTCTTAGATAGTCGAAACGCGAGCCATGTCGGGCTGAAGCGAGCTGAAGTGAGCTGAAAAAGGGTAGTGGAAAAGGGCCATATGCTACCTCAGAATAGAAGGGAGATATTTCATTTACTTTAACTCAATGGGGTCACATTTGTGACAGAAAAATGTTATTTGGTTATTTGTTTACTTTTGCAGCACTAGTGCAATTCTGCTTCCCAAGAATGAAAGGGAGATATTTCATTTATTCAATGGAGTAGCATTTAGTTATACAGAATGAAAGTTTGTTGAATGTCTTTCAACAGTATTATTTTGAGAAATAAAACAAATCTTTGGATATACATTTGTTCATTTTTGCATACATATTACTCATTTTCTGCAGTGGTCTGAATTATTTGTTATTAAATTATTAAGTTAATGTAAGTAAGTAAATAAGTCAAATTTACTACTTTAAAAAAACATTTTAAAAAAATCATGGGTGTATCGAATCGTGGGTCAAAAATCGTGATACGAATCGAATCGTGAGTTGGGTGTATCGTTACAGCCCTAATAACAAGGCATTCTGCCAAGCTTTGAGAAATTCGTCCAAAATTGTGAGAGGAGTTGATGTCAGAAAGCAAACACACTCATGAAATTGTCAAAAGTATAATTCTGTTAATCAAGGGCTGTAACTGGTAAAATGCAACTTAATTTAACAAAATTACAATACGCGTACTACCGACATATATCAAAGCCTCTTGTAAAGTTTCGTCAAATTCTTCCAAAAATTGTGAGGGGAGTTGATGTCAGATGATTACCCTTTCCTGGGATGGATGGACGGACGGACGGACGACATAATCCCCCTTTGGGCTTTTCGGCCAGCGGGGGACAAAAATCACTGCTTTGGTCTTCAGTTCAGGTGAGCACTTCCTAAAAATGTTGCTTTTAACCCAGAACTATCGAATCATGCTCGGTGTTTGAAAAACTGTAAATGCAACTCAGTTCATTCACATACAACCAATGTAAGTGTAAGCGGTTTTTCCCCCTTCCTGGTCAATAAGGACGTACTCACACTCGGGACAGTTGCCTTGTACCATGAATTGAGGTATTTCACCTGACGTCACAGGGTCACGTGACGCCCCGGTGTCCGCCATTTTGAAGGTCAAGCTAGCTAAACGTCAACAACATAGTAGCTAGTATGTTACTGTAGCAATATTTACATTCAGTCATTTGGATGACTGTTAAAACCTTTCAGTCTCAAGTTTTTCCTTTACTGTATTTACTAGTTTACTGTAATTATGATCCGGCAGCTATTTACACCGGATCCAGTGTAAATAGCTGCCGGAGCGCGCTCCGGCTTGCTCCCCCTCAAATTAAGCAGCGCGCTCCGGCTTGCTCCCAGAGTGCTCCGACCGAGGTTCCGGAGCGTGCTCCGGCAGCTATTTACACTGGATCCGGTGTAAATAGCTGCCGGATCATAATTACAGTAAACTAGTAAATACAGTAAAGGAAAAACTTGAGACTGAAAGGTTTTAACAGTCATCCAAATGACTGAACGTAAACATTGCTACAGTAACATACTAGCTACTATGTTGTTGACATTAGCTAGTGCTAACAGCTAGCTGCTAGTACACTGCTACAACACAGACACCGACCCTAATAATACAGTTCTTGGTCATTGCCTGGTAACAGCAAATTTATAACGGGCCATGTCTCAACAGACTAAGAAGTTACTTCAATGACATTTAATAACATTTTGTTTATCCTGAGGACCGAAAGTAAATGAAAATGTGAACAAACCTTAGCTGTAATCAGATGGCGACCACCGGCTCCAGGGACGACCCGCTGATGTAGGCATGTTACCCAGCCTGACACAAAATATTTGTAGGCATCCAAACTCTTATACGCTTTCAGAATATACCAATTACAATCAGTTTAAAAGCCTAAGCGCAATTAAAAAAGGCTTCATAAACCTCGATCTGAATTTAAAAAAAAAAAAAGGTCCAAACTGGCGAAAACTGCAATCGGTTGCCAAGGGGTAATTTAAAACTGCTCATAAACTGATCAAAAGAAAACATTAGCCATGTAAACACTCAAGTGGACTGCCTTCTGCACATGTTCAGTACACCTTCATGCAGCGATGACACCTGGGTGCTTGGCTTGTAGTCTCGCTGCAAGACATCACACACTGGACAACTGTGCCAAGAGCTCCCTTGTCTGTTGTTGCATGACAAATGATGTTGTTGACTTGTGTTCAAGTAAAAAAAAAAAAAAAAGTCCCAAAATAAATCTCATCTCATCTCATCATCATCTCTAGCTGCTTTATCCTGTTCTACAGGGTCGCAGGCAAGCTGGAGCCTATCCCAGCTGACTACGGGCGAAAGGCGGGGTACACCCTGGACAAGTCGCCAGGTCATCACAGGGCTGACACATAGACACAGACAACCATTCACACCTACGGGCAATTTAGAGTCACCAGTTAACCTAACCTGCATGTCTTTGGACTGTGGGGGAAACCGGAGCACCCGGAGGAAACCCACGCGGACACGGGGAGAACATGCAAACTCCACACAGAAAGGCCCTCGCCAGCCACGGGGCTTGAACCCAGGACCTTCTTGCTGTGAGACGACAGCGCTAACCACTACACCACCGTGCCGCCCTCCCAAAATAAATATTTTAATAATTTGGAATAAGCAGCAGAGGAAAGGCTCTGTACAGGACAGCATTTTGAAACAAATTGTCCTGTGCTTGCCTTCTCCTATTCAGCACTTCTAAGAAGAGAAAAGCTCTTTATACTTGTTGCTTAAATAAGAGACTTATTTTTACCCTGCTCTGCAAAGTAAGCCAACTATGCAGGATTGTGCCCGTGTCAGTAATTCTATTCAGACTTGCTAGAGACATAGACACGCGTCTACCTGATCACCTTCATGTCAACAGTACATTCAGAATCGCTGATCAGAATGAATTCAATCTGAATGTAAAAAACTGTGCATATAAAAATGTACAGTGGGGAAAATAAGTATTTGACACACTGCCGATTTTGCAAGTTTTCCCACTTACAAAGAACGGAGGTCTGTAATTATCATTGGTACACTTCAACTGAGACAGAATCTAAAAAAAAAAAAAAACCCAGACAATCACACTATGATTTTTAAATAATTAATTTGCATTTTATTGCATGAAATAAGTATTTGATAACCTACCAGCCAGCAAGAATTCTGGCTCTCACAGACCTGTTAGTTTTTCTTTAAGAAGCCCTCCTATTCTCCACTCATTACCTGGATTAATTGCACCGGTTTGAACTCGTTACCTGTATAAAGACACCTGTCCACACAATCAAATCAGACTCCAACCTTTCCACCATGGGCAAGACCAAAGAGCTGTCTAAGGACACCAGGGACAAAACTGTAGACCTGCACAAGGCTGGGATGGGCTACAGGACAATAGGCAAGCAGCTTGGTGAGAAGGCAACAACTGTTGGTGCAATTATTAGAAAATGGAAGAACCTCAAGATGACTGTCAATCTCCCTCGGTCTGGGGCTCCATGCAAGATCTCGCCTCGTGAGATATCAATGATCATGAGAAAGGTGAGGGATCAGCCCAGAACTACACGGGAGGACCTGGTCAATGACCTGAAGAGAGCTGGGACCACAGAGTCTCAAAAATTACCATTATACACTACACCATCATGGATTAAAATCCTGCAGTGTGCGCAAGGTCCCCCTGCTCAAGCCAGCACATGTCCAGGCCCGTGTGAAGTTTGCCAATGACCATCTGGATGATCCAGAGGAAGCATGGGAGGTGGTCATGTGGTCATATGAGACCAAAATAGAGCTTTTTGGTATAAACTCCACTCGCCATGTTTGGAGGAACAAGAAGGATAAGTACAACCCCAAGAACACCATCCCAACCGTGAAGCATGGGGGTGGAAACATCATACTTTGGGAGTGCTTTTCTGCAAAGGGGACAGGACGACTGCACCGTATTGAGGGGAGGCTGGATGGGGCCATGATTTTGGGCAACAACCTCCTTCCCTCAGTAAGAGCATTGAAGATGGGTCGTGGCTGGGTCTTCCAGCATGACAATGACCCGAAACAAAGCCAGGGCAACTAAGGAGCGGCTCCGTAAGAAGCATTTCAAGGTCCTGGAGTGGCCTAGCCAGTCTCCAGACCTGAACCCAATAGAAAATCTTGGGAGGGAGCTGAAACTCCATGTTGCCCAGCGACAGCCACGAAACCTGAAAGATCTGGAGAAGATCTGTATGGAGGAGTGGGCCAAAATCCCTGCTGCAGTGTGCAAACCTGGTCAAGAACTACAGGAAACATCTGACCTCTGTAATTGTAAACAAAAGGTTTCTGTACCAAATATTAAGTTCTGGTTTTCTATTGTATCAAATACTTATATTTCATGCAGTAAAATGCAAATCATCTATAAAATCATACAATGTGATTTTCTGGATTTTTTTTTTTTAGATTCTGTCTCTCACAGTTGAAGTGTACCTGCGATAAAAATTACAGACCTCTCCATTCTTTGTAAGTGGGAAAACTTGCAAAGTCAGCAGTGTATCAAATACTTATTTTCCCCACTGTAGCTACTGCATTAAACGCACTCAAGCACAGGACGATGGAGACTGGCTTTATTCGGAGGCATTTTGGGCACGGTCTCATATGGCCCTCTCAAATGCCCTACAGATTTCCTCAATTATGCCTCGCAGTCATTCTGCTGCCTGGATAAGACTTTTATGAAGGTTGAGGAGGAACGTACAACTTTACTCACTGACTACGATACACATTCTTCAATAAGATGAGAACCAAGTCTGTTATTAACCCAAATAACGTTTGAATGGATCACAGTGTTTGAGTTCCACGCTTGGGCATAGTCTGTCATCACACTAATACGTACCGTACCCGAGTCCAACTGAACCGGAGCCCAGCTCTTCCAAGCAGGCCAGCTGAACCGTGCCTGAATACAGCACACGATCACACTAGTCGAACATACTCTGGAATGGTACAGATCATCTAATGCGAGTACGCCCTGAGACTGCTATATTCTGGGAACACCACATGAGGAGACTCATGTGTGGGCACAAATGAGAGGTCTTTATGGTAAACTGTCACTGCTTTCACATCAAATAACCACAGTGGTCTACAAAGGTCTTCTAAGTTGAAATCTCTTTACTAGCGACACTTTTTCCTGCTTAATCCATAAGGAAGAAAGTCACAAACTTCCTCTAAACCTGGAACCTCCACCTCTAGGCACAGCAGGGCACCCTCAGAGGTAGTCTGGTTAACACCAGACCATATCACAAGTGAAATATGGTCTGGAATCCGCCTATTGAATTTCTCGTAGGGGAGGTGTGGTTTACGATTGTCAACGGCCATTTATTGGACGTTGCAAATGTCTATCATTTGGCGTATACGTAGCCCATGGCCAATCATGGCAGTTGCACCCGGTGACGTAGTTAGAGTGACGAAGAGGCGAAGAAGAGAAGAGTTTTTTAAAACAAACTTTCGCTCTAAACTATTCAGAACAGGTGTCTAAAGCTTGACCGAAAGTTTGGTTCGTATCGCTCGCCGCCATGTTAAATGTGATCCGTAAACAGTCCCAAATAAACTACAAGCTTCTGTTTGTCGAGTAGTACGCGTCATTGTCTTTCCACCCCTCCCCACTCTCTGATTGGCTCCCTAATTCAGGCGAGCCTTTAGACCATAGTTTCCATGCTGTCTTTTCAGATCAGAACGATTGTGCAAAGCAGCATGGGATTTCCCAGGCTACCTCAGAGGTAAACCAGTATATAAAACAAAATCTGAATTACTGATCATTTGAACAGCTAGTTTTTTGTTGCTGGTTTTTTTTTTTTATAAATGTAAGGGTGTTCTACAGAAGAACCCTAGAATGAGATATGGAGTGTAACCTCATGCGAATTATGTAAACAAAACAGTAAATCGAACGCCTGGACTACTGAAGATTAATATCACACTGACATGTGGAAATGTGGTGTAATACATCGCTTAAATCCATCCCTGTGTCCAAAATCGCTCACTCGTTCACTACTCCCTATATAGGAGGACTACATAGTGAGCTCACTGGTAAAATGAAAAAAAAAAAAAATCACTTTCGGACACTAGTCCGTCGTGCTGGTATTTACGTCATTACTGTAGCACAATTAAAACGTGCCAGATCAGTCGGCTGGTGGGTTTTCAAAATAATAAATACGTGTGTATTTTTGTGATAAATCCATATTATACTGAGCGCATTTCCTACATTAATCAAGTACCTGCATCGTTCAGTTTTTTTTTTTTTAATCAAGGCTGAGTACTTTCTTCTTTGCCGCTGCCTTTTATAAAATCAAATTTGAGACTTAATTTGATTTCTTTCAGCTCAACCGCAATGCATGATGGAATATATTCCTTTGGTTAATGACCATCGGTTGTACACTACTTTTTGTGATGCATTGTGGGATACTTTGAGTGCACTATATAGGGTGTAAATAATCCTCACTCAGATCTTGGACAGCACTACAAAATGGCGTCCCCACTATATAGTGCCCTATATTAAGCCTCGGTCACAACCGGCCGTACGTGCTCCTATGGCCGGTCTACGTGCAAAAGACGCAAGAAACGCACAGAGGGCGCGCGTGTGACGTGCTGATTTTCGAGCCGTAGACTGGCCGCAGAGGTTCTTTGTCATGTCAAACAAACTCTACGGGCGCTTACGTTTTTTTCAGGTTGCAAGACAAACTTACGGCCAACGTACGTCTTTCTCCGTGAACAAAAAAAAAAAACGCAGCGATTTGGGAAACGCCAAAAATCGCACGGCCAAAAAATCGTACGTCAGGTTGTGACCTAGGCTTTTGTCAGGAGGGAGCAATTTCGGACACAGGGTGTGTCTTAATATAGGTTCCCTCTCTTCTCCTTTACAAAAAAGAAACGCACAGACTTGAAAATATAACTGGTCAAATAAAGATGTTCCACTGTTTAAATGTGTGGTCTTTGAAATAAATTCATTAAGTAACAAAAATTATCTGGTTGGTCCATGGTGACAAGATGCACCAAATCAGGGAGTTTCTCCTTCCTGATCATGGCTATACTGCATACCGGTATGTCGTCACATGCCTTGGCTGAGCCACATTATGTCAACAGGCTTAAAGAATTCAAGTGAGCCTTTTTGTTTCCGTTTCTGGTTGAGAGTACACTGTGCACATTCTGGCTGCCGCTTCTCACCAGAGCTTTTTATTTTATTTTCCCTTTTGTGTGGTTTGTGTTTGAGTGTTTTGTCCGCCGGTTGTGGTGTAGCTCCAGACCCAGTTTTGGGCGTCGGTTCCCTCCAGTCCACCGTGGGTGATACCCGTGCTCCTCACTATGGACTGCAGTGAGCTCATTGCTCTTAACATCATGGCTGTCCAGCGCTCTGTGCGGCAGTGCTTTGGTGCGGTGTTCTGAGCAATGCTTCTTGGTGGCGTCGCAGCGGCTCTGTAGGCAGCGTAAGACATACCGGCGCTCTGTGTGGCAGTGCTTCTGTGCTCGCTTTATGGATCCATGGCGCGGTGTTCCATGCGATGTTGCCTGGCAGCTTCTGTGCAGGACTTATTTTCACGTGCCTTTTGGTAAGACTGTGGCTGCTACACCATTGGAATGACATCCTGACCACCTTTTGGTCGACTTTCCCCCCCTTTCCTTATAATTGTAAAGCAACCTTGGGTATGAGAAAGGTGCTATATAAATTTAATTTTATTATTACTGAGAATCCCCACGGCCTTTTTTTTTTAAAATCCCTAACGATAGTTTTTGCCTGACCCTCTTAAATTGACCCCGATGTCCAGCACATGGCTGTGGACATGGAGAACTCATGTACTTCTTGAAGGCGTGTCTCTGAGTGGCTCATTAAACTGATCAATGCAGAATGGACAAACATTTTAAGAAAACGGTTTTCAAGCAAAACCATACAGTAAGATAGCCAACATTCATATCAAGTTCTAAGCAGTGAAGACATATTGAGAATAAGTGTCGTGAACTGACCCAGGCCAATTTGCCACAATGCTGATAGTCAGAGACTGATCACAGGTCATGTAAACAGCAGGGGAAAAGTTATATATCATGGGGATCTATTCATGTTTGATTAAATCCCACTTTGTTAACATACATTTCATAAAGTGTGTAAATAGTCTACCTGAACACTGATGCTATGCCCTCACTAAAGCCTAGGTCACAACCGGACGTACGATTTTTTGGCCATGCGATTTTTGGCGTTTCCCCAAATCGCTGCGGTTTTTTTGTTCGTGGAGAAAGATGCACGTTGGCTGTAAGTTTGTCTTGCAACCTGAAAAAAAACGTAAGCGCCCGTAGAGTTTGTTTGACATGACAAAGAACCTCTGCGGCCAGTCTACGGCTCGAAAATCAGCACGTCACACGCGCGCCCTCTGTGCGTTTCTTGCACGTAGACCGGCCGTAGGACCACGTACGGCCGGTTGTGACCGAGGCTTTACTTTTTAATATAAATTCATGTACACATAGGGATGTTTTAACAGCAATGTGTGAGTACTCCAAGGCAGTAATGCCTCTGGGAAATCCTAATAAACCACACACACAAAACATAAATATTCGGTAAAGTCAGTTATCTGATGTTTTCATTCATTAAAAAAAAAAAAATGTAGTAGTTATAAATCAAATATACACTACAAAAGCCTAACTGCTTTGGTTTCTTTCTGAAAACTCCAGTTCACAAATACGAGCGGTGAGCTCCATGGGAAAGAAGTGACCATCATAATTCCTCGCGCTCTGATTGGACAGGAGGAGAGTTCTACCCACGCACAGTTTGTTTCGCCGTGTCGAGTCAGCTCCCATGGTGATTTCACCCTTTCAAAAGATAGCAATCTATCCTACTTTGTGGTTCACCCCACAACTCTGTCAGGAAGGATGAGCAAAACTCATGCAAAGTATTGTGAGCAGCTTGTTTAAAGCGACTACAAGCTTCTGAATCAAGTTAAGCAGTTTCAAATGGAATGGCACCAAGTTGTATGCAAATTCTGAACCACTCAAAATCTGATTTAGTGAATAAAAGAGGAAATAAGTCTGCCTCTGATATTTTGAAGTGACCTCTTTTGGAAATAAAGTAAAGAAACTGACTTAATACAGGAAATGCACGGTAACAGGAGATGTATGGAGTTGTGAAAAACTGAGCTGGAATGTCTTTAGCTTTGGTCTGTGTCAACATTTGGCCTCAACCGGAGCACAAAATCTGATTTCTTTAAGCTTGTAATCATGCTAACAGTAACAGACCCCTTGCACGGACATCACACTTACGTTAGCAACTGTTGCTACCCTTGTCCTGGGGAACAAGTGAACTTTGTTTATATCCTGAAGATGTCAGACGTCTGTAGTTCAAAGAAAACTATAGCTTAAAAAAAAAAAAAAAAAACCCTTTACTACCAGATTACTTGGATAATCTAGGTCAGAAAGAAGCGAAGGATAGAGTATACACAGAAAGAGTTTAATAGTCGTTATGATCCGTACAAAATTCCTTAAAACGATTGGAGTGACGATGTAGATTTGTGACCGAGCATTACCTACATGGACGTTGGAATGTACAGTCTCACTGCATTTTCTCTGTTTTAATTAAAACTTATTTGCCAGAAGAGAAGAACAGGGAGGATTGAGAATCGAGCGGCTGTGGTTTGTTTACGCCCAATACTAAAACTTGTAGCGTTCTAGCAACCACCACCAAGACGAAAGCCCAAAAATTCCTATTTACCCAGGCATAAACGATACAGGATTGATCTTGTAGTGTCTTGATCCACAGATCTTTAACCCAGCCACATTTAAAAAAAAAATAAAATTGTACGCCTCGATGCCCTCCCAGGTTTTCATCTGTTTGTCCGTGTAGAACGATGTCTGCAGCACCAGGTAGTTTGAGATGTCAGGGAACTCAATGGGTGGATAATTCTTCATTGGGAAAAAAAAATTTCTTTACTAGCCTATAAGGCTCCATCCCATTGCAAAGAGCAACTTTCTGAAGGTATTAGGGGTGTAAAGATAAATCGATTCGATTTGGATCGGTTATCGGTCTGTGACCTACGCAATCTGAGTGCACCGGTCAGTGTAGCCCTGATCGGATGAAATGTACTAAAAACGGTCCGATTATCTGGATTTATGGCAGCGAATCGATTTCCAGTTCCAGTGGCCCATACATGTCATTGTTGCCTTTGATTGTTGTGCCACCAAAGACACTGAAGGACAACTGTCTCTGCTATAGTCGGGTTTATCAATCTGTCCTCTTTGCTGTCATTTCTGGTGCAACTTGGTGTGTGTGAGCTCTCGCGAGACTCTAGTCTTGACCTTTTACCTGTGACGTCGGCTGATTTAGTTGAGCAGCGCAACATGTGTTAACATGTCAGGCAACGGGGATGAAATTTTCAGTGCTTGACACCTAAAGTCGAAGGTTTGGAAGTCATTTGGCTTTTTAAAGGGTGGAAAGCTAGACAAAAGCCACGCAATTTGCAGACTTTGTAGAGCAACCATAAAATACACTGGAAGCACGACAAACCTCAATCACCTGGCAAGACGGCATGCTGGGGCTGATGCGGGTGAACAGGAGGCTAGTGGTGCTAGCACAGCAAGAACGGCCAGCACGGACAAGAGCGGACAGGACAAAGACAATAAAACAAGCATTTTTCCAATCTCAATTCAGCCACAACTCGGCAAGGGCCAAAGCGATAACGGCATCTATCGCTCGTTTTATTGCACAAGACTTGCGACCATATAGTGTGGTCGAAACCAGAGCCTTTCAGGACATGGTAAAAACTATGGAGCCAAGGTATAAGGTACCTTCCAGACAACATTTCGCCGAGAGGTGTGTGCCTGAAATGTACAACAAGATAAAGGACAAAGTAAAACAAGAACTTTTCCTAGCAGAGAGAGTGGCAATTACCACCGATGCATGGACTTCGTGTGCAACGAACTCGTATGGGACAATTACGGCACATCATATTTCTCCAGACTGGGAATTGCGAAACCATGTCTTACAAACCAGAATCAACAACGATAGTCACACGGGAAGAAATGTAGGTGCTTTGCTGAAGGAAGCATGCGCTGATTGGAACATTTTGGATAAAAACCCAGCTCTTGTAACCGACAATGCCAGAAACATGATTGTAGCTGGAGTTGAAGCTGAAATGAGTCCTCACCTTACCTGCTATGCACACACGTTAAATTTAGCGTCACAGAAGGCTTTTCAAGTGGACACGGCTGCAAGGTTGCTAGGGAGAATAAGGAGGATTGTTGGATTTTTTGCATCGCAACATCAGAGGTGCTGACCTCCTCCGTGAGAAACAACAGCAACTATGTTTGCCTAACCACAAACTCATACACGATGTGTGCACTCAATGGAATAGCTCCCTTTGACATGGTGCAGCGGTTCCTGGAGCAACAGCCAGCTGTGTTTGCCACTCTCATGTCGAAGGAGCTCAGAAAAGGAGAGGAGGTGAACACTCTTAATGAGAGAGACATTTGCAATGCTGAAGATATTGTTAAACTGATGGCTCCAGTAAAAGTTGTGACCACAGTCGTGTGAGGAGGAGCAGCCAACAATCTCAATGATTGCCCAACTCAAGGCCAAACTTGACAAACACTTTTGCCGCTTTTCCACTACAAACGCGGCTGAGTCGGGCTGAGCCGTGCCGTGCTGAGTCGAGCTGAGCGGGGCTGTTGGAGTTGCATTTCGACTACAACCGCGCTGAACCGTGCTGGCTGGAAGTGGGTGGACACATTGGGTGGAGTTAGCGAAAGTGGGTGGACGTCAGGTGATATTGTTAGGCGGCGCAAACAGTGACATCAGTGAGCTTTTAAGCGGTAGTGTCACGACCCGGAGAGTAAACAATAAACATGGAGTCGTTAGTGTTGCTGGTCTTGGTGCTGTGGCTTGTTGTCACCGACAACACCAACAGATACTGGCAAGAGTGTATAGATGAGGCGAGGCGCATAAGGCTTCAGAAATTCTCGTAATTCATAATTCTCCTTCTTCCGGGTTTACGGATCCCAGCGTGCTCGCGGGGCGTGTGGGCATGTGAGGACACTCCTCCTCACCAATCAGTGCACAGGGGAGTGTCTGCTCACGTCCCTAGCCTCACTCAGCTCGGTTTGGCTCGCTTCAGCCCCACTCCAAAACCGTGCGAGTTTTGGGGGCTGAGCAGGGCTGAAGCGAGCTGAGTCGTGCTGTTCTTAGATAGTCGAAACGCGAGCCGTGTCGGGCTGAAGCGAGCTGAAAAGGGTAGTGGAAAAGGGCCATTTGAGGCTACTGATGAAGATACAGCTCTCATCACTGAGATGAAAAGGGCCTTCAATAATGACTTTGAGAAGCGATATACACATCTCCATGACCTCCTTTACACAGCATCAGCTCTTGATCTGCGCTTCAAGACATTGCCCTTTCTGACTGACGATGACACAGAGAGGATCTTCACAAGCCTTTCGGTTGAAGCTGCAGCCATTAACAACAAGGTAAGAAACGTTTTTATTGGGTTAGAACTTTTTTGGTGTGCTGTGTTACCATTTCTTGCACTCTGCACATTTAATTCTTTGTGACTGCTGGTGTTTAATTGTTAATGATTGTTAGGAAACATCACATGAGGACAATCAGGGACAGCCAGTTCAGGGAGTTGAAGGGCAGACAGAGCTGCTGACAGACCCTGGGCAAGGCAATCCGGAACGTGTAGTTTGTTCCCAGATCCAGGATGCACAAAGGTGTGTTGTTGAGCAAAATAGGGTTTAAGCAGGTTTCAATTTATAGGTGAAATAAGGCAAAAGAAAAGGGCATACAAGGTCATTGCACACATTATCAGTAATCAGTGTTATTCTTTCTTTTCCTTTTCAGATAACCAGCCTCCCTGTAAGAAGAAAAGAAAAGGTGCAGCGCTGGACCTACTGTTTGGAGAGACCTTCGAAGTGAAAGCAGCAACAAGATCTTCAAACGAGAAGGCGGACAGTGATGAAGTTATGAGGTACAGACAGCGCAATACATTGCCCCTCAAGGACAACCCACTGCAATGGTGGAAGGGACAATCAGACCTCCCACTGCTGTCATCTCTTGCGAAAAAATCTCTGCATACCAGCAACCAGCGTAGCATCAGAGAGTTTAGCACAGCAGGGGATGTCGTTTCAGTTCAACGCAGTGTTCTCAGGCATGATCATGTCGATCAGCTGATTTTCCTCAAAAAGAATCTTGACAAGTATGAATAAATTCAGAGTTGTGAGATGTAAACAGAAGTCATAAGCACACAAACCAACTCAGGCAGACACACACTATACTTTTGCTGTAAAGCACTGATGACTTCAGACAGAAAAATAATGTTATGAGATGGAGAGAAAGTGATAGTTTTTGTTTAGTGTTTGGAGCTTTTTCTTATTTTCTTTTTTTTTGGTAACAAAAGCTAATTACAGACATAAGACAGACATGTTGCATACTGAAGTCTATGTCTAGCAATGATATGTTGCACTTGTTTTACAGTTACTGAAACTCACATGAGTGACGGAAGCAGTAATCATTCCGATTGTTGCCTTTAATAGGCAACTTGCTATAGGCTACTTTTATTTTTGATATCTAACCTTATTATTTTGTGGTCTTTGAGGGAAAGTCAGTATGTATTGTATTTCAAGTATGAGCAGAGTTTGAAAACCTGTTAAGTGAGGCACACCGGATTTCCAGTTTTGTGTTTTGTAATGTATCCCAGCATTACTAATGTCTCATCTCATCTCATTATCTGTAGCCGCTTTATCCTTCTACAGGGTCGCAGGCAAGCTGGAGCCTATCCCAGCTGACTACGGGCGAAAGGCGGGGTACACCCTGGACAAGTCGCCAGGTCATCACAGGGCTGACACATAGACACAGACAACCATTCACACTCACATTCACACCTACGGTCAATTTAGAGTCACCAGTTAACCTAACCTGCATGTCTTTGGACTGTGGGGGAAACCGGAGCACCCGGAGGAAACCCACGCGGACACGGGAAGAACATGCAAACTCCGCACAGAAAGGCCCTCGCCGGCCCCGGGGCTCGAACCCAGGACCTTCTTGCTGTGAGGCGACAGCGCTAACCACTACACCACCGTGCCGCCTAGCATTACTAATGTAATGTATGTAAAGTATAAATAAACAAAAGGATACCGTTTTGAAATTTCATTTCTGTTTTTCTCTTTTTCTTCTCACTAACATGAAGCACTTGGAAGTTAAGTTGTCAATTTGTAATGAATCGAACCGGACCGGATCAAATCGTACCAAATCGTTTACTACTTTTTATGAATCGTAGCCTGTGAATCGAGATTTGAATCGAACCGTTTTGTGAGTGAAAGATTCACACCCCTAGAAGGTATCTTGACTTTTATTCTTTATTGGCCTCAAAACTGCAAAAATAGTCAGAGACCATTTCAACAGCTCTTTGCATGCCAGCAGCCAAACTGGTTTGTCTGATCACCACTTCATTTACCAGAAATAAACTCGCAAGCAAAAGTCACATTATTGAATACAACCTATATTCTATTCCAGGTGAACCACTCAGAAAGACTGACCGAAGAACCTTTAACTCAGTGGTTCGTCGGGGGGGGGGGGGGGGGGGGGGGGGTCAATATCGTGGCCACACACTGCAGCTGTATGGCAGGTCCTGGAGGGAGCTGTTCTCACATAGCATCGTTGTTGTGGGCTCAAAACTGGAGTGAAACAAAAGGATTCACTGACAGTTACAGATTAAAAAAAAAAAAGGCGTACTGGGTTTTCCCTACTTCTGTGGGGAAGGGGGTCCTCCTACTCCCGGATCAGAGATATTTCCTTTCTAAAGATGTAACCCAAATCAAGTTCCTCAGCCACAATCAGAAATTCAAGACAAAGTTCCAGGGAGATGATAATACTTTTTATCTTTTTCTCTATTTGAACGATTGTTCCAATCAAAAACAGCGCAAAAATGAACCATATGTAAGACAGATTAAGCCTTGCTTCCAGGAAAGACGGTGTCTGGTTGTCTCCCAGGAAAAAAAAAAATCACGTGATGTCACGCACAAGGAGTCTGTATTCTGTTAGTGTGAAAAAGGAATTAGGCTGCAAGTGCAAAGGAATTACATGCACGAAGGGAAGTTGGCACTTTTCTGACCCACTAACCTGGATTACTAATAGCAGTGTTTTCTATGCTACACAGTTTTTGTTGGGTCAGTGTGCTTTTATTTCAGTGTGCGCACTGTGGATATGATTAAACAACAAATGAGAGATGATACTTGACAATACTTCATTTTACAACTAGGGTAGACAACATTGGAGAAACCAGCAAGAGTAAGCTAGATTTTGAAAATAGCCAACTGAAAAATACCACCCCTTCCCATCAGCTCTCCAGAGCATACTCAGACTAGGTACGGTTGCCTTGTCCTATACCGAGTACGATTGTCTCCCCCTCCCCAATCCCTAGCTAGCCGGCGCACACATTGTGCTTAAAGTGAATGTAATGCCTCTAAACCCCACTTTTTTTCCTTGTACAATGCAACAATCTTTGTGGTGACTGACCATGTGTTTTCGAACCATAGCTGATCCAAAAGGCCATAAATTAATGGAAAATCAATCAGATCAGCCGATTTTCACGGAATCTGCCGAGATCAAACCGGAAGATCCCGAACGGGTGCGTGCCATCACATGTGTAACAATTCAGGTATCAATTTTGTTCCCGTGCACAGCAGTGGTTAGACCAGTCTCAATCTGGAATCACGTTTTGGAGAGAATTCTGATAGTGATTCTTATATGTCAGATAATTATCAAGGACATTCCAGAGTAAATGGTTCTCTTTTCAAGCCCCCAAGATGAGAGAATGCCAGTTCACAACAGTCTTCCTCTGTAGAATGCACGAGATGGAGAGACAGATGTGCAGAATGCGGTGGCTACCTTTCAGCATATTTTCCTGAACAAAACTAAAAACACAGAGTCCTGCAATATTGCAATCTGAGAGCATTTAACACGTTTCAGTTAATAATTAATGATTGGCGCGCACTTTTCTTCCCGTTAAAGTGCATCAGATATGATAAGATCGCATGTCGCGAGCGTGTAAATGTTGCTCATAATCCTGCATCTGGTGCATTGTGCGTGTGTAATAATAGTGGAATCGACAAACTGTCTAAATGTCAGATCAAATGTCATTTATTGAAATCAATGGGTTTATTTTTGCTCCAGTAATTCCCATGTGGTTGTTCTGGTGGTGGTGAACACTTGATAAATCAGATTTATCATTAGTAGACGACACGAAATCTGCCCACTTCGTTTGCACAAACTTCACCCACTGTCGCTTTCTTGGAAATTCATGAACTGAATGTCCTGTTGTATATGGATTTGAACATCCAAACACAACGCAGCGCTTTCCCATCGTTATTTTTGTCAGATTCCAAGAACAATATCCAATTTCAGTGAGTAAACAAGCACGGAGTCAGATGAACTGAAATGACCCAGATAACCAGGGTTCCATGTGCGACATCATGCAAAATTTGCCCTGGGGCAAGGCTGCCTTCTTCCGGGATCCAGAAGCCGCAATTTATCGAGTTTTGTGATTGATAAAATAAATAATTAATATTATTTATTTTCCCCCCTGCTTTATTAATTCATTTTGGTCATTACTAATTTTATATATAAAAAAGTGATTCCACACTTATGGGTACTGAAATGGGGACATGAACTTATTCACCTAAAACCATTTCTTTTTTTACCATCAGGTCACAAAACATGTAATCTTTAATGAATGATATGTTAAAAGATAACTTTAATTTTCTGAGATGTAATAAAAACATATTTATATGCCAAAGTCAAGCCTATGAGTTCCAAAATGATGTCTGTTACATTACTTCTGTTACGACTGTCCATCTCGCATCTGTCACAAATTACAATCTAGCTATATACCATGTTAATCTTATTGAAAGAATGTGTATGTTTATTCTACTACACATGTTTATTAATTATATTTGCTAAAACATCACCTTCCTATGTTTCAAAAAGTAATTCTACATTGTTGAAATTGAGAATATATATGTCCACAACACTTCTGTTACGTTCTGACTTTGGCATATAAATATATTTTTATTACATCTCAGAAAATTAAAGTTATCTTTTAACATATCATTCATTAAAGATTACATGTTTTGTGACCTGATGGTAAAAAAAAATAAATGATTTTAGGTGAATTTTTAAAAATAAGTTCATGTCCCCATAAGCGTGGAATCACTCTATATATATATTTTTTTTTTTTTAAAAAGCATTACAAACACTTTAATGTTCCAAGCCCGAGTAAACTTACATCATGACGCGACTTGTGGTGAAGAAAAGCGCTCTAGCACAGCATGATGGAGTTCATGACCTTTTCATTGTGGTTTATTTGAAGTCATTTTATTGTAGCAAAAACAAATAGTCATCTCATCTCATTATCTCTAGCCGCTTTATCCTGTTCTACAGGGTCGCAGGCAAGCTGGAGCCTATCCCAGCTGACCACGGGCGAAAGGCAGGGTACACCCTGGACAAGTCGCCAGGTCATCACAGGGCTGACACATAGACACAGACAACCATTCACACTCACACCTACGGTCAATTTAGAGTCACCAGTTAACCCAGTGGTTCCCAAAGTGGGGGGGCGCAGAGCCATTGCAGGGGGGGCGCGGGGCACGGATGGAATGAATGAATGAATCAATCAAATTATACTGCTAGCATAACATGGAGAAGTTTTTGGTGGGGGGGGGGGGGCACGGGGCTCCCACGTAAACGCAAATCAGAGGATGAAGCATCACCAAATGTGCTTCCAAAGCAAGTTCATTCCAAGGCAAAGACAAGAAAATATGACGACACACATCTTGTCTTTGGCTTCACCTGTACAACGGTGGGTAATGAGGAGAGACCGCAGTGTGTTGTCTGTCTTAAAGTGCTAGCTTGTCACAGCTTGAAGCTGAACAAGCCAAGACGCCACTTGGAGACAAAACATCCAGAGCACAAAGACAAGCCAGTTGAGTTTTTCAGACAAAAACTTGTAAACTGCCGTGCTCAACAGTCCCTATTTACTAAAGCTGCATCCGTGCCCGCAAACGCTCAACTCGCCTCATATAAAGTTGCCTACCGAGTGGCACAGTGTAAAAAGCCGCACACAATAGCGGAGGAATTAGTACTTCCCTGTGCTATGGACATGGTATCAACTATGCTTGATGACACTGCAGCCAGCAAACTAAGGGCTATTCCTCTGTCCAACAACACCATCGGCAGGCGCATTTATGACATGTCAAAGGACATAGAGGAGCAGCTTAATGACAAAGTGCGTGACAGACGCTTTTCTCTTCAGATGGATGAAGCCACTGACAGTAACAAAGTGTTTATTAATTACTTACGTCAGATTCATAGATGGAGATGACATGAGGGAGGAATTGCTTTTCTGCAAAAAAGTTACTGGCAGAGCCACAGCAGAAGAACTGTTTAAAAATCATTGACTCTTACTTGAAAGAGGCCAACCTGAAATGGGAGGACCGTGTGGGGATCTGCACTGACGGGGCGCAGGCTGTTGCTGGGAAACGGGCAGGGCTGCAAGCGCTCATCAAGCACGTCTCCCCCGATGTGCAGTGGACGCACTGCATGATACACCGCGAAGCCCTGGCATCTAAACAGCTGAGTCCCGAGCTGAATGATGTAATGACCGACGTTATTGCCACCGTCAACTACATCAAAACACAACCTGTCAAAGCCCAGAATTTTTCAGCACCGTGCAAGGAAATGGGCTCCGACCACACAGCTGTTCTGTTTCACAGCGAGTCCTGATGGCTGTCACGTGGGACGGTGCTGTCCAGGGTCTTTGAACTGCGAGATGAAATCCGCATCTTTTTGAAGGAAGAGGGCAATGATCTTGCCCACAAATTTTACTGTAACAAGTTCCTCATGAAACTTGCATACCTCAGTGACATGTTTCTGAAACTCAATGAAGTGAATTTGCAGTGGCAGGGCACAAATACACACCTCCCACATCTAGCACATAAAATCACATCATTCACCAGAAAACTTGAGATGTGGCTGCAGTGAGTGAAGGTTGGAAATGTGGACTCATTTGAGAACCTGAAATCATTCATTGAAGACAACAAACTGCAGAACACAGTGATCCCATGCATGAAAGCACACGTCTCTGCCCTTCAGAACCATTTCCAGAAATATTTCCTGATGCAGGATCCCAAAGAACATGACTGGATCCGTGACCCCTTCAGTGCAACACCACCTGCCGACTCCAGCACATCAGAGGAGGAACAGTTCATTGATGTCACCTCTGATTCAACAATGAGGCTGCAGTTTCAGTCAAAGACACTGGCTGCATTTTGGATTGGAGTGGAGAAAGATTACCCACTGCTAGGTAAGAGAGCCCTGGCCATACTTCTCCCTTTTGCCACATCCTACCTATGTGAGAGAGATTTTTCTGCCGTGGCCTCAATCAAGACAAAATACAGATCAAAGCCGGACATGGAAAATGAACTCGGAGTGGCAATCTCAAAACTGCAACCCAGATTTGAGAAGATCTGCAGCATGACGCAGGCCCACACCAGTCACTGAAAAGATGCGAGGATTAAAGGTGTCATTTTTACACAACAAATCTTTAGGTTTTTGTTTTTTTCTTCTCAGGGAGTTGGTCATGTTTTAAAACCCATTTTTGCAGAGAGGCAATGTTTGAAAACTGCATTGATAATGTTAAATATTAAAAAAAAGAAACCTGTTACACAGTTAAGGCCAATTTATGCTGACAACCCAGTCCTCGCAGATAGCGTCACAGACAGTGTCTGCGTAGCCCCCCCACCTTCGCAGACGCTCTGCGCGCACCTCCCAAAAATTGTGACCACCGCAGAAGCCTCGCAGACAGCGCTGCAGACAAGAGGGCTCTGATTGGTCCACTCTACATCCGCTGTACACGCACTTCCGCTTCCCTACTTTCCCGGTTTGGTTTGTTTTCACGACTGGCATTTTTAAAAACACGAGCGAAGATGGGGCAGCATGAAGAGCGGTTGATTGAGGAAGTACGTACATCTATACGACTCCAGTTCTAGTCATTATATAAAAAAAAAAAGTTCTAGTCATTATAAGTAACCGGAGGATAAACACTCCACTAACCACACCCACCAACTACTCCTAGCGACTTCGCACCCCCTTGCGTTGTGCCGGTGAATAACATCGCGCACGCCTATTACTCCCCGCTCAACGATAAATTACAACTGTCTGCGAAAAGCTATCTGCGAAAGCCTTGTCGCAAGAGCATGCAGAGGCCTTTAAGGTGCTTGAAAACAGTTATACTTATAATCATATTGCAACCTGTAGTTTATGGCAGTTTACTTTTATTTGTTCAAAAAAGGTTGAGGTTTGTATTAATAAACTGCAATGGAGTCTGAAAACAAAACATGTGTATGTGTGTCCTGTTTATCTTTTTTTTTTTTTCTCTTTTTGTCGGGGGGGGGCAAAAGTTTTCTTATCTACCAAAGGGGGGGCCCAGCAGAGAAAGTTTGGGAACCACTGAGTTAACCTAACCTGCATGTCTTTGGACTGTGTGGGAAACCGGAGCACCCGGAGGAAACCCACGCGGACACGGGGAGAACATGCAAACTCCACACAGAAAGGCCCTCGCCGGCCACGGGGCTCGAACCCAGGACCTTCTTGCTGTGAGGCAACAGCGCTAACCACTACACCACCGTGCCGCCCCACAAATAAATCATAGACAATGCAAAACAACATTCCAAAGGCATGACTGTGGATGAAGAGGGTGCAGGTGCTGGGCTGGTTTCAATCCTCACCTGTCCCCAACAGAGAATGCATGGTGAATTTCAAAATGGAGGAGGGGGAAAAAAAATGATGACCTTTACACACCAAGACCTGTTTGCAGGAAGAATGGGGACACCTGAAACACTTCATCACTTGGTGTCACTTGGTTGGGGAAGCAGCTTTGAGACCAAAAGGTCACCAGTTTGATTCCCTGGACCAGCAGGAATGGCTGAAGTGCTGTTGAGCAAGGCACCTAACCCCCATCTGCTCTCCAGGTCGCTCCGGATAAGCGCCTCTGCTAAATGTCATTAAAGTGCATGTTCTGGACCAATTTCGTTTTTTTTTTATATGAAAGAATGTCCCTTTACACACTCATCCAGAAGGGTAATTTTGCACAAGTCCATCTGTCTACAGCAGAAAAAAATAAAACAACAAAACGAGTCTGGAGCCAGATTTGTGACATCACCTGCGGAAGCTTTGTACGGTTTCAGTGCACAGCCTGTGTAGACCAAGCGCTCCCGTTTCTCTCTCATTGTCCGGTCTTTTGGGAAACCATGGAATACTAATCCCATCAAGATTGGTGTTGCTACACCCTCCTACGATACATCTGTTAACCATTTTAATAATTACGTGATAATGTTGAAGAAATTTGCAGAAAACCACCAGGTCATTTCCTCATAAACAAACCAGCGCTGACGTAGGATTCAGAGGGAGGCGTCCCGCACGTGACGTCACGAAAAAAAAAATATCAATGTTTGCTGGGAAATCCAAATGCCAAGTTTTTTCAGAGGCGGACCAATTTGCCTCAAATGGCTTGATTTCAACTGAATTTTTCTGGTATTGCGCAAGGTAAAAAAAAAATTGCACAAAATGTGACAGATATTTGACCAAAGTTTAATATAAAATAAGAGAATTACATTGATCTTGCTCCTGAATTTACCCGTGATATGCACTTTAACGTGTCTTCAGTCCCTAAACACCTTGGCAACATTATAAAAGTGGTAAATGCTTTAGCATCACGTGGTTTTTTTTTAAATGAATCAAAATGTGTTGGGTTTTTTTTTTTGGGGGGGGGGGGGGATATCCTGAGGTAAAACAACGTTTCTGTACTGTATTTTGAGTACAATACGTCAAATATTATCATACATGTCAACCTATACGGAATCTCCATATTTTATACGGATTTGATTCAATAAACGTAGTATACGGGCGTATAAATAAAGTTATACGGATTCTTTAAAAAAAAAAACTTCAATATTTATTTAGAGCTATAATCAATTCCCACGATGATAAAAGAGCGCATAACATTTACAAACGTACTGTACACCACAGACAGCCAGTAAAGAGTCTTATGAAATCGCACGTTATCTTGTGGTAGTGAGACTTCGTTCCACTTTTGATCATGCGCACACCGCATTGCGAGAATCATACGTCATCCTCGCTACCATATTGGATGGGGCAAAGTGGAGATTCTTCAGCCGTCTCTGGTGTAGCGTCTAGACAGTAGCCGAGAATAAAGATGCCTCATTCATGTGCTGCGTTTAACTGTACCAACAGGTTTACCGTCCAAACGAGATCACATGGGATTACCTTTCACAGGTGAGACTGGAAAAATACTTTTCATTGTATTTGGTCATTATAACGTAATTTTACGAACAGATTTTTCTGACTTATGAAGTCTCACGCATAATAGCCGCTCGGTGAAACCTGTCTCCAAACAACGAAGTATTTCCTTCGTAACTACGCTGATAACACTTTGTGTTTTTGTCAAACATTGGAGCTTTGTATTCATTCTGAAGGTTTATTGTTATTAATATTGAATAAAAAGTAACTGGGATATATCATTGTTAATTATCATTCAAATGTTAGGTAAATTATTTTAATTTGCATCTTATACGGATTTTATAAGGGAAATACGGATTTTGGAGGTTGGTTATACAGGTTTGATTGACCAAAGGTTGACATGTATGTATTATTTACAGCTCACTACTTTGTTTTCATTTCAACATACTGTCCCAACTTTTTCTGATATGGGGTTAAATAAAGAAAGGCAAAGACTTCTGCAGTTGCCAAATTAGTAACTTGTTTCTCTCCTGTATTTTAATGTCAAGTGACAGGGATTGTTTTTGCTCAGCCTCCCAGAGGCAAAGTTGGCTTGTTGAGACACAGCATTTCAAAGCAAAGCAAACTCGGCCAAGTCTGAAAAACAGAAGATGAAGCAAGCGCTTGGCTGAGCATTAAAACAAAAGGTTAATAAAATAACAGGCAACAGGTTTGACTCGCTGCTCCATGAGGGTATGACAGAGCTGTAGCTAGCTGGGCTAAGTGAAGAAAACACCACCGGCTTTGTTCATCAGTTTCCTCTGCTTTGACAAAACATCTCTAGGCTACAGTGTTAGCCAGCTCGCTAGCTAATTCTACATAAGCAGTTCATAAAACACACCAACCAAACAGGCTTGCCTTCTCAAGCAAAATAAACAAACAATCCCAGGAAACAAGCATTTAAAAAAAAAACACTTTTATATTCGCTAATTCTCAAGTCAAGGTTGCTGACTACCTGCTCGTAGAAAAACAAGTTCTCAAGCAGGTTAGCTTATCTTAGCATTAGCGTTAGCATTAGCATTAGCCAGGACTCAGCGACAGCTATCCCGAGCAGCTGAGAAAAACAAGCTGAGTAGAAAAATCCGAAATGTCACCCAGAAACAAAGAACAACGCTCTTTCACATACACCAGGCGAAAGTTTAACAATTTCTGACTCCTTCTGTAGAACTGTCGCCTACCGCAGCGGTGTCCTTCGCGGAGAAATGGAGGAATTCACTGCACAGAGCAGTCGCTGCTTCCCGATCAGACTCAGCCGCCGCCATGATTCACTTCACTGGAGAGTGAAAAGCGCCGGAACCGGAAGTCAGCCTCTCATACAACTTGTGCAAAACGAACCAACTTTATTTTTGCTGACTCATGGAAAAAAAAAGTCACCGGTAACTCGGATACACATGGATGAGATTCAAACAACGTCCAAACAAATAACTCAATTTAAAGAATAATGGCACTCCCAGCAGAAAATTAAATAAATATAACATGATTAACGGACACATGGCAAAATGACCACACAGCAGGAGCCAGAGAAGAATCTAGAGAAAGTGAAGGGCCCCAGGCTTTAAAAAAAAAAAGTGTCCATGGGTCCTTCTGGCCCTTTTCCCATTTCTATAATGTTAGAAATCTGAGCAGTATAAACACCCACTGTGAACATCTGCTCATTTATACAGTTACCCATCCTTCTGGTGCAGGGGCGTCACTCGGCCTTTTTTACTGGGGCACGTCTCATCTCATCTCATCTCGTCTCATCTTATCTCATTATCTCGAGCCGCTTTATCCTGTTCTACAGGGTCGCAGGCAAGCTGGAGCCTATCCCAGCTGACTACAGGTGAAAGGCGGGGTACACCCTGGACAAGTCGCCAGGTCATCACAGGGTCGACACATAGACAAACAACCATTCACACTCACATTCACACCTACGGTCAATTTAGAGTCACCAGTTAATCTAACCTGCATGTCTTTGGACTGTGGGGGAAACCGGAGCACCCGGAGGAAACCCACGCAGACACGGGGAGAACATGCAAACTCCGCACAGAAAGGCCCTCGCCGGCCACGGGGCTCGAACCTGGACCTTCTTGCTGTGAGGCGACAGCGCTAACCACTACACCACCGTGCCGCCACTGGGGCATGTGCTCCAGTAAAAATCAGCTGTGCCCCAGTAAGAAAATCTCATCTCATCTCATTATCTCTAGCCACTTTATCCTGTTCTACAGGGTCGCAGGCAAGCTGGAGCCTATCCCAGCTGACTACGGGCGAAAGGCTGGGTACACCCTGGACAAGTCACCAGGTCATCACAGGGTTGACACATAGACACAGACAACCATTCACACTCACGGTCAATTTAGAGCCACCAGTTAACCTAACCTGCATGTCTTTGGACTGTGGGGGAAACCAGAGCACCCAGAGGAAACCCACGCGGACAACATGCAAACTCCGCACAGAAAGGCCCTCGCCAGCCACGGGGCTCGAACCCGGACCTTCTTGCTGTGAGGCGACAGCACTAACCACTACACCACCGTGCCGCTACTGGGGGCACGTGATCCAGTAAAAATCAGCTGTGCCCCAGTAAGAAAATGTTGAAATATTTTCGTAACAAACTAGTTTCTTTGGCAGATCATTTATCTACGGTACTATAAGTTGTAGGACAGAGTGTGTTTCAAACTTCTATCGCCTCTTCTTTCTAACTAATTTTCTGATTGGTCTGGGAGATTCTCACTGTAAACATAGCATGCGTGCGGTGTGCCATGAGTCCATTTAGCCTACTGGAGAGATGAGTCTACTCTTTGGATGAGTCAGAGAACGGGCTCTGGATGAGTTAAGGTAGCACGAAGTTTTTGCAACAAAACTAAGCAAACCATATTCTAACAAACCCATTAAACTACATCGAATTAAATGATATTAAATTACTTTTCCAGATGGATATCAGACAATTCTTCTCACGAAGCAGAGACAGGGGCAGGGAAACAGTAACAGATGAGGAGGAGGGTGAGAGAGGTAAGATTAAGGTTGTAGGCTAGTCAGTCATAACTAACCAGTTAAGTTCATGAATCATGAGAGTTGAGGTGACACGTTTAGCATCAGCATGCATTAAAAGCCCAAATGCCAACAATAATTTTTTGGGGGGACTGGGATGTGTTTTCCGTCTCGTTGACCTATTCCTCGCATAACTTCATCCACGAGAGCATGAGAATTATCCACTTTGCATAGGTTGGGGACAGGAACGTTAAGGTGCATGGTGCGGGGGGCAGTGCCCCAGTAAAGCTTAATTCCTAGTGATGCCCCTGGGTGCCACGTCATCTGCTGGTGTTGGTCCACTGTGTTTATTAAGTCCAAAGTCAATGCGACTGTCTACCAGGAGATTTGAGAGCACTTCATGCTTCTGTCTGCTGACAAGCTTTATGGAGATGCCAATTTCCTTTTCCAGCAGGACTTTGCACCTGCCCACAGGGCCAAAACTACTACCAAATGGTTAGCCCAGGTATACATATAAAGATACACAAATTTTGCGAAAGCCTTGTATTTTGTATCACTTTTCTGGTTTTGACCCTGTTTGTGTTTTTGGACTTTGAGTATTGTATTACCTCTCATATCCTGTCTGTGCCTCACTCGACCACTGCCTGTTTTTCAGCTCTGCCTTTGTCTAAATTTTGGATCTGTTTACTCGCGTACTTTCAATAAAACTCTTCCTGCAATTACATCTGTCTATCGCCCTTACATGACAGAAACTGTCAACTGTCCAACAAGCTAGTGGACTAATAAAACTGTTTTAACTACTTTTATATGAAACTGTTGTAAATATTTTCCGTAAAATGTGTTCGTAAGTAATCCCATGTAATTTTTTAAAAAGCAAATTAAAAATAAGCACTGGATAAAAACCCATCTAAAACCCTGATTCCAAAAAAGTTGGGACAAAGTACAAATTGTAAATAAAAACGGAATGCAATGATGTGGAAGTTTCAAAATTCCATATTTTATTCAGAATAGAACATAGATGACATACCAAATGCTTAAACTGAGAAAATGTATCATTTAAAGAGAAAAATTAGGTGATTTTAAATTTCATGACAACAACACATCTCAAAAAAGTTGGGACAAGGCCATGTTTACCACTGTGAGACATCCCCTTTTCTCTTTACAACAGTCTGTAAACGTCTGGGGACTGAGGAGACAAGTTGCTCAAGTTTAGGGATAGGAATGTTAACCCATTCTTGTCTAATGTAGGATTCTAGTTGCTCAACTGTCTTAGGTCTTTTTTGTCGTATCTTCCGTTTTATGATGCGCCAAATGTTTTCTATGGGTGAAAGATCTGGACTGCAGGCTGGCCAGTTCAGTACCCGGACCCTTCTTCTACGCAGCCATGATGCTGTAATTGATGCAGTATGTGGTTTGGCATTGTCATGTTGGAAAATGCAAGGTCTTCCCTGAAAGAGACGTCATCTGGATGGGAGCATATGTTGCTCTAGAACCTGGATATACCTTTCAGCATTGATGGTGTCTTTCCAGATGTGTAAGCTGCCCATACCACACGCACTAATGCAACCCCATACCATCAGAGATGCAGGCTTCTGAACTGAGCGCTGATAACAACTTGGGTCGTCCTTCTCCTCTTTAGTCCGAATGACACGGCATCCCTGATTTCCATAAAGAACTTCAAATTTTGATTCGTCTGACCACAGAACAGTTTTCCACTTTGCCACAGTCCATTTTAAATGAGCCTTGGCCCAGAGAAGACGTCTGCGCTTCTGGATCATGTTTAGATACGGCTTCTTCTTTGAACTATAGAGTTTTAGCTGGCAACGGCGGATGGCACGGTGAATTGTGTTCACAGATAATGTTCTCTGGAAATATTCCTGAGCCCATTTTGTGATTTCCAATACAGAAGCATGCCTGTATGTGATGCAGTGCCGTCTAAGGGCCCGAAGATCATGGGCACCCAGTATGGTTTTCCGGCCTTGACCCTTAAGCACAGAGATTCTTCCAGATTCTCTGAATCTTTTGATGATATTATGCACTGTAGATGATGATATGTTCAAACTCTTTGCAATTTTACACTGTCGAACTCCTTTCTGATATTGCTCCACTATTTGTCGGCGCAGAATTAGGGGGATCGGTGATCCTCTTCCCATCTTTACTTCTGAGAGCCGCTCCCACTCCAAGATGCTCTTTTTATACCCAGTCATGTTAATGACCTATTGCCAATTGACCTAATGAGTTGCAATTTGGTCCTCCAACTGTTCATTTTTTGTACCTTTAATTTTTCAAGCCTCTTATTGCCCCTGTCCCAACTTTTTTGAGATGTGTTGCTGTCATGAAATTTCAAATGAGCCAATATTTGGCATGACATTTCAAAATGTCTCACTTTCGACATTTGATATGTTGTCTATGTTCTATTGTGAATACAATATCAGTTTTTGAGATTTGTAAATTATTGCATTCCGTTTTTATTTACAATTTGCCCCAACTTTTTTGGAATCGGGGTTGTATCTTATATAAATAAAGACAAATTTTGTTGTCCAGTGGTCAAGTGTTTATGAGATGTTGTCTTGCACTTACAATCAGGTACCCTGTGGTGATATACGTTTGTCATTCGTACATATGTACGGACATCGTACAGTCAAGCCATCAAAAATCAGGTCAATGCATTACCATATTCCCTTAAGTATGAGGCTCCGCTCTGCTATTATACCTTTATCTCTACCCTGCTAAAAAAATCCAAGTACCAGCTACCAAAACACAGGCTGAGTTGGCCAAATTGGTCGACCATCTTTACCAGCTGATCAGTGCTGATTGAAAGGAAACTGTGTGAATTACTCCTACTAATACTGTATCATAGACATGCTATTTTTAAAAAAAGGAAAGAAAAAAGAAATTATCACACCAGTAAGGCAATTAATGTCAAACTTTTCTCATTCATTCATTTATTCATCTTCAGTAGCTACTTTATCCTGGTCAGGGTTGCAGTGAATCTGGAAGTCTATCCCAGGAACACTGGGTGCGAGAAAGAACACAATGAACTTCCACCAGTCAATCACAGGGCACCATGCTCACACATTCACACAGACAGCCAGATCACATTTCATAGATAATGCAGCTTCCAATACATTCTACTATTAAAAACCTTGTGGTGAGCATTTAGTTTCATTTATCTTTAGCAATCACTTTTACCTAGCTCAGTGTTTACTCTCTGAGAAGCCTTAGGAACCCTCAGCACGGGATTTTCCAAATGAAAAAAGAACAAAGAACAAATTCTGCTTATGGCACACATACAAATGTAATTTAATAGATGACACCAAATTTAGGGTTGTACAATGCTAATTATTGTTTGTAGGGGGATATAAAAACTGGGTGGGTCGGTCCGTCTGTCCAGTCATGTTTTCCTTTCCAGGCCATATCTTTAAAACTACTGAAGATATCTATGAGTGATATGGTCTTGAAAGTTGGTATATGTGTTTGATTAAGTAATGTTTATGTGCTTTTTGATACTAAGAAATGTGAGAAGTTTTAATTTTTAGCTCACCTGGACCAAAGGTCCGGTGGGTTTATGCCATGGGCTGCTGAGGTCAGTGTAAAGAGGTAGGGTTGGTTTCCTGCAGCAGAACTTGAAAAATGTGACAAATAATATTTTGAAACTTGGTATATAGTTGGTATACAGGGTGGGGGATATAGATGACTTTGTCTTCTTCTTTGACACAAAAGTGTGCAAGAGCCAATACAACTGCATACAAATAAACATTTCCAGAATGAATTTTCTGTTTGTTCACAATTCTGAACGGCTTTGAAAATAAAATGTAATGTTAATATTCAATGGTTCACAGCTACTGGCAATGTAGCATAGTCAGTCCACCTACAATCATGTTTTGGGGAGGGGGTGGAAACCCAAAGGATTGAAACCCACAGATCGTAACCCAAGCTCAGGACCAAAACACTCTGGAGTGTGTGAGATGGCGATATTACCTCCTGCATTACCAAGACACCTCCTCAAACATACACTACATGGCCAAATGTTTGTGGACACCTGACCAAAGTGAGAAGCACACAATTGTTTAGAACGTCTTTGTATCCTGTAGTATTACAACTTCCCTTCACTGGGACTAAGGGGCCTAAACATGTTCCAGCATGACAATGATCTTGTGCACAAAGCAAGGTTTATAAAGACATGTATGTGACAAATACATGTGTTAGCACAGGAGAAAATTGTAACCTGTTCACTAAGAAAGTGAAAAAAAGTAAGAGTTATTCAGGAAAAGAAAAGATCAACAGCATTGGTGAATTATTTATTGCTCAGAAGTCATGGTAAATTTAGTGAGGAGTGTTTCAAATGATCAACACCTGCATATATATATATATATATATATATATATATATATATATTAGTGCTGTCAAGCGATTAAAATATTTAATCGCGATTAATGTCGCAACTGTCATAGTTAACTCACGATTAATCGCAATTTAATCGCATATTTTTGTCACATAAAAAAACATTGTAATTCTCTTATCAGCATAAAAAAGTTTTTTTTTGCTTTGTACCAATGTTTTTTTTTTTTATTGCAAAGCATAACACGTCTTGACACAGCCACTGCAAAGTGAAACCTAAGCCGAGCACCGGCGCGGGGCTAACAAGAGAACCATGAGTGAAATGATCTACTGTTGAATTATCCATCTTTTTTTTTTTAATCTCCGTTGTTCGTTGATAAATATTGCATTGAATCTGATCTTTACTGTTTCAGGTCACTTAACACATTTTGTACTTTTACACTTTCTGCCTGTTGATGCGTCACGCTGTCCAATCAGAGGCGGCCAAATCTGCATATTACAGGAAGGATTTCTGGGATGGCATTGAGTTTACAGTTCAGAGGGATCTGGCTTCTTTAGACACTGTCTTCTTAAAACTGAATAAATATTTAAAAAGAGCCAAATGAGCCAGTCTTTTGAATGGCTCTTTTCAAAGAACGGATCACAAAGATGCGGATCCCATCAAAGAGCCATAAATCCCAGTTCTACTAGCGCGCCCTGCCCGCGCTGGTTCTTTGGGGGGGGAGGGGAGAGGACTCTGGCTGTGCGGGGCGTGGCATTACAGTCTAGCTGCTATCGGTTTTCTAAGCAAAGTCGCTGTTCCAAGTTCCTGGCAGTTTCAAAAGCTTATGAAAAACCTACATCATGTCACAGAGCGTTAATCTCGCGATAAAAAAATTATCGCCGTTAAAATTGAGTCAAGTTAACGCGTTAATAACGCAACATTTTTGACAGCACTAATATATATATATATATATATATATATATATATATATATATATATATATATATATAAAGGATATTATGTTCAGACAACAGATGAAATGGTTAGAATCTACAATGTGTATTTAATAATATCTTAGACAGACTTACAAATAGAAAAGCATGCAGTTGGAAGTCTTGGCAAGCATCTCTTTATTTAAAGAGCTTTCAGGTAAAACACACAAATATATTTACATATGTAAACGTCTGTAAAATACACAAAGTAATCACTGTACTGCCACTCTGTCTTCATCATCAACAAGCAGTTGCCCTTTTGAGATGAGTTTTTCCCTTTTTCCATGTTATAATGGTCTTCAGGTGCCTCCTTCAATTCGCGTGGGTTTCCTCCGGGTGCTCCGGTTTCCCCCACAGTCCAAAGACATGCAGGTTAGGTTAACTGGTGACTCTAAATTGACCGTAGGTGTGAATGTGAGTGTGAATGGTTGTGTGTCTATGTGTCAGCCCTGTGATGACCTGGCAACTTGTCCAGGGTGTACCCCGCCTTTCGCCCGTAGTCAGCTGGGATAGGCTCCAGCTTGCCTGCGACCCTGTAGAACAGGATAAAGCGGCTAGAGATAATGAGATGAGGAAAAAGCAGGAGAAAACGGATAATTATGCTGAAAACATGCTACCTGAGGAAACTATATTTATATAATGTGAGCAATTTTGCACAGCAAGGACTACAGAAAAATTACCACAAAAGTGAATAAATAAGTCAGTGATATTTCACTTCATATTCTGACAGTTTAAGAAACTATCTGTGAGAGTAGACAAAGAAATGATGCCAATCTCAGCTAAATTTACACTAAATTACAGCAGTGAATATCCATGAAAACACCATAGTTTAAAGTGCATATATATTCTGGACCAATTTCATTTTTTTTATATGAAAGTAAGTCCCTTTACACACTCATCCAGAAGGGTAATTTTGCACAAGTCCATCTGTCGACAGCAGAAAAAAATAAAATAACAAAACGCATCTGGAAAAATCCCAAGGGAGTCTGGAGCCAGATTCGTGACGTCACGTGCAGAAGCGCCAGCAGGCTGCGCGAGCTTTGCATGGTTTCAGTGCACAGCCTGTGTAGACCAAGCGCTCCCATTTCTCTCTCATTGTCCGGTCTTTTGGAAAACGATGAGTACTAATCCCATCAAGATTGGTGTTGCTACACCCTCCTACGATACATCTGTTAACCATTTTAATAATTACGCGATAACGTTGAAGAAATTCGCAGAAAACCACCAGGTCGTTTTCTCATAAACAAACCAGCGCTGATGTAGGATTCAGAGGGAAGCGTTCCGCACGCGCCGTCATGAAAATCAATGTTTCCTGGGAAATTCAAATGGAAAGTTTTTTCAGAGGCGGACCAATTCGCCTCAAATGGCTTGATTTTAACTGAATTTTTCTGGTATTGCGCAAGGTAAAAAAATTGCACAAAATGCAAAATGTGACGGATATTTGACCAAAGTTTAATATAAAATAGGAGAATTACATTGATCTTGCTCCTGAATTTACCCGTGATATGCACTTTAAAATAACTTGGCAAGAAACAGAGCAAACTGGGTTAGTTTTATATTAGCGTCCTTCTGGTTAGCCCTGTCACCTCACAGCAAGAAGGTTCTGGGTTTGAACTCTGTGGCCGGTGAGGGCCTTTCTGTGTGGAGTTTGCATGTTCTCCCTGTGTCTGCGTGGGTTTCCTCTGGGTGCTCCGGTTTCCCCCACAGTCCAAAAGACATGCAGTTAGGTTAACGTAGGGTGGCCTTGGGCTGAAGTGCCCTTGAGCAAGGTATCTAAGCCCTGACTGCTCCCTGGGCGCTGTAGTGCGGCTGCCCACTGCTCTGGGTGTGCGTGTGCGTGTGTTCACTGCTTCAGATGGGTTAAATGCAGAGGATGAATCTCACTGCGCTTGAAGTGTGCATGTGACAAATAAAGGTTTCTTCTTCTTCTTCTTCTTCTTCTGTCACTCAAGTTCAGTGATCCATGGCAGGATTTTTGGGTGACTTTTAGCAATAAACTGCCTGAGTACAATAAAACTATCAATTTAACTATCATTTTTAATAGCCAAGTAATTTTCTTATCCAAAAATAAATAAAAAACATAGTTATTTGTCAGTAATTGCTAGTCCTTCCAAACTGTCAAGACAACAACACATCAGTTCTTCTATGCTGTTGGTGCTAAAAATACATATTGTTTTATAATATATGGACACAAGTGTTTTACTGGGAAATAAGCCACTCATATTTTTCAAACGAGCTCCATCCAGGACATGGAGAACCAAAACCGTGATATACATCTCTATATGTTAATCATGAGGAAATTAATGAATTGTTTTCATAAATTCGGGTACTTTTTGTTTGTGAATGTGTCTGTATAAAAAAAAAAAATCACACGTTGGCTTGAAAATAGGACTTCTAGTGTTAAAAAACTCACATTTTTTTATGTGAAATATATCACAGATCTGAGTGACGTATTTTCTGATATTTCACTCTGATGACGTCACTCCCAGTGTCTTCCCACTGACTAGATGCACGTTGTCAAAATGGTGAACCAGTTCAAAATTTTAATGGTTTTTTTTCCTTTGTGGATGTGTCCATAGAATAAAAAGAACATTATAATATAATTAATATATAAATATATCCATATCATATAAAGAACTCATTCACGTCACTCACTAGTGAATATTTTCACAACTCGAAGATAAACTTCATATCTTCGCGCAACTGTGTAATAACTTCTATTTATTTCTTGATTACTGGAAATGAGGATAAAGTGTAGAAATAATTGGTGTAACAATGTTCTTCCTTTAGTTTATACACTTTTGTAAAAGAGAAATATGTTTCCATCTGTTTTCTCTGGATGCAGTGAGACAAGTTCTATTTTCCTTTACTTTTTGAAATATTAAAGAAAATATCCTGCCACAAACCCCTTAATGATAGACGTTTTACAGTGATCCCCCCCCCCCCCCCCCCACACACACAATAACTCTTAGTGTGGGCTCGACCGAGATATATGCTCACACTTAAAACATATACGCAGAGCCATGGCCTCACTTTTTGTTTATAAATGCCTTGAGACCTCAAGGATGGCACAGGAATAGTTTTAAGCGTTAACAATAAATCTAATATAGTAATTTTTATGATTAAAGTGATTCATATAGGTAGCGGTCTGAGTGAATGACCTTGACGTCTGTGACGTCACAGCAGGAAGTCTATCGGTCTCATAGCCATTTCTGCTATACTAAAACACAGAGTTGACTGCAACTCCGATCCTCCATTTTGAGTTAATTTATCACGATGCCACGTAGATGTGTTGCTGGCCGGTGTAGCAACACGACAGAAGGTGGATTTACGTTGCATTCATGGCCCAAGAATGTTCAAACTGCAAAGATTTGGATGCATTTTGCAAGAAGTTCATGGGCACATTGGGTGGCTACAAAGTGGTCTCTCCTCTGCTCTGCACATTTTATTGAAGACTCATACGAGACCTCTGATCTGTTGAGGAGCATTGGCCATAAGCCTGTATTGAAAGAGGGTGCAGTACCAACAATTAAAGGAAAAGAAAACTATAACAAAAGGAAAGTAAGTTCAGTTGCACCAGTTCTCCCGGAGTGTGAGCTGAGGGTCGTTGCTAAAACCCGGGACGGAATGGGACATATTATCGCTCGGGCAGTGACCTCTCCGTGGTTGTTGCTAAAACCGGTGATGTCCTGTCCCGGGTTTTAGTAATTGCTTGCGCCGAGCAGTAATGGCGGAGTACTCAGTATGGAGAAAATGGAGAATGAGTGGACCAGCCGTCTGATTTCTCCACTGGATATGCTCGCCTCAGCAGCAATATCTCACCCTTACTTGGAAGAAGTGAATAAACAGAGAACTGAACGAACAACTGAAAGACAGACTGTTTCAAAACAATCGGCCACAAGGTCGGCCTTCAAGAAATGAAAACACAGACAGGTAAAAAGCGACTCTCATTTGGATACAAAACAACACTCGTTGTTTACCTGCATTTAGATTAATACATGTAACTTGTATCGTGTGTTTAAGTTACCGGTATAAGATTATTTAATTTGCTTCAGAATGTGATCGTCTCAGTTCATCTGATTATTTAATGAGCCTTTTATGTTTTATCAGTGAAAATGCATGCATGTACATGTATGTTGCACAAGTTATAACACCTATCCTGTTTTAATGAGAGTCAACCGACAATCAGTGAAGTCAAATCAGTCTTAGTTGAGCAAGTCGGTAACGGTATTTCTTACCTTCACCATAAATTTTTATTTATATGACTTTGGTCTATAGCTGTAAAAGGCCTCGGCCTTAAAACCGGTTACCGCTGTGACGTCACGCACTCAGGGCTGGCTGGCTCAGCGGGGCAGCTCGAATGCCAACTTTGCGGTTGATCTTAACTCTCAAATATATATATTTTATTCCCATTTATGCAGCATGCAAGAGTCAAGGATGGAGATACTATCCACTCAGAAATTTATTTAAAAATAAAGGTTCTGCGTATCTCCTTTAAATACAGGAAAGAATGAGCTTTTCAGAAGTAAAACAAACACACAGCCCACAGGTAAATACTTGGATATGGTGTGCTATTTGCACAATGTATAAGGTCCACACCTGTGGGCCATGTACCTCGATGCCACAGGTGATCCAAAAGAGAAAAAAAGGGAAAATTGAAGTATTTCAAAACATATAGGCAGAGGTGGACAAAGCACTGGCGGCTCGTTAATAGGGGCGATTTGGGCGACGCACTCCCAAACAGGGAGGGAGATTTTTTTTTCTTTTTTTAATCTACTCCTACTACCAACAGTAATGTCATTGTCCAATCAGGCTAAGGTCGCGCCTGGTGTAGCCACGCCCTTTTGGGGCGATTTCTGTCAGGTTCAGATTTGGCCCAAAATCTCCCATTGACACTAATGGTACGTACGTTTTTTTCGAAAATCCTGCTCCCAATGCATTTTCTATTAGGTTTTATGTGCTCGCACAAGCAGCGTGCTTACGTCATACGCCTGTTGCGCCGCGCAAGTGTTGCCAGATTGGTTTTAAGAGCATTTTGGTGGGTTTTGAACATAATTTTGGGCTGGAAAACGCAACTTGCGCGGGAAATGTGTGAACATTCTATGAAGATGGCGGCGAGTGTTGAGTGCAACAATACGATAGCGTCTCTGAAAGAAGTTCCCTTTAGTCGTCATACCAATGAGGAGAAAACGGCAATCAAACAGCTAGGACCTCCTAGACCGAATTTAAACATCAAGCAAGTGTCTACGAAGGGGGAGAAGACCTACTCAAGAGGTTTTAACAAGAACTGGTACCACCGGAAAACTTGGCTAGCTGGCTGTGATGTAGTCAGTGCTCTTTTTTGCTACCCTTGCGCTCTCTTCCACCCTGGAAGTAGCACAGCAGACGGTACAGTGATATCTGATATTGAATTTACTAGGCAAAAGTTGTTTTTGTGTGTGTGTTTTACCAATGGCAGTTTAACATTGCCATGTTTTTGTTTTACCAATGGCAGTTTAACATTGCCATGCTTGGAATATTTCAGTAGCCTCAAGTTCTCTCTGACTTGGTGTAAATTAAGCATATTTTCAGTTTTTATATATTGTACAGTATATGTGTTCATTGGAGCCAGCAGCACCTTACCTTTTTTCCAACTTGTTAAGCCAAGTTGCACTGACTACAAAACCTTGTGTAACCTTGTGTGTGTATATAGCTAAATAACTAAAGCCTTTTGTGTTCATCGGCATGCTTGTAATACTTTAAATTTCCTCTTAAGGCATGGCTTTCTGGAGGAATTCTTGGGGAAAAAAACTGCAGAATTTATTTAGAATTATTTGTTGTTAAAATGGTGCAATTCCATATAAAAAAACCCCACATAATTAAGCTGCACATGTTTGATGATTATGCTTTTCTTCATCTTTTTCAAAACTTAAATAAACACTTGTTTTGGATTTATATCCTGCCACTTTAATTGCATTCTTTAGAATTGAAGAAATTAGAATATGTTTATAATTAAGAATTTGTGTCTACTTATTATAGAATACTGGAATAATATGAGAAAATAAATGAGTAATGTAATATTAATTGATTGTGATGCCAGATGTTTTGCTTTGAAGGCTTCACAATGAATCTTCCTTAGTTTTAGCCTGGCAAGCCAGACTAAATGTGAATATTTGCCACTCGTAGGCAAAAATATTTTTGGCCGCTAGGCGGGTGGGTCTAGTTTGCGAGGCTACCTTAGTTTGCCACCTTTAACTTGTTCAGTGTTGCCACCTAGTGGAGAGAAGAGATATTGTCTATATTGATATCTGAATTTACCAGACAAAAACAAGTTCAGCCAATTGATTTGCTACCTAGGTCAATTTACTTCAGTCCTGTGGACATTTACGGTCCGTGTAGACATAACGGGGGAAAATTGCCCCCCCTGAAAAAAAATTCAGGAGCCGCCACTGGGACAACGTACCCAACTTCATTACTTAAGTCAAAATACAGATCCCACTGGTCAAATGTTACTCTGATACAAGTGAAAGTTGTCCAGTCAAATTTTTACTTAAGTTGAAGTAATGAAGTACTTGCTTTTAAAAATACCTAAGTATTAAAAGTACATTTTCTGTCAACGCATCGTTGTATTATTGCCACAACGCTTACAAAACCTAATGCCTCAGAAGCAACCAACTGGATTTACTGACTAACTTATAGAACCTGTAGAATAAACACCTTTAAACACAGATAAACACAGATTTCTACATTCTGTTTATTTGGCAAGATTATGCTGAAACATATTTCTGAAAGGATTTCAGATAAGTTAATGTTATTCATGTTAGCGTAACTCCGTTTTTACATGCTACCGTAACTAACAGTGTCCAAGTTAACTAGCTATGTGTTAATGTTAGCCGTGGACAAGGCGATGGCAACTTGATGAGCAAATCCATAGAAAGTCATTTGACTAACCAGACTGCATAGCTATTACAACGTTATTGCCAGCTCTAAAAGCACAGACAACTTTATTGCAAGCTTTCTCTTGGAATAAAACGTTTACAGACCTCAATATGCTTCCACAGGTTGGACAGCGAGTTTTCGTAGGCCATGATATGGTTCGTTTTAGGCAAACTAAGCAAACAATTAAAATGAAATGAATCTTTATTCCTTTCAGAAAACTGAAACATGGGTTCTCCATGTATGATCATGGGTGCGTGCATTCCCCAGAAGAACTGCCTCCTTCCATTCTGCCATCAACTGATTGTGTTAAACAATGCTGCTGAGAAATGACTGAACTTGATTTTATACAGTCTATGGACATGACGTGACCCTAGTGATTACGGATTGTTTTTTTCGCAGGTGACACTGAGAAAGCCAATCACGTTTCAGAAAAGAAAAGAAAAAGCGTCCACTTTCAAAGCTGCTTCATAGTAACGAGGACATTGACAGAAATGTAGTGGAGTGAGAAGTATGATATCTGTCTTTTAAATGTAGTGAAGTTAAAGTCATAAGTTTCCAAAAAAAATACTTAAGTAAAGTACAGATACTCAAAAAGTGTACTTAAGTACAGTACTCAAGTAAATGTACTTCATTACTGTCCACCTCTGTTTATAGGGTTCAAATTCAAGCATGTCATATCTTGGTCACATGTACCAGGCAACAGTCACATGGATACAGTACTATGTGAGTATAACCGCATATTCAGGTAAAGTGAATGACCTCTGTAACTCACACTTCAGGCTTGTAGATCGTATTGTGCTGCAAAACAATAATTAAAACAAAAAAGTTATTTGGCCCCATTGTATAAAATGTGTGAGCTTGGTAGATGGAGTGCATATATCAGATGTCTCTCCAGTTTTTACAAACAATTATGATATGAAGTATGTTCAAGGATTGCACCATTGCCAAGTTTCATGCTATGCTCTAGTCTGAGTGCTACCTCCTCACCAACTGGAAAAGTTTTTGGCTTACAGTTACCATCTTCCATTCATTCATCAGTGTCTCCACCACTTCTCACATCCTGCTTCATCATTTATACTTTTTCTTCTTCTTTTTTCTTCCATTTAGAGGGATTCTTGATACGTCACTGTATATTGCATATGAGGAAACAACCTTTGGGGGCCCAGGAAACTGCCTGTCTTGTTTGCTGTATAGATACACTTCTGGTAGATGCATGGAAATAATAAGTTGTATAAAAGATGAATGTCATCATAAGTTTGTTAAGCTAATTTATCGACAGGCCAGGGATTAAAAAAAAAAAAAGTTTAATCTGGGACGTGTTTATTAACTAAGATTTGTAAGTGAAATTAAGTTAAAACCAGTGAAACCAGCACTAAACATACCATAGCCAGCATACCAAATATTTAACAATGACCCACATGTAGTAGAAAGTTTGTTATAGTTAACACAGGCTTATTATCTTTCAAAGGGCTTGCTTCTTGTCCAACTTCAAAAAACAAAACGGACTTCGTTCCAGCCTACTGAAGCACTGCTGAAGATGTATTTGGAACATCAGTAGCTGTGAATATGAGCACATCCACATAAGTGATTCGAATTTACTGTATTCTCTTCTCTGTTTCATGCACATTATTGTCTGATTGAGAAGATGAACAGTACGGCTCTCAACTTTCCATTCCCTCTTTGCTGTGACAGCACTTACAGTGCTCAGCGTAAATGAGTACACCCCCTTTGAAAAGTAACATTTTAAACAATATCTCAATGAACTCAAACAATTTCCAAAATGTTGACAAGACAAAGTTTAATATAACATCTGTTTAACTTATAACAGGAAAAAGTAAGGTTAATAACTTAGATTACACATTTTTCAGTTTTACTCAAATTAGGGTGGTGCAAAAATGAGTACACCCCACAACAAAAGCTACTACATCTAGTACTTTGTATGGCCTCCATGATTTTTAATGACAGCACCAAGTCTTCTAGGCATGGAATGAACAAGTTGGTGACATTTTGCAACATCAATCTTTTTCCATTTGTTAGGACTGGGACTGTTTTGGCCTCTAGAGGCCGCTGTTATTCCCTTTTTCTTGTCATGTTTGTTTTGGCCTCTAGAGGTCGCCTCTGTGTTTTGTGTTTGTCTTGATTGCCTGTTTCCTGCCCCGCCCTGTTCCTTAATTAGTTTGTGTACTTATACCCCCTCAGTTCAGTCCTCTTGTCACGGAGTCTTTGTGCTGTTATGTTTAGCTCCAGTAACCTCTGTTCTGTGTTCCTCGCCTGTGTCTTTGTGGTTTTTGTACTTCGCTTTCTTTTGGACTTTTTTGCACTTTGACTTAGTATCAAGCCAAACCATGATACTACCACCACCATGTTTCACAGATGGGATAAGGTTCTTATGCTGGAATGCAGTGTTTTCCTTTCTCCAAACATAACGCTTCTCATTGAAACCAAAAAGTTCTATTTTGGTTTCATCCATCCACAAAACATTTTTCCAATAGCCTTCTGACTTGTCCACGTGATCTTTAGCAAACTGCAAACGAGCAGCAATGTTCTTTTTGGAGAGCAGTGGCTTTCTCCTTGCAACCCTACCATGCACACCATTGTTGTTCAGTGTTCTCCTGATGGTAGACTCATAAACATTTTCCTTTAGCCAATGTGAGAGAGACCTTCAGTTGCTTAGAAGTTACCCTGGGGTCCTTTGTGACCTCGCCGACTATTACACGCCTTGCTCTTGGAGTGATCTTTGTTAGTCGACCACTCATGGGGAGGGTAACAATGGTCTTGAATTTCCTCCATTTGTACACAATCTGTCTGACTGTGGATTGGTGGAGTCCAAACTCTTTAGAGATGGTTTTGTAACCTTTTCCAGCCTGATGAGCATCAACAACGCTTTTTCTGAGGTCCTCAGAAATCTCCTTTGTTCGTGTGTACATGAAAACATGTAAACATGTGTTGTGAAGATCAGACTTTGATAGATCCCTGTTCTTTAAATAAAACAGGGTGCCCACTCACACCTGATTGTCATCCCATTGACTGAAAACACATGACTCTAATTTCACCTTCAAATTAACTGCTAATCCTAGAGGTTCACATACTTTTGTCACTCACAGATATGTAATATTGGACCATTTTCCTCAATAAATAAATGACCAAGTATAATTTTGTCTCATTTGCTTAACTGGGTTCTCTTTATCTACTTTTAGGACTTGTCTGAAAATCTGATGTTGTTTTAGGTCATATTTATGCAGAAATATAGAAAATTCTAAAGGGTTCACTAATTTTCAAGCACCAGTGTATACCCATATATTTAAGGTCTATCCGACAAAAGGACTAAAAGCTAAGTAACCCTGCCTTCACAATAGCAATCAACAAGTGGTTTGTGATGCTTGTAATCTGTTGCTCAAGGCTGTGTATAAGGACAGCTACTGCTGGTGTATGTGAGTGGAAACGCTGCAATTTTTTCTGCTAGTAGCCAAAATATATATACGCCACTATAAAAATCATAATCATATACTATATATATTTTATAATGTAGTGAACCTCAGGGAAATATGAACCCATGGCTTTTCTTCAATTTTGAATGTTACATTATAGAATTAAAGCTATATGGCCTTTCAATTTCATAAAATTGGTGAAATTTAGTTCCCTCTGAAATTTGGTCATTGTGATATACTAGTATGTTTATTTCTGCAATATCTCAAAAAACAAACAAACAAAAAACCCCAGGCCATTCTGTGGCCGAGAAGTTATTTAATTTGAGGGGATTCCCTAGCAAATAATGTGCATGAAATCGCTTACTTTGCACAGACAGATTAAGTCCGTGTGCGCATGCGCAGGTTTACCTGCTTCTTCTTCTTCTTTTGGGTTTTATGACAGCTGGCATCCAGTGTTGCATTACTGCCATCTACAGGTTTACCTTGACTGTGCACTGACAGTTACATCATTCTGTCGCTAAACGAACAGCTGATCACACCGAGGTGCTCGCTGACCGCCGATATTTATTAATTAGTTTGGTCCTGCGTTTCCTTTCCTTCGCAACATAACGTCTTTTCTTCTCACTTTCCATTACCGTAGTCGGTCTTTCACGTTTCATTCGCACACTCACGTCCTCCATTTCTCTCTCCTGTTTCAAATTTGTATCCCACAATGCCTTGCGCGAAAAGGGAAAGCCCACCACGTGATGCATGGTTTACTATCTTGAATTGGGTCATGGTGAAGCAAGAAAAAATAGTGGAGAATTTCGGGCCACGTGGCCCCAAATTCATTAATTGTTCTATTTTAAACAACTTAATAAAACTGGAAGTCTGTGATTCGAATTCAGTAGCTTTCAAGTCCTCTAAACAAAAATAATTGGGTGTCAGGGAAAATTGTTTTATGACCTAAACTTGAAAAATCTGAAAGGCAGTCTACCTTTAGCGTTATGAAAGTAGGAGGGAATTCGCTGAGCCAATCACTGTATTTGTTGGTTTACTGTGTCATAGCTAATTTGGATGTACAGGTAGTCGTCGACTTACGACCTATGCGACTTACGACCGATCGACTTTACGACCATCTGGTTATGACTGGCAAGTGTTTCCCAGCTGAGCGTACGACAGTTTCCGCCCCAGCTCCCGGCAGCGCCTCTCGCCGCGTACAACAGTTTCCGCCCCAGCTCCCGGCAGTGCCTCTTGCCACGTACAACAGTTTCCGCCCCAGCTCCAGGCACATGCACAGTCTCTCTCGCGCTCCCTTGCGCACTCCGTCATACAGTTTCCGCCCCAGCTCCAGGCACATGCACAGTCTCTCTCGCGCTCCCTCGCGCACTCCGTTGTACAGTTTCCGCCCCAGCTCCTGGTTTATGAAACGAGCAAATGCTCCCACCAGCCTGAGCGCTGCAACAGCTGATGATGACGTAGACGACCCACAGCCAAGCACCAGTGATGCCAGCGGTCACTAAATTTTGTATTTCGCTATGTTTTACATTTGTATTTTGGTCTGTTTCAAACTAAAATGTTTTCTATTTTTCACACCTGTATTTCGTATTTTTTGTTTTGCACATATTAAACGAATTGTACTGTACGCAGTGTAGTATGCAGTGTTTGACTTAAACCAAATAATGAGCCAAGGTAATGAAATAAGAAAATGTTGATAAAATAAGACTTTAAAGTGCCATTCCACCATTGGATGTATTCTTTGGCATAAAATACAATATATTTTATGACAACATGACTAGACAGAGAAATCTTTTAGCTTCAAAATGATATATCAAACATAATTTTTTGACAACGACAAGTATATTAATTTTGCGACCAAAGTCACCTACCCTTTTAATTTCCACGCGGTAGTGAAACGTGATGTCATCGGCAGGTTCCCCTTCTTGTGTACCACGTGTCGGTCTATTTTTAGACCAGGAAACCCCCAAAGTGAGAGAGTCATTTCTCCTTGTATATGGGGGCCAAAAAAATTGCGGAAAATTGAGTTAATCTTTCAGTTAGCTAGATTTATTGGTATTAGCTAGATTTATTGGTATTATTTTTATCGCGTTCTATCCGCCATTGCTGATAATATGTGCCACGTCACATGTCACGTGGTACACAAGAAGGGGAACCTGCCGATGACATCACGCGCGGAAATTAAAAGGGTAGGTGACTTTGGTCGCAAAATTAATATACTTGTCGTTGTCAAAAAATTATGCTTGATATATCATTTTGAAGCTAAAAGATTTCTCTATCTAGTGATACCATTTATATCTCATCTCATCTCATTATCTCTAGCCGCTTTATCCTTCTACAGGGTCGCAGGCAAGCTGGAGCCTATCCCAGCTGACTACGGGCGAAAGGCGGGGTACACCCTGGACAAGTCGCCAGGTCATCACAGGGCTGACACAGACAACCATTCACACCTACGGTCAATTTAGAGTCACCAGTTAACCTAACCTGCATGTCTTTGGACTGTGGGGGAAACCGGAGCACCCGGAGGAAACCCACGCAGACACGGGGAGAACATGCAAACTCCACACAGAAAGGCCCTCGCCGGCCACGGGGCTCGAACCCAGGACCTTCTTGCTGTGAGGCGACAGCGCTAACCACTACACCACCGTGCCGCCCTACCATTTATATATGTTGTCAAAATATATTGTATTTTATGCCAAAGAATACATCCAATGGTGGAATGGCACTTTAAGATGATTACAATATTATTACACATCACAATATACTTACGTTCATTTAACATAGGCCGACTTACGACCAGATCGGTTTACGACCGGTCAGTCGTAACCAAACGCAGTCGTAAGTCGACGACTACCTGTAATTGAAAAATGTTTTCAGTCCCAGTGTCATGTGTTGCTTGCTGCTGTCACTGGAATCACACCTTCATGTTGTGTATTTATTATAGAATATGAATGGTCAATGCAGGGTGTGTGTAGATTGTACCTTAATTTCTGCTGTAAGTTTCTTCATCTCTTCATGCTGATCTGGATCTGTTATGATGTCATGATCATAAAACTCTCTGAGTGGAGCACAGCAAGTGTGGATATACCGTTTGTCATAGAAGTGTCGCAGATAAGGCATGGATTCTTCTACCTGGAGGATGATTGACGCCTGTTGCATCACTGCATTCGCCAGTGCATTGTCATATACTCTAGAGAACCAATGTAGAGAAGCTTTACTGAACGCTCAAATAAAGTCATTAGCTGACAAACGGACTATTACTCCTACCTTTGAAAGGTGTCCGAGAGCAGGGCAATCATTAGGTTGACACACAGAACAGCAGAAAGGGCCAGAAACGTACCACAGAGCAAGTGAGCCATAACAGGGTCCACAGCCACCATGGCATCAAATTCATACTCATCCACAAGGGTTATGCGGTACAGGCTATAGTGCATCTGCGGCACTGTTTGCATACTAGGTACAGCTGTTAAGCCTTTGTGCAAGAGTGGGAAATTAGCAAAGAGATATTACTTCACAGGCAACACACAGCATGTGTGTCAGGAGGTTTGTTGATTGCTGTCACCTCCAAATATAATCCAGAAAGCACAGGCATATGGGACGTAGATCTCTGCATATAAGAAAAGAAAGCGCAGCACATCACCCACTATCTTCCCCAGCATGACAATGAAGGAACCCATAACCCTAAGGATTAAAAGGAAAACCAGGAAATGACAACACTATGGTATATTTGTGAAAATACCGGGTCAATACCAGCCAAAAAATGACCAATCAGAGTATGTTCTGTACATAAATTATGCCAAATTGGGGACTTTGACCATATGGTTAACAAGGCACTGATGACCAGATTTTCATAGTTACTCTGGTATTGAATGGCCACTAAATCGCCATGGTTACAAACGAGGAAGCACCTATAGTGTGTAGTGAAACCTGAGAAAAAGCCATTGACCAGATGTTACTATTCCTAATTAGGTACTCTAGACAGGCAATGACCCCCAACCAAGTGTTATCTATGAGGCTAGGAACTTCTAACTAAAGCCTGTGGAATCATGGGGATTGAATCCACCCAGCAAGTGGTCTATTACAATTCAGTGATGAGAACAACCTCGTGTTCTGGTGACTTCATCACAAGAGACAACCCATTGACCAGGACCATCTCATTTTCCATTGTACCAATGAGTAAACCAACTTCAGAATACTCAGTTTAACATATTTTCAAATACTTATGGAAAAAAGACAAAAAACCCTTCACATGCTCAGCAGTTCTCCTAATTGCAGCTACACAGTGCCTCCAGAAAGTAATCACCCCCGTGATCATTTTCTATGAGTGTTTAGATGTCTCTTTTTTTTCTTCAAATTATTGTATTTACAAGTCAAAAATGGAAAAACTGCTTAATTAATAAGCATTAACCCAGGCAACACAGTGGTGTAGTGGTTAGCGCTGTCACCTCACAGTAAGAAGGTTCTGGGTTCGAGCCTAGTGGCTGACGGGGGCCTTTCTGTGTGGCGTTTGCATGTTCTCCCCGTGTCTGCGTGGGTTTCCTCCGGGTGCTCTGGTTTTTCCCACAGTCCAAAGACATGCAGGTTACTGTATATATACAGTGAGAGTAAAAAGTATTTGATCCCTTGCTGATTTTGTTGGTTTGCCCACTAATAAAGACATGATCTTTCTGTACTTTTAATGGTAGGTGTATTCTAACATGGAGAGACAGAATATCAAAACGAAAATCCAGAAAATAACTTTAAAGAATATATTTTAATTGATTTGTATTTCATTGAGGGAAATAAGTATTTGATCCCTCTAACCAAAAGCACTTAATACTTGGTGGCAAAGCCTTTGTTTGCAAGCACAGCGGACAGACGTTTGTTGTAGTTAACCACAAGGTTAGCACACATATCAGGGGGAATTTTGGCCCACTCTTCTTTGCAGATCCTCTCTAAATCATTAAGGTTGGTGGACTGTCGCTTGGCAACTCGGACCTTCAGCTCCCTCCATAGATTTTCGATTGGATTGAGGTCCGGAGACTGGCTGGGCCACTCCATGACCTTAATGTGGTTCTTCTTGAGCCACTCCTTTGTTGCCTTTGCTGTATGCTTCGGGTCGTTGTCATGTTGGAAGACCCAACCACGGCCCATTTTCAACTTCCTGGCAGAGGGGAGGAGGTTGTCCCTCAGGACTGCACGGTACATGGCTCCATCCAGCTTCCCACTGATGCGGTGAAGTAGCCCTGTGCCCTTGGCAGAGAAACACCCCCAAAACATAATGCTTCCACCTCCATGCTTGACGGTGGGCACAGTGTTCCTGGGGTCATAGGCAGCATTTTTCTTCCTCCACACATGACGAGTAGAGTTTAGGCCAAATAGTTCAATTTTGGTCTCGTCTGACCACAGAACCTTCTCCCAATCACTTTGTACATCTTTGAGGTGATCATTGGCATACTTTAGGCAGGCCTCCACATGTGCCTTCTTAAGCAGGGGTACCTTTCGGGCACTGCAGGATTTTAATCCATTGCGGCGCAAAGTGTTGCCAATTGTTTTCCTGGTGACTGTGGTCTCAGCTGCCTTGAGGTCATTCACTAACTCTCGCTGTGTGGTTGCAGGCTGATTTCTCACAGTTCTCATGATCATTGCCACCCCACGAGGTGAAATCTTCTGTGGAGCACCAGACCGAGGTCTATTGATGGTCATGTTATACTTCTTAAATTTTCTCACAATTGCAACAGTGGTTGTTACTTTAATACCCAGCATCTTGCTAATGTTTTTGTAGCCCATTCCAGATTTGTGCAGGTCAACAATCCTGTCTCTGAGGTCCTGAGAGAGTTCTTTGGTCTTACCCACGTTGGAGAGTTTGGAATCTGTCTGATTGTCTGATTCTGTGAACAGGTGTCTTTCATACAGGTGATTAGTTAGAACAGGTGTCTTCAATTCAGGTAACAGGTTGATTGGGAGTGTCTAACTGGTCTGTGAAAGCCAGAACTCCTAATGCATACTAGGGGATCAAATACTTATTTCCCTCAATGAAATACAAATCAATTAATATATATTCTTTAAAGTTATTTTCTGGATTTTCTTTTTGATATTCTGTCTTTCCATGTTAGAATACATTTACCATTAAAAGTACAGAATGATCATGTCTTTATTAGTGGGCAAACCAACAAAATCAGCAAGGGATCAAATACTTTTTACTCTCACTGTATATAAAGGATATTATGTTCAGACAACAGATGAAATGGTTAGAATCTACAATGTGTATTTAATAATATCTTAGACAGACTTACAAATAGAAAAGCATGCAGTTGGAAGTCTTGGCAAGCATCTCTTTAT